>NC_045448.1:49106789-49167409 GCF_002776525.5 Piliocolobus tephrosceles | reverse complement strand
AAGATATAGGAGAAAAAAATGAGAACAAGCATCTATGGAAGCAAGCAAGGAAGGAAGGAAGGAAGGAAGGAAGGAAGGAAGGGAAAGAGAATTTCTGGGAAACTGACAGTATATGCCACAGTTCATCTGTCCTTAGGGGTGTCAGAGATAAAGACAGGAAATAAAGAGGTGCCAGCCATGGTATAATGGAAAAGTTACCTTGTTGGAAGCCAGAGAAGCTGGTCCTCAATTTCCTCACCTAAAAAATAAAACAACTGGACAAGAGCAGTGATGTCCAAACTTTTTAAGCAACACGTGTTTTTACTCATGTAGAAACCCTATCTATAAAACAGATCAGTGCAGAGCTGCTTCTCTCTTACTGAAGCTGGGTGAGAAAGCAGACAGGAAGGCTGTGGTGGACACTGCCATGTGCTACTCAGATCCCCCCACCTTAAGGGAGGACTTATTACCACAGCTGCTGGGGCTGAGGGCAGAAGACAGCCTTCAGCCACCAGCCCTCCAGAGATTGCCTCAGCTGCTGAGCGCCCCTCAACCAACATTATACTCCCTTCTCTGGGTGGCCTACATTCAAAGACTGATCAAATATAACCATCTGGCATTAACAGTCCAGCTAACTTGGCTCAACCTGGCCCAACTCAGGACAGCTATGGAAGGCCATTCTAGCTTCATACTCCTGTGCAGTAGACAGACGCTAGTGTTGGGCTGCATCACTCTTCAATCTCCCTTGTACCTATATCTCAACAGCCCCTGGCTAGGCTAAACCCTGGCTCTTCATGGAACGCAGTGTGAAAATCTTCAAGTGATTTCTTCAATACTTCAAACACAACACAACAATGCTCCAAATCAAACTGGGAAAGACTGGAGTATCAAAGAAGTTTAGGGAGAACTGGAAGCTGAGATGGCCAGTCTAGAAGTGCTTTTTGGAAAAGGTGAATTAAAGCCAAGAAATGGAAGAGCAAAAATGAAACCTATCTGTGGGATACAACATGTGGAAAGACACCTATCATATCTTCAGTAAATCCTGGTATTAATAGAGTACTTTAATGGCATGAAATACTTTCATATACATTCATCAGTTTCCCAAATTCTGGAGATAAAACACAGTGGCCACTGGCCATTTGTTTTGCTTTGTCTTATGTTTGGCCATCTATTAATCCCAAAATCTTACTGTTGAAGGGAATTCCTTTCTTTGGGAGTCTCAGGAGGAACTGTAGAGACCAAAAGGGCAGACTTGTTTCTTCCAGCCTTCACCAACATGGGCTCAGCATGGAGCCTGGATGCAGCAATCAGATGCTCCTTCCTGGAGATTTGCATCTCTAGGGAGGGACCCACAGACACAGAAGCAATTAACAATGATTCAGGGGCAGCAGTGGAGTAAGGAGGTATTTAATACCTGTTTTACAGATCGGGAAAATGGGTCCCAGAAAGACTGACATTTTTCAAGGCCCCACAAACAGCACATGGCTGTGCTGGGACTAAGACCAGTGTTTTCTCCAAGACATGCAGTTTTTAGAATTATCAGCAACGTTTTTTGAATAGTATGTGAAATTGTCCCTTTAGTGACTTCTCTGATTTTTCTTCTGAAAAATGAACATCCTTTTGGTTATGGGTTCTTCCAGTAGATTTAAACTAGTATCTGACTCTATTAAAAATGAACATTGTCAGGAGCATATGTGAGCTAATTTCCTTGCTGATTAGCAGTCTACTCCCTCTAATACTAAGCTTTCAGGGAAGGCTTCTCCAGGAAGGATAGAGTCTTTGGGAGGCCTTTGCTGTAATCATATTTCATTGCGCATGTTCATGACCTCACTCTTTTCTTTGGAGAGGGCAATCAGGCAAGTGTTCATGGAAATCTCTCTTCTGATCAGCCAGAGAAAGAGTCATGGCCTGAGACTCCTGGCCTTTGTTGCACAGCACAAGGTGGGCATTAAAATTGGCCTTTCCAAGAAATAGGCCCATTTGTCCCCACTACTGGCCAAAAGAAAATTACAGGCCAGTGTGCAGCCTGAAGCTAGGAGAAGACAGACAGTCATAGACAGAAAGTGGTCCACTTTCCCAGGGGTCGTGGTACCCTCCTTCTGGGTATTATAGGGCAGAAAAGGGTCCTTTAAATCACAGAATCTTAAGGATTCAAGTCTTCTCCAAAACCAAAACTACCCTTTCCTGATTTGACTCCACTTTTGTGAACAGCCTCCCAGCTAGATCGTAGCAGCACTAGAAACTCATCAAGACAACACTATTCCACCTTTCTCTGTCCTTCAGAAAGTTCTTGCTTATGTCAATCCCAAATTTATCTTCCCATGGTTTCCAAAAATTTGGGCCAAAATAACACAATTATGTTATTGACATAAAAATTAAGTGTCATTCCATATACAATGCCTCTTTACATATTAGTGGAATCCCTCCCCCCACCTCTACCTAAAGATTTGCAGTTTGTCCTTAAAACCCAGCTCAAGCCCCTCCAGGAATCTGGTGACCCTGTTAACCACCAGTATCACCACTAAGCTGTGTTCCTGGTGCTCTTTGTTCATATAACCATCTTGGTACATATCAGCCTCCATTAAAAACTGTTGTTCTCCTCTAGACTATGAGCTCCTTGAGGGCAGGGTCTGTTTCTTTCCTATTGGTATCCCTGGCATATGGCATATCAATAAATACATGTCAAATTTTAAAAATATTTTTGAAATAATAATAAACCACCTCTGAAATGCCTTCAGGCTCTGTACATAGAAGGTCTGGTGTTGAATTTCCTCATCGCCACAGCCACCCTATGAGGGCAGACATAAGTGTAAGCCTCTCAATCTCCCAGCCACAAAGAGTCTAATCAGCCAAGGGCTATGGCTGCTTTCTCAGAAATCCACCACCATGTTTGTAGACAGGTTATATTTGCCCTGGGCTGCTTCCACTCAATGCCTAAGTGCATTAGTGATATTAAATCCTGAGAAACACAAGACATCTCTGCCAGCTGACTTTGGTTCAAGGATGCCCTAAAAGTCTTTCTAACCCTTCTTTAGCCTGCATGCTAGTCTGAGATGCTTCCACCCAACTTCCTTCCCAACCTCTTGCAATCAGGGTCAGACTTGTATTGTGCTCTGATGGCTCTCCCAGCCTTCCCTGGCTCTTCTCCTAATATTCTCTCAAGGCATTTCCCTGAAAAAATCCTTACATGCTTAATCCCATATGGTCATCTGCTTCTCAGAGGTCCCAGACTAACCATCCATCCAATTCTATGTCTACGACCCTCTTTAAAAGAGTTACCAGTTGTGGTGGTACATGCCTGTGGTCCTAGCTACTTGGTAGGCTCAGGTGGGAGAATCGCTTGGGCCCAGAAGGTCAAGGCTGTAGTGAGCCCTGATTATTCCACTGCATTCCAGCCTGGGTGAGTGACAGTAGAACCCAGTCTTAAAAAAAAAAAAAAAAAGAGCTACCTTGATCTCCACATAAGAACTCTGTTTGCTAAGAAGAGCACCTCACAACTATCTCCTCCTTCCTTCTAGAAACTATGTTTTCATTAATGCAACCTAAAATGACACTTTCTTTGCAGCCAGCTCATACCATACTGTTGATCCATATTGAGCATAGCATCCAGCAGCCTACTTTTGAATAGGACTGATTCATAACCTAAAATGCCCCTTCTCACCCCTGTCCCCAACCCATCCCTGCTTGTGGTTAAGATCCAACATGAATTTCACTTCCTCTGTGAAGTTTTCTGGTCCCACACAGCAAGACCCATCCCTGAGCACTCAGCATAGACCTCTATTATACTGCATTGAACAAACTTTTCTGGAAACTTCTGTCTCCCCAGAACCGGACTGCTTCTAGGGCAAAGACCATATCTTAGTCTTCCCCTATGTTCAGCACCAAGATGGTAGAGTATGGCTGTATATTAGATTAACAAACAAATGCCTTTTCTCTTGAGGTAATTTTAAAGCTCCTTGGGGACAGAAATCAGACCTTTGTCTCTTGCATCCCCTGCAGTGCCTTGCTCAGGGACAAGTACATGTAAATATTTAATAAATATGTACTGAGTTGAACTGAACACCTGAAAGTCTTTTAAGTCACCTCAGTCTCATGCCAAACCTGAGGTGAGAAAGGATGCTCAGGGCGAAGGAACCAAAAAAGAAAAGAAATTGTATACATCAGGCTTTCCTGTGTGAGTGGGAGGATCTTGTCTCCAGGCTTCCATTCTCAGTGCCCCTCTAATCTGGGCTCTACAGGACAGCCACAGTAATCTTTCAAAAGCCCAGCAGACCATGTCACTTCTTTGTTCAAATTGCTTTGAAAGCTTCCCATTGCACTGAGGACAAAAATCCAAACTCAGTTCCAGGGCCACAAGGTCTGCCTGACCTGCCTCCGTCTCTTCACTGCAGCCCAGCTGCTGGTGAGTTCTTTTAGTTTCCCAAACTCAACCTGCTCCCCTGCTCCCTCTGCTCCCAGAGCCTTCATGTACCGTTCACTCTGCCTTGAACCCTTCCTCTTCTGCACGACTGCCATTCACTCTGCCTCGAACCCTTCCTCTTCTGCATGACTGCTTTCTTCTCATCCTGCCCCCAACGTCAATGCCACCTATGCAGCTCATTACACCTGTAATCCTCATTCGCCACGCTTCATTCATTTCCTTCATAGCACTCATCATCATTAACAGCTGAGTGGTCCAAGTTCACTTTCCTCAGGAATATCTTGTCATCATTTCTCTTAAAATAAGCAAAGCCTGGGATTGCCCCAGGAAAGACAGATTCCTCTCTCATCAGCCTACACCTTGGCCTTTTCTGGCTCTGCTGGTCCTCAGCCCTAGCCACTTCTCCCTAATTTATTCTCAGACTTGAAATGTCCACCCTGTAGCACCTGCTTTTGGCTCTCTGACCTATCCCAAGGTGAATCCTTATCACAGGTTGTACCTGTGATTATTATCTGAGAGACTTGTTAGATCTTCTCCACGCCTTATAGAAACCAAATTAGACCATGGTGGAAAGGGAAGGAGGATGTCTAATGCAGGCTCTCTTTCTGCCTAAAACTACCTGCTGCCATTTCTATGCTTCAGAAGCCATCACATTGTGGGTAGGGCAACTTGCTGAGCTTCCTCCTCCCAAAATTTCCCCCAGGAAGTGAGGTGTGTGCCACCTCTGGTCTCAGACACCAAATCTATCCAGACGTGTCTACTTTCCATCCTCCCAACCCAGCATTTGAGCAGGGCCCAAGAGTAGCTCTAACTCTTTTGTTTTCCTCTCCTACTTCTCTCAAAACTCCCCACCAACAGCCCAGAAAAAAAATTCTTACCTCCAAAAACTCCCCAGTAATCATCATACATTCTCTCCTATTCTGTGGTTAATGTGTTTTACAAAACATCATCAACAACAACAAAAACTTTTGTTTTAAGTCACTCACACATTTTTCTTAACATTCAAAGTTTTTAAAATTTAAAACAATAACTTTCTCTTCAAGCAGCTGGCTCTTTGAATATGCAGGGTAAGGAGAAACAACATGGGAAGTTGAAGACGGGAGCTTTGTCAAAAGTAAGATTTAAGGCAGACTTGACAGACCGGATTAGCCTTGACCAGGTGGTCTGATGCAGACAGAGAGCTCATCCCCTGTAAAGGAACAGATGTGGAGATGGTGTGACTGAAATGGACAGTTCTATTTGGGGGGAAGTGGGAAAAAGGATTGCAGAAGCATGGGAATGGATAGATCATGGGAGACACTGAGAGACTGATAGAGGAGTATGGATTTCACGATTTAGTCATGGATGGCTATGGTAGGTTCTGGAGCAAGGGGGGACATGAGGACAGCTGGATCTTAGAAACATTAGTTGGGTGACTCTGTAAAATAGCCTGGATGAGCCAACCACTCAACTCCTTCTAAAGTGATTGTGAACAAATAGACAGTTACATAGTTGACTAAGTGACAGGTTGCAAATATCTTACACTGATTTGGTCACTGAACTACTGGACAAAAGAAAAGGCTGTGTGGGCATGCAAGGTCTGTGAAAGAGGGAGCAAGTGCAGCACAAAGCAGGAGAAAGCAGGGATGCAGACAAAACGTCGGTATAGATTATATAGAATTTTTTCAAAATTGAGGAGTACCGCTAACCACAGGTTATTGCTCACTGCAGTTCACAGGCAGAAAGAGCCCTTGCTCCCTTCATGTTCCTGATTTCAGATTCTCTTTGCCCTGTCTCCAAATTCTCCTTGCCCCATAATTTAACATCACAGGGCAAACCTAAGCCAATCTCCTCAGCTCATGTTTAATGAATTCTAAAAACCACTCCTGCAATTGCTAAGGAAAATGCTTGCCAAATAGCCCATCCTTACCCTCCCTTAGCAAAGGTCCAGCTGAAGACAGAGCAGCAGAAGGCTTTTCCACTGAGCTCCCGGGGTTTGCTGAGAAAAACACAGGCTTGGCCAGTGGCTTCAAAATGACAGACTGACTTTGCCGTCTACATCTACTGGTTTGGAGGAGCTATCACTTTACAGCTGTCTGATTGCTTGTGAGCCCCCAGACCTACCATGGACTTTCAGCAGACATGCTCAGGAAAGGGACGTGCATCTCTTGTAACCACAGCACCCCCAGATGGCTTTATGTATTGAAAATCACTCACATCTACAGGTGATAAATGCTTCTGACAATAGGTAGTGTTTTTAACTACTTCTTTCTTCCCTGTGTCCTAACCTCCTTGATGCTCCAGAAAAGAGAATCTTCCAGAGCTCTAGGCAACTGTAAGACTTCCAGATAGGTAATCCTCCAGACACATGCTGCCAGGGAGACCTGATGCAGCCATGTGGTATCCAGAGCTGCTTGTGGCACAGACAGATTTGTAAACCAAGGCATTAACCTGGCTGTTTCACTGGAGCAAGAATGAGGGCAGGCCTAAGGCAAGCTAAAATGGAAGAAGTGGAGACGCTGGCACTATGGCTAGAAATAAGGAGCTGGGACTGCTCAGCACTGCCCTCATCCCCCAAAGATGTATAATAGGACAGAAGGGGCCTCCCGCTTCCTGATGCACAAATGGGATTTCGGTGACAACAGGCTCATGAGGGACCTGTCTCTGGCTAAGCAAACATTCAAAGTATGTCTTGCTACAGCCTCTACTTAATTTCCTCTAATCTTATGCATATACTCAATGTCAAATCGAGATTACTTTCTTAGAAATATAAGCAGGCAGCACCTCCCTCCATGTTACCTTTCTGAATTCTTCCAGGCATTCTGATTCTTGGAATAATGCCAGGGATAATACCCTCTCTCCAGCTTACTCTCTTTTCCTTTTTCTCCTGGATACATCTAAAATACTGGAAAAGCCTTTATTTTACAGAATTATATTAAGATAATTAGAAAATACAGTATGACACACACATATTTTCAACACTAAGGATAAACTACACAGAGACATGGGAATTTCTGGGATACTTGAGCCTGCAGAAGCCGTCCATCTCACTTGCATCTGAATGCTGTTTTATGAGCCAGGGCTTTCTTTATGAAGCGACATCTGCCAGGGCTAACTCATTTCTCACAATACGAGCTCCTCTCTGCTGCAGCTAGCACCCTATGGTAAATCTGTGAGCCATGCCACCATAGTGACCTGTTCAGCTGACTTATCTTGGTTCATGATTTTTCATCACTGAACAAGTCCTGTTTCTACAGAATGAGTGGGAAAAATTTAATCCCCTTTATTGTAGCACTCTCTCTTTTTCCTATCCTTTCCTTCTTTTATCAAAGACTCCTGCTATCTACTGTGACAATTAAGGTACCCAGTGCCCCAGTCCAGTTTCACTAATATTAAAGCTGTTGGCCAGGTGCAGTGGCTCACACCTGTAATCTCAGCAATTTGGGAGGCCAAGGTAGACAGATCACTTGAACCCAGAGGTTCAAGACCGGTCTGAGCAACACGGCAAAACCCTATCTCTACAAAAAAATACAAAAATTAGCTGGGTGTGGTGGCATGCACCTATAGTCCCAGCTACTTGGAGGCTGAGGAGGGAGGATCACTTGAGCCCAGGAGGATGAGGCTGCAGTGAGCCGTGTACACACCACTGCATTCCAGCCTGGGTGACAGAGCAAGACCACTCTGGCTCAATAATAAAAAATAAAGTTCTTAATTTCCACGTGTTCTAGTGACACTTTGCAGCCTACGGTCCCTGCTCAAGACAGACATAGATTGCTATGTTTTGTCCCACAAGTGACTTCCCCCACCCATGCCTTGGTCATAGTTTATGGGGCCAGAGGTGAAATTCTCAACCCAAAGACAAACAGTAGGCTGGTTAGCAGCCTATACAAAACATTTTTTCTCTCTGAAATTTGAACTAAGAAACACAGGAAAAGATTGGTCCATTATTAGTAAAAGCCAAAGCTGAAAAGATGCTTTAATGGAAAGGTAAAGTCAAGGCATGCTGAAATCATGAGCAAGGCACATATTTATGAAACAGAAGAAACTATGAGTAATGAATAGAGGAGCAGTCATACCATGTCTTAAAAAATCTTAAAAAGACACCAGGCAGCAGCCTATGATGATGAAGAATCTGCTCCCCAGATCCTAGGATGTTTTCCATTCCAGCTGAGGTTAAGAAACATGTAGCCTTATCCTTTTACTTCTTCACTGGGTCTTTGCCCCTTGTAGTTGAAATAACCCTTCTCTCGCTCTCTCTCTCTCTCTCTCTCTCTCTCTCTCTCTCTCTCTTCCCGTCCTCTCTCTCCCCCTCATCATAACACCTATTTTTGGTCTCACACACACTTACCCCAACTCATAATTTTGGTCTTTTACTCACAAATGTAAATGCTTAAATACACATACACAATACTGATTAGAGACACATGCACACGAAGCTAATTTCTATCCAGTAATATTATTATATCAGCTTTAATGCCTGGATGAATCCAATCTTAACACATAACCTACTGTAATAACACCTTCTTGGTCAAGCACATAAGGCACAGCAGAGAACATTTTTCAAAGAATTTAAATTTTTAAATAAAATTTTAAAAATTAATGAGCTCATGTACACTTAAGATGTATGCTGTTTATGAAATGCATGTTATATCTCAAAGACAATTGTTTTAAAGAATGAACTCAGAGATGCCTACATGATTAGAAAAATCAAAATAATACCTTATATTTGTTCACAATTTCACATTTAATGCGCTAAAAAAACTTGAGATAGATTGAGTTGCCAATGTGCTGTTTTTAGAACAGCGAAATGGTAACTTACATGGGATGTTAGTGGTAGATTCTGCACCAAAACCTTTGTCACCACCAATTCCTAATCTAGTGACAGTATTTTAGTTACTCCCACCTGAATGAACCTAATATCGACACAATTCAACTCTGCAGATACTGACAAAGACATTAAAAAAACCTATTCCTTTTTCTTTGAAACGTTTCTTTGAAACGTCTCATTCTGTTGCCCAGACTGGATTGCAGTAGCGTGATTTTGGCTCACTGCAGCCTCGACATCCCAGGTTCAAGTGATCCTCCCATCACAGCCTCCCGAGTAGCTAGAACTACAGGTACTGGCAACCATGCTTGGCTAATTTTTTGTAATTTTTTTTTTTTTTTTTTTTTTTTTTTGTAGAGACAGGGTTTCTCCTTGTTGCCCAGGCTTGTCTAGAACTCCTGAGCTCAAACAATCCACCCCGCTCAGCCTTCCAAAGTGCTGGGATTATAGGCATGAGCCACCACGCCCAACAACCCATCTATTTTTGAGACAGATATTTCCTAGTGATGGGACAGATGTTGTGACATTTAATCGACTGATTTATACTTAGTATATGCTAAATTGCAGATGTTTTTAATTGCCTAAGGGGTGTGTGTGAAGCCACCACTGACCCAGCTGATAAATAGCTTTATGGTTCCTGCTTTAAATATTCCATGACAACACTGGCATTCCACAGCAAGTTCTTTTTCAAAAAATTTTAGATTTGGGAGTACACGTGAAGGTTTGTTATATAGGTAAACTCGTGTCATGGGGGTTCGTTGTACAGATTATTTCATCACCCAGGTATTAAGCCTCGTGCTCAATAGTTATTTTTCCTGCTCCTCTCTCTCCTCCCACCCTCCACCCTCAAGTAGGCCCCATGTCTATTGTTCCCTTCTTTGTGTTCATAAGTTCTCATCATTTAGCTCCCACTTATAAGTGAAAACATGTGATATTTGGTTTTCCGTTCCAACATTAGTTTGCTAAAGATAATAGCCTCCAGCTCCATCCATGTTCCCTCAAAAGACATGATTGCATTCTTTTTTATGGCTGCATGTATTCCTTGTGTATATGTACCACATTGTCTTTATCCAATCTGTCACTGATGGGCATTTAGGTTGATTCCATGTCTGCTATCGTGAATAGTCTGCAATGAACATTTACATGTGTGTGTCTTTATGGTAAAATGATTTATTCCTCTGGGTACACACCCAGTAATGGGATTGCTGGGTCAAACAGTAGTTCTGCTTTCAATTCTTTCAGGAATCGCCCTACTGCTTTCCACAATGGTTGAACTAATTTACACGCCTACCAACAGCGTATAAGTGTTCCCTTGACTCTGCAACCTCGCCAGCATCTGTTATTTTTTTCACTTGTTAATAATAGCCATTCTGACTGGTGTGAGATGGTATCTCATTGTGGTTTTGATTTCCATTTCTTTAATAACCAATAATATTGAGCTTTTTAAAATATGTTCATTGGCCACATGTATGTCTTTTGAAAAGTGTCTGTTCATATCCTTTGCCCACTTTTTAATGGGGTTGTTTGTTTTGCACTTGTAAATTTGTTTAAGTTCCTTATAGATCACAGCAAGTTCTTCATCTCTGTTGTCACCATTGGAACCACTGTTCTTTCTAGAGCTATGATTATTGAATGTTCTTTAGAGTTTATTGTTACTTCCTGTGTTGGTGGTACAGATAAATGGACTCATTCATACATTGAGTTCCTCAGATAAGAGATTCCTGGGAATCACATATTTTGAAAACCAAGGAACAGATCATGATCAAGAAGAGAGGAGATTCCAAATGCTGCTAGACTTAATTTTTTAACTTTATAAAAATGATATTTATTTTGAACTGGGTTCTGGTCATTAAGCATCAAAATAAAGACTGTGATACATTTTTCCACCATGGCTTTCTATTAAAACCAGGCCTAAAATAACAGTACTTTTTGGATTTGGGTCAAGTTAATGTTGCCCCAAGAAGTTCCCCACCAAGTCTCTCATTTGACCCTCCCAAAGACTTTGAAGATAAGACAAATACCATCCCCGGTCTTAAGCTGAGAAAACTAAGGACGCAGGGATTTGTCTAAAGTCACACACCTGGCTAGTGACAGGCAGGAACAAGATCTCAGACATCAGTACTACTACTGAATACATACGTAGAATTGGCCTTCATCAACCACATAACAAATGACCTCTAAACATAATGACGTAAAGAGAGATCTGAAAAAAATAAAAATATAGAATTAAATCCCAAGGCTAACCTGGCATCAGCACAATCAGCCAGCAGCACCACCATCTCAGGCTGTAGCAGCACCACGCCCTTCCAGAAGAGCCCAGACTTTCCAGTAGCGTCCTCATCAAGTGTCACAAGCAAGGAAGCCAGAGGCTGCCCATCACATACCTGAACAGAGTCAACCTAGTCTCCTTAAACATTTCTTCTGCTCCACACCTGAAAGAAGAAATGATTAAACTTTGAAGCCCTGTGTATCTTAATACCTTGGAAACATTTGCAATGTATATCCTCATTAAATAAAAATATTTCAACGGCATTTAGAGTTTGGAGCTGAGGGGGCTGGGAAACATCACACTGCAGCAATAATGACACAAACAGAGAAACATTAACATTTCTGATTGTTCATTTCAATCCACAGTCAGGCGCAGCAGCAGCCACTATCAATTTATAGAAATGGGCTTTAATTCCTGAGTGGCAATCTCTGCTACTCAGACTCAAGATAAATGAACTCTGTATGTGCACACAGATAAGTGTAGTGCCGTGAACTACACACGTATGTATCTGGTGAATGAAAATGATAGCTTTTCCTTATACCAGTTTTTTTTAATTAAATTTATTTATTTATTTATTTTCTTTTTTATTATACTTTAAGTTCTAGGGTACATGTGCACAATGTGCAGGTTTGTTACATATGTATACATGTGCCATCTTGGTGTGCTGCACCCATTAACTCATCATTTACATTAGGTATTTCTCCTATTGCTATCCCTCCCCCGCCTCCCCCCACCCCACAACAGGCCCCAGTGTGCGATGTTCTCCTTCCTGTGTCCAAGTGTTCTCATTGTTCAATTCCCACCTATGAGTGAGAACATGCAACCTTACACCAGTTTTAACTCCTGACTAATGCCCATGATATAGTCAGAAAGTCAACTGCAAGTTCATGTTCAGCCAACAGTTACAAATGGCATGTGGACATTCTTAAGAACGGATTATTTTAATACTCCTTCAAATAAAAGCAAATAAAATCCAGGTCTAGATTTTGTAGCTCTCTAAGGTAACCTTTGTCAAGTGGGGTTCAAAGACTCTTGTTTCAGAGTTGGCTGGTGTGGCTGGTAAAATTTCAGACTATTGGGCACTTGCTCAGACCTAAAGAATGAGAATCACTAGAAGGGGTCCCAGGAAACTGCAATTTTAACAGGCACTCAAGGGAATTTTATGCATCTAGGCCTAAGGAAGAGCTGGGAAAATAAAGAAAAGACTAGAACCTTTTCTAGAAAGAATCCCAGAGAGCTAAGAGCAAGACCAAAAGAGAGAGGTCCAGTTATTACCCCAGCACTGTCTCCCCAGCTGCCATTAACAACCTCTGCCCCTTGAAAGTTCAAGGTCAGCCCTGCCAAGGCCTGTGTCCACAAAGTCTAGAATTACTAATCCTATAGATGTCCCTACCCCACCATCACGTGAGGCCCAGGCACGGTCTGGCCCCCAAGCACCTGGTCTCTAACTTGGGGATGATGATTTTTTAGCTCCTGTATGACACACCTGTATGACAACCAACACTCCTGGGGGGTGTCCTGTCTCTGGAGCTCTAAGTCCAGTTCTCCTTTAACCCCAGTTTTCCCACAGGGAAACTCTGACCTTCTGGCCTAATCCCTCCAGCCTCTCCTTTGACTGGACTCCACAGCTGGATTCCTCTATATCATCCTTTGCCAGCCACTTGAGAGATCGTGGGAAAGACATTAGTTGCTGTGTGTGAATATTGTAATTATATAGATGTTATGACCATTATCATTAGAGCTTGCAAAAGGAAGACCTTTCCCTGTGTGAAAAAGGAAGGAGCTCACCTACAGGCTAAATCACTCTTGGCTTTAACTAGTTGGGAATGTAAGCTATTGCCTGTTAAACTGGAAGTCTGAACCTTCAGGGGACTACAAAGTGAAAAAGTGGCCGTGATATATCTTGGTGGCTCATGTTAGTTGTCACCTCCAAATGAAGAGAAACAAGGATGCGAGAATGAGGAGCTCACAGCCTGTAAAGTTGCGTCAATCCCTCCACCACACACACACTATTCCCCATCCTTCTGTCCTCCCCACACCCTGCCCACACACACACAACATTGTGTTGATTATCAGGAAGAATCAAAGCACAGGGCCTGAAAACCTTGAATGCAGACTACTTGTGGCAGGATCAGATATCTGAAGTATGTAAACCAACATTTTTTTATCCTTCTGTTTTTATTTCATATTTGTTGTCCTCTAACATTTAGGAGTGCTTGAGAATTCCAGCTGCTTCCGCTGTGCTAAGAGAATCAACAGAAATGATTTTTATTTTATTGGGAAAGATGTCTTCTCATAGAATGTCTTCTTAGGTCATGTACAAGTAAAACTTCCGAGTTGAGTTTTGAGTATATGCCTGGGATGGGGCAACTTAAAGTCAGGGAATAGTGGAGAGGAGGATATACTCCTAAAATAAGCAGGATAATACCAAAAATAACTGAGTTATAAGAACTCAAAAAAAATGAAACATGATAAGCAAGATTTGAGCTTCCTGCTACAACTGCTTCCCCATTATTTTTCTCTGATTAATAAAAGGGAACAAGGAATGAGGTGGAAAGGGAGAAGTGGGAGGAGATATGTGTACCAACTTAAGTCCACTGGTTTTGTAAACTAAAAGACAAAACCCCCTACATGCTGATGAGAAAAAAGAGAGAAGTTTACTGAAAGCCAATGAAGTTTATGGTATTTTTCTAAACTTTTGCATAAACACCATCCTGTAATGTAAACAAGAAAAACTGTGAAGTTGGTATTATTATATTCTTTTTGCAGACAAGAATATTGAGACTCCTAGAGATTTATGCAAAAGTAAATCTAAGGGCCTGATATGGTTTGGATCTATGTCCCCGCCCAAATCTCATGTCAAATGATGATCACCAGGTATGGCCTGGTGGGAGTTGATTAGATCATGAGGCAGTTTCTTATGTCTTAACACCATATCCCTTGGTGCTATCATGGCAATAGTGAGTTCTCATGAGATCTGGTTGTTTAAAAGTGTGTGGCATCTCTACCCACCTGCTCTTGCTCTGGCCATGTAAGACGTGCCTGCTTCCCTTTTGCCTTCTGCCATGATCGAAAATTTCCCTGAGGCCTTCCCAGAAGCTGAGAAGATGTTAGCATCATGCTTCCTGTACAGTCATTGGAACCATGAGCCAATTAAACCTCTTTTCTTTATAAACTACCCAGTCACAGGTATCTCTTTAGAGCAATGTGAGGACTGACTAATACAGGGTAAATATCTAGCAAGTGGTAAGATCCAAGTTCCGTTCCAGGTCTGTCTGGTTCCCAAATGTGTTCACTTTCAGCCATGCTATATGGCTTCCACCAGACACATACTTAAACTTAACACAGAGAATCAATCAGAATCATCACTGCTTAGTAAAACTTCAAAGTTGTGTTTTGTCACATCTGCATCCATAAATCAGACCCTTTGGACACTGACGCCAGCCAGTCTGCATAGGCAATGGTCAAATGTCTTGGATCCCCTGGCCTGGAGTGCTAACTTCTGCTGCCCTGCTCAGCTTTCCTCATCCTACTCTCTATTTCTCAGTACTTGGTACAAATTCATCCATCATTCCCACTGAATATCATGTTCAGAAGCCAGGGACATGCAATTTATGACACATAAGATGGTTTCTCCCATAATAGAACTTGAAGCTCCTCGATGAATTCAAACTCACATATATGATCACATTCTCCAACTGCTCTAAAACTAGGACTACTAGAAAATTTGCTTTTACAAAGCCTGAATGCTGGGTTGGTTGACTGTCTTGAAAATGACAGCCCATGGTGCGCATCTCTGGCAGCATGTTTCCTAGAGAGTCAGCTGAGGCCATATGGAAGTAAAGAAGCAAAGATGCCTGTAACCCATCTGAACTCCTATCGGCAAGCTCCAAAGCGAAGCACTCGTCTACAAGAGCGCCTAAATATAATTAATCTTTCTTTCCTTCAAACCTAGAAAGAGATTTTTTTGCTTTGACTGAAAAGGTGTGTTTCATCATAACAATTTGCTGCACACTTGCAAGTACTATCTAGATACCCACTAATCCAGATGCAAAGCAATCAATGCACTCACTATCTGAAAGACATAAGATGCATTTCAACACTAAGACCATAATTCGCCGAGTCCTCCTAGGGGGTGATTTGCTTAAAGCAAATCACCCAGAGACTGTGGACTTGATCACTTGAGGCTTCAAGACAACTGAAACTTGACATACACCATCTGCCATGACTTTGTGCCGCTTCCCAGATGGGGATGAGAGTGCCTTTGCAGTTGCAGGCTTGATAGTTAGATCGTATTAGCTGTGGTCTCTTTGGAAATAGATATAAAGGGAAACAAGTGGTGTGTGTGTGTGTGTGTGTGTGTGTGTGTGTGTGTGTGTGTGTGTTGTGCTCAGGGAGTGAACTATCCTAGTTCCCTTGTGAGTCAGCCTCTTCCAGTCTTTTTCTTAACTAGAGTTGCCTGGCAGATAGCCCCTGCTTAGGGAAGTGGTGCTTAAGCTGACTTTGTGCAGAAGGGGCCACTGACTGTATTAAAGACCAAATGGGAGCACACTCACATTTTTTTAGTGGTCTTTCTCATGGCCTGGCACAAGAGTATGTCCAACCAGAGACAGAAGTTATTAGCTGATTTGGACAAATTAACTTTCCCATGAAAATTGAGTTGAATTGGAGACAGAGAATGAAGCATAGTAGTGGCATAGGAGTATATCCCAGTGAGTGTGTGAGTTCTATTTCTAAAAGGATACCAGAGTCCCTAACCTGTGGATATAAACAACTTGAAACCTCACGGGAGCCCTCCAGATCTTGAACGATATCTCAATCTCCATAACCTCCAGCAGTGTAACTATATAATTTTTAGAAATATTTATGTTTTTCATATTATTCCATGAATCTTACATTAAGTATTCCCATTACTGGAGGTAAACCAAGGGACTTTGGAAAAAGCCGCATACTCTCTCTTCCTGTTGGGAGGTTCACAACAAAGCACAACAGTATATTAAAGGCTGTGGTAAATGCTGCAAAAAAAAAAAAAAAAAAAAAAAAAAACTTTTTACCTTTAGCTCAGCATTCCTCAAAGATCTTTGTTCATAAAACTCCATGCCCTTCTCAGAGTAACTATTAGTATGTTGGGAAACTAACAGAAACCCCTCTTAACATTATGAGCATGTTTACATGTTTACAGATAATATTGCCCTGGCCATTGAAGATGGAGACATCAGTTTAAAGAAAGCTGGGAAAGGTGAGAATCAAAAGGATCCTTTGGACTAGGGAGCTTTAGATGGGCCCAGCATAACAGAACAAAGAAAGAGCATGAGCAGAGGCACAAAGGCAGTGATGAGGGAAGAGGCAGGAGCCAGGAGAGAGGAAGGGACGATCTCAGGACAAGCTGAATAAGAAAGAGTATGCCTGAACCTTGCCATTAGTGCTACCATTATGTCCCCAATGTATCAAACAATAGTCTTTTAATGTATCTATGGGTAGCAAACAACAGTCTTTTAATATATCTATGGTAGCCCTTGATTTGTTTTAGTCTGTATTCACATCCCTATTCTTGTTTTAAATTCATGGGGGATAATTTTAAATGAATCTTCTAATTTTTTTCCCAAGAGCCCTCATCAATAATAACTGAAAGGATGATTAAAATAACACTTTGTGTAGAACAAACTGAGTCAAAATTACTGTAAGGAGTAAATTACTCTAACAGAGATATAATATCAATGCCATCATTTATTAAAGATTTGCTGTCATATGCTATCTCAATTCAAATGTATCCTTGGGTTGTAACCTGGTCTTTTCCAGGGCATCTGGAGAGAAAAAAGATAAATGAGACCTGGAGTTTGGTCTCCACTGGCCTACCTGTACTGTAGGAAAGACATGGATGCATAAAGGACTCAGGGTGAGGGAAGCTCTAAGTCTCCTCCAAATCCAGCTCTGTTTTATAAGCCCAGTCACCTTCCTCAGCTCAGCTAAGCCCCTGCTTCTAAAAGGATTCCCTTTCAAGAACATTTAGCACCAGAAGCAAGGGGCATGACCCAGGGACTCCATGGCCTCCATCAGAGGACAGAGATTTTACTCAAGCTGGGAATGTCTTCCCACAGAACACTTTAAGCATTTTTCCTACTACAGGCTCCTGGGCCCCAAATAGAGCAGCTGGTGGTTAGCAGTCAGCAAAGTAACATCTGTCTAAGAGGCATGGTAGCAGAGCAGTATAGAGAACAAATCTTGGAAGAGACCTTGGAAATCATGTATTTCCTTCTAAATGTGCATACTCGGAAACTGAGGCCCAGAGATGGTGACCATTCACCCAAAGTTACAAGAACTATTGAGCACCCAGAGCCAAGAAGATTTCCAATTCACCTAGCCTAGAATTCCAGCTTGATTGTCATGCTTTGTTTCACTTTCTATTTTTCGTATCAAAATGTCATTTAAAATGAAAGCATCCTCCCTGCCTTAGCAAAGGCCCACAGGATGGTCATTTTGACATCTCTCAGCAGGACCAAGGGTCTCCACCTGGCAGGGCTTGACAGGCTGGCTACTGTGACAGACTGTGGCAGAGAATATTAGCCAGGGCAGAAAGAGGATCAGGTAACAGGGACCTCAGCTAAGGAAGCTCCCACTGGGGGCTGAGCTCCTGCTGAGAATCTATATGCTGGTGATGATGAGCCCTGCACACGAGGGCAGTGACTCACTGGAGCACAGTCCCCTGAGAGTCCCACAGCAAGGAGGACAGGCATATGCATCCATGTACTCACTCATGAATACATTCATTCTCTGCTGAGTATCAGGGACTGTGTTGAGGGCTGGTAAATCCAAGGAGGGAGATAGGTGGAAAGGAAAGGGGACATGAGAGGAAGGGAAGGAGGCAAAACTCCAGCTACTAAACCAGAAACCAATTCAACACCAGGAGTAGCCAAGAGACAGGAGTGCTAACACAGATGCACCAGCTCAGATGACCTCTGTGCTTGGAAATCCTCATCAAGGAGGGGAGGAGAATGGAATAACTGTTGATTGTCAGATGACAAAGCTCTTCCTCCTCCCTATTCTCCCCTACTCATTTACTTGTCCCAAAGTCAGAGGAGCATGGCAGGTTACAGCAAGAAACACCAAAGGTATGAGTTGTTTCCCTTAGTGTTTGTGTTAGTCTATTTTGTGTTGCTATAAAGGAATACCTGAGACTGGGTAATTTATAAAGAAAAGAGGTTTATTTGGCTCACCATTCTGCAAGCTATTCAAGAGCATGGTGCCAGCATCTGCTTCTGATGAGGCCTCAAGACGCTTACAAACATGGCAGAGGGCAATGGGGGAGTCAGTGTATCACAAAGTGAGACAGAAAGCAAGAGAAAAGAGAAGAGGTGTCAGACTTTTTTTAACAACCAGATCTCATGGTAACTAATAGAGCGAGAATTCACTCATTACTGAGAGGATGAGAATGGCACCAAGCCATTCATGAGGGATCCACCTCCAACACTGGGAGCACGTTTCTACATGAGATTTCGAGGGGACAAATATCCAACCTATGTCAGTATTTGACTAACAAATGATCTTGACTAGTACTAATAAGTCCTCAAAACAAGACTTACTTCCTCCTGTAAAGTGAACAGAGATACAAACCTGAAAGGCAAACAGATATTTGTACATAAAGGGCCCTAAGAGAGGGCTATTATCTAGTAATACAAGGTAGCCACTGCCCTCTAGGAATTGGGGTGGAACCCAAGAATCAATTTCTTATAGCTCCCCAGATGATTCCCAGGTGCAGCTAGTGTTGAGAATCACTACCCAGACTCCTTTTCCTGCATAGAAAAGACTCTGCCAGTGCCACATTGTTAACCCAAATGAGCCTCAAGTTAACCTTCCTCAATGATTTTCCTCCTAGAAAATTCCCTAGAGAAGCTGCCTATTCCTTCCATTATCTCCCACCCTTCTGAGCACCTAGAACCCCAAACCTCTCCTCCAGGACTTCATCACAGCATGTGTTCAAGACAGGCTCAGTTGTAGGTCATTTGTATAGTAGTGAGAATTAGAAGCTGGGTTGTTTCTTCAACCACGGGTCACCTTGGGCCTCGTGTCTCACCATGCAATCTATGAAAGGGCTTTTGAGGTATCAGAGATTCAATGAAGCCATGAAGCTTGGAGCAGACTTTCATTTTGCCTCAAAAGTCACACCCAGGAAGTGACTATCAAGAACTGAATACATTCTCCGTTTCTGGAAGCTTTTGTGCTGTACAGATAAGGCAAGGGCTTTGAACTGTTAGTCTCACTCTACTGTAAGTATTCCCAGGATGGGAGAACCTGCACCTTTTTAGCTTAGAGCAAGATGTTAAGGCAACTAAGACAAGGGTTTGGCTTTATGGAAACCAAGTGCTGATGCCAAAGAGCAACACCTCTAACCACATTCACATACTTGAAGCTAATACATATGTGCTCAGCTCTTTTCATCATTATCTTGCTTACCTTTACCATAGCCCTAGGAGGTGAATACTAATATGAAACACACAATATAGACAAAGAAATGAATACTTAGGCTATTTAAATTACCTAGGTGCAAGTAAGTCACAGGGAGGAATGAAACTTGAACCCAGGTCAAATTGCTGCTAAGACTTTTTAAGGCCCTGGCTATACATCTTCCTATGTTCCATCAAACATTGCCCCACAGTGCCAGCTGACTCAGAATCTCAATCAGCCTTCATACTTACTGATAGGAGCCATGGGTCTTAATGGAATCTGAGTTGGACAAAGTGACCAGATCACTATAATCATTCCCATTGCCAGAAAAGCAACCAAAAGAATAATCTTGCTTATGTTATTGGTCAAGGTCTTAGCAAAAAACAATTCTACTTAGACGTTTCAAATGAAGAGAATATAATGAAGGGACTGCCCTGAGAGGAATGGGCAGCATTAGAGAACCAACAGAGTGCTGAGCTTAAGGAACTAATCACAGGAGAAAGCCATCCCATCCCCACTCTGGGGCCTGAACAAGCAAGGGAGAAATCACTATGATTACAGGTGAAGGAGGAGCCACCCAGCAGGAGCTGTGGTCACCCAGGGATGCAACCAGACCCTTGGTGATAAGCAAGGAGGAAGCCGGTAAGAAAGCCCCCAATTCTGTCTCTCCCACACTCCCAGCTCCTGCCGGTAACTCCCCCTGGTCAGCCCAACCCCAGAGCCCGATAGCAAAGGAACCTGGGCCAGGCAGTCCATAAAAGTCAGAGGGGCAGAATGCATTCTTCTGGGGCAGAATGCAGCAGAAAAACAGGAATAAATGAGTCTGGGGTGGGAGCAAGTAGAGAACAATGAGCATGAAGAGAAAAATGTAGTTTTACTGGGACAGTTATGCACATTGTAACGGATTTTTTTTTTACAAAAGAATTCAAGTGATTTTCCTAATAACGGCATCTGTGGTTAAAGGTGTTCACTGTATGCCTGGCACTGTTCTAGGTGCTTCACAGATGTAGCAGATATAAATCTCAGTCCAGACTCAGGGTGCATGAAATAGTGGATCTTTCTATTTTCTATAAATTAATATTTATTTTGAGATCCCATCCTACCATGTTGGCATGGCATTTCACCTCAGTCATCTTTTGGGTGTTGGCAATCCAAGAGGCAATACACAGTGCCAAAGTACTAGAGCCCTCCAGCCTGGGTCATGTGTGCACACAGCGTCCCTCAGGTGTATCCATTGTCCCAGCCGACATGGCATTTCTCATCCAGTGACTCACTCCATCTTCCAATGCTCCCTAAACAGGGCCAATGCAGGAAACCCCACCTAGAGATGCATGTACCTGCAGCCATTCTTCTCTGGGGTCCTGTCAGGAAGTAGGTCCTGGATCCCTGGTTCTCAAAGACATGCAGAACCTCTAGAGGAACTAGGGAATCTTTTTTCTTCCATCTGAGGAAAGCCCCTCCCTTCCTCTTGCTTTTTCTAGGCCTTCTGTTTCTTCCACAATTCTACTTCCTCTGGAAAACCTCTACATTGTCTGATAGCCTTGTGCATTTAAAAACAAAAGCTGGAAACCCTCTGCAGGGTACTTCAGCTTCTTTTCCCCTCACTTAGCTCTTCTTTGACATTGCATCGTGCACAATGTGTGGGCAGCAGGGAAGTGAAGGAGAAATACAGGCAGGAAAAAACAATTAATACCTAAAAATACAATCCAGCTGAACGTGTTTCTTTAAACTTTAGGACAACTGTATTAATCATGTTGGGTTTTTTTTAAAAAACCTTTTTGTAATTTATAATGGTTTCACATCTTGGGAACTTGCTAGTCCTGAGAGACTGCCCCTCCCAGGGCTAGCTAATTCCTAAAACCAGTAAAGGACTTGTTCATCGGGAGCATGCCTGTAATACGCAAACCAACCAATCCAAAGACCATACTCTGAACTAGCTCCTCTATCTGGCTTGATACACCAGGAGGCAATATTCCTCTACCCACATTATCCCAGGATCAGGCACCAGACAACTAGGACAGCCCCTACATCCTGGAGCCAGCTAAACTTTTTCAAACTTGCCAATACCAAACCTGGTCAACATAACTACCCATTCCTTCCCACGAAAACCACAACAAATGCTCTGTCCTGTGCTTTCTTTCTTTCCCTTTACCCTCCTTCTGCCTCCTGTCCCTGTCTGGCACTTCCCCCAAGTGGCCCTGCATAGTGTGCGATATACCTCCTATTTGCAGGGATCTGTTGAACATAAAAGTTCTATTCATGACAATCATTTCCATATCTGTGTGTCTTACCATACCTGATTAAAACAAATCCAGGGTAAGATTTAGTACAACATATGCATCATTTTTACCAGTGAGGCTCAGAGTAGTTCAGTTACTTTCCCAAGGCTACCTAGTAGGTAAATTCTCACCCATCTGCCTCTAAAGCCTACTCTTCTAATTTTCCAGAAGTGCAAACAGGGTTTACAACACAGACAAGTTCTGAGTGGCTGGTATGGCTAGCTAGAAGCTGTGTTAATAAGAGTTCTGATGCAATAAAAAACTCATTGAGAAACATTGCCATTATTAATTGGTGAGGACTCGGTGAATGCAGGAGGCATCTGTATTTTGCATCTGTTTACTGAAAGTTAAGCCATTTCTTATATATAATAAAATGAATTGAAAAAAATGGTTTGAATTTGTGCAATGTGTCAACAAAGTCATGAAGAGAATCTATCAAGAGAATCTCCTAAGAATCAAGCACTGAGGGAGTGGAGGAAGAAGAGGAACTTATGCACACACAGAATCCCCCACCCAGAGTGGTACCAGGAGGACACAGATAGACACAATGCCAAGCCCTTTTATAGGCCACCCTTTTGTCTCCAAGAAGGTTTTTCTGTTGGGTCAGCTCTTGTGGCACTTCTCTTCATCTTTATTTCATATTTCTTTTATTCAAAAGGTAGAAAAAGGTAGCCACTGTGCCTACGTCAGGTACCTTCTGCTTGGGATGACACTAGAAATTAACTTGTAGATCCCACTATTTCTCTGTCCCTTCATTTCACATCCCCCCCGCCACGCCCCCCACCCCAGTCAACCACCTACCCCAGGGATATCAAGTCAGAAAAGTGTGGATTTCATTACATTTTTTTTTTTCCCTGTACTTTCCTTTCAGCAGCTCTTAATATCCTTCCTTTTAGTGCTGTAGTTTTGTTGCTTTTTGTTGATTTATGTGGAACTGGGGATTTCTGTCAGTTTAATTACGAAAAAATCACACTGTTGTATATGCTTGTCAGCTTAATTTTCAGGATTTGCCTTGTTTTACATTGTAAACTTTGGGGACAATTTGTTCTGTCTTTAATCAACACTTGCAGGTTTTGTTGTGTTTCTTTTAATGTTTTGCTATTTTGCTTCCAAGCCCAATATGGACAAAGATGATTCACATTTTCCCTTGTTTCACAGCCTGTACCATCATGTTTACATTCACTTTGCTTTGAAGAAAAAGACAACCCATTTGTGTTTTCATTAGAGGAAGCCGTTCGAGCACAATATATACTAGTTCAAAGAGTACTGAACAAAGACTCAAATGAGCTGGTGCAAGTGCTGGCTCCACCAATTTTCTGGCTGGCTGTAAAAAGTCACTTGCCTTCTCTTATTTGTAAAGTGGGAGTATCTGAACTTCACTAGATAAGGTGTGAAGCCCATGTCAACTTTGGAATTCATAGATCCTGTGTTAATGTCTGTTGGTTGCAGGCAACAGAAAATTACTCTGCCTAACATAAATGTAAAATTGAGAGCAGCTTGAGATCATTTACAATATTGCAGGAAGAACTGAACTGTCAGGCATAGGGAAGATACAAATCAAAGTGTTGGAAATCCAAAGAGCACAAACCTGCAGTGCTTCGTTCAAAGGCATTACCATAGGTGATTCAGCTCTAACAGCCTTGCATCCACCCATGCCTTGGCTCAAGTTTAGAAGTTCTGAAATAAAGACTGCAATTGGCCCAACTTATCCCTGGAACCAGGGCGTGGGATACTATTTGAAGGCCCAGCCTGGAACAGTATCAGGGGTAACAGCATCTGTTACCAGAAAAAGGAATGGGAAGGGGGTCAGGAAAGTATAATAGGCAGATAAAAATAAATAACTACCATTGGTCCATTGCCTGGTAGCTGCCCAGGACACACACACATACACACACACACACACACACACACACACACACACACACACAGAGAGAGAGAGAGAGAGAGAAAGAGAGAGAGTTATTCAGGTATCATCTTGAACTCTCTAGGTCTAGAACTTCTCACGATTATATCTCTCTGGTTTGCACTATGTGTTAAATGATAAACAAATGTTAAACAACCCCAAGTAAACTGAGAAGAAAAGCGAAAATGCAAGAAAATCTTTTTTAAATGTTATACAGTAAGAAAGAAGATGCAAGTAGAGGCTGTAACTTCATTTCTCCAGCTGGCCATAATACTACAGCTGATGTTTATAGTTTTCCATAACTTCTAATATCCACTCTATGTTCCTCTGACCTTTAACCAGAACCTCTGAAGAACCAGCTGAGGTTGTCATGACAGGAGGCATGACTCTTCTAGGGGGTTTGAGCCCTCAATGGTTTTTCCTGTAGAGGGATACAGCAATTACACATTAACTTTGACCACTTGGTTTGGCACCATAAAGGCTTCCTCAGATTGCACCCATTTTTTATGTAGTAGCCACCTCTCTTCTCCTTGATAATCAAGGTGAATCACCCAGTCAACTTCATAACCACCTTTTCCTATTTGCAAATAGTGTGAGGAGCCTAACACAGGCCAGGTGGCAGTCTCTACTTCTGATGCAGTGGACCTATTCCTGTCACTGATGGAAGAATTTCACCTTTAGGTATCAAGACCTCTAAATCAGCAGAAGCAAGATTCACAGGAACAGGAACCATAATTCATAAAGCAGGTTACTTGATAAAATCATAAGATTCCTCCCCTACCTCACTGAGTGGATGACAAGAAGGATAAGAATTAGGCAGATGAGAGTAACAAAAACCTCAAATAACAATAGCTTAAGCAAGACAGGGTTATATTTCTCTCATGTAAAAGTCCAGATAGGTGACCCAGAGCTGATACAGCATTCCAAGGTGCCAGGAACTCAGATTCTATAATCGTATTGCTCCATTATGTCCAATAGTCTCCTAATGATTGAATAGATTGATTTGATCCGAGCTATCATATCTGAATTCTAACCAGTAAGAACAAGAAAAGAGGAAGAGAAGAGAAAAATCCATTCCTGGAAGTTGCACCAGTCACTCTTATCCCATTTGCCAAAATTTAGCTACATCATCCCACTGAACTGCAAGGGGTCTGAAAAAATGGAATCTTTACTCTGAGATGCCTTGGGCCCCTAAAAAAATCAGAAATTCTATTTCTCTAGAAGAAAGGGAAAAAGAGTATTAAGGGATAACCAGTACTCTCTGCCACTGAGAATGAGGGAGAACTGCCAGTTTTCTCCCCTAAGGAAAAGGTAGTGTGATGTGCCTAGAGCAGTTTGGAGAACCAGAGTTTCCAAATGCCCAGGATTCTCATGGAAACCCTCATCTCAGTTGCCTAGATTCCACTCCTTCCCAAACAATGTTCTAACTAGCCACAGCCCTGACAAAGATGTAAATCTAACTGATACTGTAATCTAGCAACTATAAACGCTATCTCTGTGTCTCATTTTCAGCATTCTCAACCCTGTAGAGTTAATAAACAATAAGAGATTCTTTCCTCATGATCACATAAAAGCTTCAAATTTCATTCCATGCTTTGTGGTGAGAATTGTGTAATATAAGCTTTTCAGAACAGTTGTCAGAAGACCCTTGTCCCCAGATTCAACATTTATCATCCCCTTTGCATGAGTCTATGGCTACATAAATGAAAGTCTATGGCCAGAATTTCATTTTCAAAGAGCATGCGGTCCCAGAAGAACAGTGTTGATAACTTGAGTAGTTATTTTGTCACTTTATAGCATACATTATACTTACGACCCTAAAATAAAGGGGTGGGGGTGAAAATCTCACTTCCTTTTGCCCCATCTTGGGCCGGTAACCAATTCTAAGTGGCCCATATGTCTCTTACTTGCAACCCACTCACTATTACCAACTCTGGCATAAGTTAAAGTGCTATGATGGAGTGTTGGGAGGAAGTATCTTTTAAGGCTCATACCATTAACCACTATAACTTTATCCTCCTTATAATGTTATTTTTGACCTCCAAGTCACTCCCTCATTCACTGAAGATGAGGACAACTGTAGGCTTCCTAAAGCAAATGCAAAATTTTATGCATATGTTGTGTACTTTTCTAGAGAGAGAGCCCGTACTTCCTATTTTATTTTCAAAGGACCCCATGACCTCCCCAAGAATAATTAAGAATAACTTCCCTAGCTATTAAAATCACCCGAAGTGTTTTTCATCTATGAAATTATACATTCCAATGTCCTACTCTCAGTGCATAGCCTCCCACCTTCCAGCTTTCCTTAGCTACTCCTCTGATGTCTGGATGTCCACTACCTCTTCAAAGTTTCACCTTTATCTCTTTCCAATTTAAATTCCATGCTCCAGCCTATCCACAACTCTTCCTTTATTCATTCATCAACTAAACCAGTGTTTGCTGAGCATTTATTATTTGTTACAGACACAAAGACAAGACAGAGATTCCTGCCCTACTGCAGAATACGTTCTCATACGGAATAGAAAAAGAAAACAAGAAAAGAATGAAATAAATTCAAATTTGTGATTAGTTTCATGAAAGTAAACAAGAGCTAAGCAAGAGAATATTATGGAAGCCTACTTTAGGTAGTGTGATAGGCAGAATAATGACCCCCAAAATGTCTACATCTTAACCCCTGGAACCTGTGAATATGTTAGGTTGCAGGCCTAAGGTTGCAGAGGAAGTTAAGGTTTCTAATCAGCCAATCCTCAAATAGAGAGATTATTCTGGAGTAACTGGGTTGGCCCAATGTAATCACAAGGGTCTTTAAAGGTGGAAGAGGGAAATGGAAGGAAGAATCAAAAACATGGCAGCATGAGAAGGACATGACCCACTGTTGCACATTTTGAAGGTGGAAAAAAAGCAGCTACAAGCTAAGGAATGTAGGTGACTTCTAGAAACCGGTAAAGCAAAGGAAACACATCCCTCCCTAGAGCTTCCAGAAGGAACTCAGTCCTGCCAGCACCTTGATATTAGACTTCTTACCTCCAGAAGTGTGAGATAATAAATGTGCATTATTTAAACTTCTATATTTTATAGTGATTTGTTATGGAAACAATAGAAAACTAATATAGAGTAAATAGAAAGACCTGTCTAAAAATATGGCATTTAAAATAGACTCAAAAACATTAATAAATGCCATGAGATGAGTGGAGGAAAAGTGTTCCAGGCAGGGGGAAGGGCATGCGCAAGAGCCCTGAAATGGGAGCGAGCTTGGTGTATTACAGAGGTGACCGGAGACTGAGGGGGAAAGCCACATATAGGAAGTTATAGCAAGTCAGAGCAAGATTCTGCAGACAGATCACATGACTCATACTAAGATGTCTGGATTTTATTCTAGATGTATCCTAAAGTACAAGATAAAGTTGTCAGCTAGAAGTGAGGATAGATAAATGAGAGTTTTGAGAAAATGGGTGGTGTGAAAGAGTCCTCTTAAGGAGTAGGAAGGCTAATTTACCAATGAAACACAGTAGGATCAGCAGCAGAGTGGAATATTCACTTAAGGTTCATGATCACAAGTTTTGAATAAAAAGAGTCAGCTTATGGGTATGTTTTCTCCAGTGACATTCAGCTAACATTTATTGAGCTTCTTAATGTATGCCAAGGACTGTCATAAGTACTCTAAAAAAATTAACTCTCTTAATCATCATCACAACTCTACCAAGTGGGTGTCCTGCCATTATCATCTCTAAATTACAGATGAGTGATTATAAAGATAAATATGGCATCTAGGCAGGTCAAAGAAGGATGAAAAGCTAGTGCGTTGATGGAGAGTAAGAAATTGGTGGAGGAGGAAGAGGGATGATGACTGGATTGAAGATTTAAGTAAGGTTGAACATGGGAAGCAATGGGCACACTTCCACAAGTAAGTTAGAAGGGTGGGAAGTTAAGGTTGGAAAGTAACATGTTTAAAATTGAGATTTTATATGTGATGGCAGTCCTGGGGTCCAAGGTGTGGTCACAAGATCTTGTGGTTGAGGAGGAGGCAACAAAATGGTCATTAAATTAGCTAGGTGCAGTGGTTCATGTCTGTAATCCCAGCACTTTGGGTGGCCAAGGCAGGCAGATCACTTGTGCTCAGGAGTTCAACACCAGCCTGGGCAACATGATGAAAACCCCATCTCTACTAAAAATGCAAAAATTAGCAGAGCATGGTGGTGTGTGCCTATAGTCACAGCTATTCAGGAGGCTGAGGTGGGAGGATGGCTTGAGCCCGGGAGGCAGAGGTTGTAGTGAGCCGAGATTGTGCCACTACACTCCAGCCTGGGCAACAGAGCCAGACCTTATCTAGAAAAAAAAAAAAAAAAAAAAAAAAAAAAAGGTGAGTAGTTTTAACTACTCAAGGTCTCAAGCACTGGATGGTTCATTCAGTTGATGATGAAGTCACCAAGAATTATATGAAAAATTAGACTATGAGTCAGATGGTAAAATTAATGAATAAAATGGATGAAGAAATCTCCATGATAAACCAGTATAGGGCAAGGGTATACAGAGCTGAGTGGCTAACCCTCAAACCTAACAATTTTGAAACACGGAAAGGAATTCATGGCCTGGAAGCAGGACAGATACTACCCCATATCCTGCCCTGAGGTATGTGAAATGTGGAACAAAACAGTGTCCACCTAAGAGATGCCCTTGAGGGCAGGCAGGTTTTTATTATGCAGGGGTTCCAAGCTTGGATACACATTAGAACCATGTGATAAATATTTAATAATCCAATGCTCAGGCCATATCCCCAGGCTGATTAAATCAGAATCTCTCAGAATTAATCCTATGTATTAGAACTTTTTTGTTTTTTTGAGACAGAGTCTTACTCTGTCACCCAGGCTGGAGTGCAGTGGCGTGATCTCAGCTCACTGCAACCTCCACCTCCCTGGTTCAAGTAATTCCCCTGACTCAGCCTCCCGAGTAGTTGGGATTACAAGCACATGCCAACATGCCCGGCTAATTTTTTTGTATTTTTAGTAGAGACGGGGTTTCACCATGTTGGCCAGACTGGTCTCGAACTCCTGACTTCAGGCAATCCGCCTGCCTCGGCCTCCCAAAGTGCTGGGATTACAGGCATGAGCCACCCCTCCCGGCCCATATTAGAACTTTTTAGGATCCCTAGATGATCCTAGAGTGCAATACGAAGCCAAAGTTGATTCTAATAAGTTAAGACGAGAAAGTGAAAGAATAAATATTTTAAGTATAGACTGAGGATACATGGCAGGGGGGAGCATACTTTCTGTTAAAGGTCCAGATAATAAATATTTTAGGCTTTGTGGGCCACAGGTCTCTGTCACAATTATTCAACTCTGCCACTGAAGTATAAAACATTCAAGGTTCATAGATGATACATAAATGAGTGTGGCTGTGTTCCAATAAAACTTTGTGTGTAGACACAAATTTGAATTTCATATAATTTCATGCAGTGAAAAATTTTGTTTTAACCACTTTAAGATGTAGGAATTATTCTTGTGAGCTATACAAAAATAGGCAATAAACTAGATTTGGCCCATGGGCCATCATTTGTCAATATCTGATATAGGGGAATTTGTGGTCAGAGAGCTGAAGTTCCAGAAGGCAGAGCAGTAGGGGTTGACAGGGTTTTATGTCCTTCATGCTTCCAATACACCTCCTGGACCAATCCATGACCCTACATAAACCTAAACATCTTACACCTAGCAGATGAGCACTCTTGGCAAAAAATCACACACCTGTGAAGCCTCTTAATCTGTCTCCCAGCCTCCACTCCTACCTCCTCCAATCAATTCGTGGTAGCCAGAGAAATGTTTCTAAAACACAAATCAGATCACACCATTCCTCTGTTTAAAATCCTTTCAAGCCTTCCCAAGGTCCCTCAGGTTTATCCAAATTTCTCAACATGTTTACTACCAGCTGGCTTATGCAACACTCTGGACCACCTGCTTCTTGCATTCTAGTCATTGTACATTTGTTTTTCAGCTCCTTAAAATCCCCTTTGCTCACTGTTCTATGTGTCAGGACAGCCCTTCTCCACCTTTACTCTGCTTCTTCCATCAGGTTCCAGTTTTGATGTCATTTCCAGCAGGTCTGGATTCAGTACTCCTCACACGTGCTTCCTTAACATCCAACCCTACTCTTTTTCAAGAGCTTATCATGCTGCTTGGAACTAGTGGTGTCACCTTAAACAAGTGTCACTTGATGAATTAATCACCTTTATTTTTTGTTTCCCACTGACCCTGAAAACCTTATCAGCTGGGGAATTTTTCCCCTGCCACTGGATAAAAACTCTGTCAGGCCCTCTGATGTAATTTGGTCTCTGATGTAATTTGTCTGTGGTAAAACACAGACTCGATTGAGAAAATAGAATTTCCACTCCAATATATTAATCCACACTTCCATCTTCATTCGTGGTTAAGACTCCTTTCCATTTCTTTACCAGTTAGAAACCTATGATAGGAAGGTTTCCTGCCTTGAGAAAAGGTACATGGTTGGCTTCATTTCTCTTTGACCTCTCCAGAATTGGAACATTAGGGAGGGAGAAGAAGAAAGGGATTCAGAAAGTTCTTACTTGAATGATAGGGTCTTAAATTGGCATCTTACCCTTGGCCTAACTAATTTTTAAACTTGATTCTTTCTTTGTGAGTGATTTCAGGGTTCTTTGGAGGCTCCTCCTGACTTGCAGCTCCAATGCTGGGCCACCGCCACTGGTTCCTCTACTGTTGCTTCTTCTTCCACCTCAGGTTTTCCCACCACCCAGAGACTCTCTTCATTATCAGTATCTCCTTCCCTTAAAGTCCACTTAGACAGGAGTCAAAATAGCTCCAGGCAGATTTTTTCTCCTGCATGGCCAAATGGTCCTTATCCTTTTTGCCTTGATATATACTGGGAATGCAGGCCAATCTCAACCCATCCATCCCAGTTCTGCTGTGTAAGAGTCTTGTCCTCTAGATTTCTTGGAGAAGAGTCAAACTCAAGTCCAGTTGCAGGGGGCACATATTAAGTTCTTCGGTTGTTCTTACTGAATTCCCTTTCTCCAGATTTAAGGTGACAAAGTGCAATTAGTTAAGATAATAACAGCTGCTTTAACACAGCCACAAATCTCAGTGGCTTACACAATAGAATTTGTAATTGGGATGGGAATGTGGGGTAGGAGTGTCTTCTCTATAAAGTCATTCAAGGTTCCAGGATAATGGATGCTCTTCCATCTTTAACACACTGCTTCCGAGGTTGCCCTGGGCATCAATATCTAGTTAGTACATGGAGGAAGAGCTTGAGGCTTGTGCAAGGAAGTTTTTAATGGGCCAGGCCTGAGAGTGAGCATTCACACTTCCACAGACATTCTACTGGCTAGAACTCAGTCACATGGCCACAACTAGTTGCAAAGAAAACTGGGAAGACTAGCTTGAGCAAGAAGAAATGAGTTTGGTGCATGGTCTTTGCCACAAAGGAGAAGCACATCTTGGCTTCCTTTCAAGATAGTGGGTGATGATCTGGGAAGACCACAGGACTCAGAATCAGGATACCTGGTTTTGGTCCCACTCTACTACTAACTACCTGTCAGACCTTAGACCAGCCAGTTTACCTCTCCATGAACCTCATTTTCCTCATCTGTAAAATGAGAGATTGGACTATAAGTTCCCTAGGCCCCAGCCCTCTCATTCTGTGGTTCTATGACCCTAAGGAAACACAGCTGGAAATGATGCAGAGCCATAACTCAAAGGGCAGTAGTGCCATGGGTGGAGTGAGGGAAGATGTCTTTGTCACACACAGGCAGCAATTACCCTCAATAGTACTTTTTTTAGAAAACTGAAAGACAAGGATCTTCTGGGAAGGCAGCACATACAGAAGCTAAAATGATACTGAAAAGTCTAAAATATGCCTAGAATCACATCCTTTCTCACCATATCCATCGCTACCCTTAGTTTCCTAATTCATCTCCCTCTATACATGCTCTTTAAAAGTTTCAGACTGTTGGATTGCAGTACTCCAAATGATACCACTTTGATTTAATTTTAAAAGTGATTATAGAGCACACCATTCTTATTCCTCACATCACTTAAGATTGGGATACCAATCTTAAGTAGTAACCAATGAGTAGTAACCAATCCCTACTCATCTTGATCTCTGCATACCCAACTCCTTCAACTCCCCACCCAAACCATTCCATCTGCTCCCTGAAATAATTCCTAGCCAAAGGTCACTTCCCCTGCCTTCATATCCTACTTTTAGTATTTCTCATCTACTTAGTGCTCCCACATGACAACCTAGTTAATTGTGTACATCTTATCTTCTCTACTAAATTGTAAGTTCCCTGAGGGAAGATACCATAGATTATACTATTTGCATTATGCACCATACTAGGTGCTTAATTATTTATTGAATGAATGAGTAACTAATGACTGTGGAGAATTGTTAAAAGGCAGCCCTGTTGGAAACAACAGCGAGCCCTGTTTCATCTTGGTAAGTGCATTGTTTTCTGATTGTTTTTCTCAGAGTCCACTGTGGCTGCATTGAACAATCTGTAGGAAGAACTGTAGGTGTGAATCTTCAGCCAAGATAATGATTGCACCAGGGTCTGATTCAATTCAGTCTTGCCCAGGGGCAGTATTAAGAAGTGAGTTAAGTGAGAGATCATATTCTGTCAAATTCTGAGAAAATGACTGGGTGCCTGCCAAATAGGAAATTGCAGCTGGACAGTAATTTTTCTCTTTCTGTCTTTTAAATGTGAAGCTGTGTGCTCTGAAACAAAACAGAGGAGGGAGATGAGAAGATTTTTGGAAAATTCAATCAATGTGGACAATTGTTCTGTTAAATTCAGACAAAATAAGTCTTTCCCCCCTCAGTAGCAGAAAATTATAAGCTAGTTATATGAACCCATGTTTCACCCTCCATTTCCCTTTGGCCTGTCTGAATCAAAGGCCATAAGCTGGGCTGCAGCTAGTTAGCTTAGACATGCAGAGCCTGCAGTTTTCCTCATATCAGCCATAAGCCTGGTACCCTGGGGACCCATTAGCTACACTTTCTCCATGTATCCAAAATGTACCCTGACCACAGATGTACAGTGTGCCACAGGCACAAACAGATCCAGGTAAGGTGAAGGACCAGCACAAACACATCCTCACTATTAAAGAAGCAGCGCAATGGCACATCCTACCAGCATTAATAGCTCCGTCTCACAGCACCAGGCACAGTATCTTGCCCACAGGAGGACTGTATCCATCTGATCATGTGTTTACCATGATGACACTCAGAAAATAACAGCTAACACGGAGCTTCTCCTCTGGACCACACACAGGGCTAAGCACTTCACACACTTTGTCTCCAATCTTTACACCAATCCTGGGAAGCAAAAACCCATTTTATTAATTGGGAAATTGAGGTTCAGAGTGGTCCTTCATGTGGTCCAAGGTCACAAAGCCACTGTGTGGTGGGCCACGGTGCCAACTAATGTCCAATTCAAGAGCCGTGTATTTTCCACTTGAGCACACTGCCCAATTCTTTTGCCAAGTCCACCAATCCCACCCTTGGGTCATGGGGATGTGAAAACGGGGAGAACGAGCACTCTGCAGACAGCAATGCCCTTTCACATACACTACCTCTTTTGTTCCTCATGGCAGCCTGGTGAGGTATATAAAGCACATAAAAATTCCATTTCATAAATCAGAAAAGTTATGACTGTTTGAGAAGTGAGAACTCAATCTCATTTCTTTTTCTAGATCCTAAGCCTGCCCACTGTTATGTGAAAACTGAGGTATAAGAGTAAAATTATGTTCTTTTTCCCAATAAGTAAGTCACATTTCTCTATTTGTAAACCTCTTGTGGTTTTCCATGACTGTAGGATTAAATCTAACCACATTATTACCTCATATAAGGCTTGTCTAATCTGTTGCCTGCCGGCTCACTAGGCTCCCCTTAGCTCCCTTCCTGCCTCTTCACCCTTGTTCTGCCATCTTGAGCAAACTATTAATATTACGCATTCTTTGAAGATGTCATGACGTCACACATCCTAGCCTTTGTTCATGCTAGTCCTTCTGCCTGAAAAACACTTCATACTTCCAGGCTTGACTCTTCCCCAACGACCCCAGGCAGAGATGGCTATTCTCCATCAGCCTTGCAAAGACACCTGTTCCATCAACCCGAATGAGATGATCCAAATGTAGTGCACTTGTAGGGTGTTCACCCTGATTCATGAAACTCCACTAGTAGTGACTGTCTTCCTCACCTCATTAGCAATGAAAGCTGAAGTCCTCATAAGGGACTACAAAGCTCCACATGCTTTGGCTACCCATTATATTACTGAGCTTATGGCCCCCTACTCTTCTCCCTCTCACTACTCACACTGGCCTTGTCAACTCTTCAACATTCCAGGCATGCTGTCACTTCAGAGCCTTTGCTCTTACTCTTCCCATTATCTGCAGTATCTTCTTCCCAAGCAATCCACAATGCAGACTCTTTCACTGGTGCCTTTTGAGCGAGGCCTTTTCTGAACCCCCTATTACATTTCTATCTCTCTTCCTACCCCAGTGCCCTTTATTCCCTTTACATACTTTATTTTTCTTCAAAGCTCTTCTCAACATCTGATAGACTATATATTTTATGTATTTTTAAACTTTTCTGTCTTCTGAATGAATGAATAATGAATCTTCATAGACCCAATTCCTCCCACTCCCAACCAGTCCCCCGTTCAGTGCCTGGCTATGGAATTATCTGATTCCCTCCACTGCCTAGAAGATTCTAAAGGATTGACCGAGCTCATTTGGTTTCCTTGGGCCAGGAACAAACCAAAGAACCAAGGGCAAATCACAATCCAAGAACAGAGCTGTGGGTTGGGGCAGGCAAATTGTGTCTAGGCAGTCCTTCAAACCAAGTGGGTCCTAGAACACTCACTATGGGGAGCAAGGGTGCAACCAACAGAGCAGAAAGCCAGGGACAAAAGCAAGCAAGCCAGGGGCAAACTAAAGCAAGCCAGGAACAATGAATCAAAATAGGTAAGGGAGAGGGCAGTGTGAGAAAAATCATAGAAATGGTGGGCTTTGATATGTGTCTGGTGATTAATTCCATAAGCAGACCAGAGTCAATAAAGCTAATACATGTTTGCTGAATAAATGAATAATCAATGGAAAAGCTGAGGAGACAATCCTAAGCTTCTGCCTTTCTGGCTTCTCTATTCCACGCATTTCCTGTGCGGAAGGTGTGATCTGCATCCCTGAGGTATAGGTGCCACGCCAGCACCAACCTCTAATTAGCATGAGCCAATGCAGAGCACTCCAAATGCTAAGTGCAGGCTGTTTATCTTTTTTTCCTAAGAAATAAGGCCAGCATTCCCAGCAGATCCCTTTGGCACAGCTATTCCATTTGATAAATAAAGTATGGGCTTTGAGTTCATGGTCTGCAGTCCTGGTCCCAGCATGAGAAGCTCTCCTTTGTGGTTCCACTATGCAAGTACAAAGCAGAGTGTAAGACATTGCTCTTACACCTACAGAAAGCAAGCAAGCACACTGAGCAGCACCAGGGACATCAGCCAAGCACAAGAAACAAGGCATTGGAAAAACATTGCAAATTGGCACCATCCACTTTAGAGTGATATAACCTCAGGTGTATTTTGACTTGGAGTCATGAAAAGATTGGGCAAGCACACTTAGATGCCGCCAGATGCTCTCTACCTCTACATGTTATACTGGAAAGATGGGAGATGAAAGAAGTGACCATTTGTTCCTTTCTAGACTTTTCTCACCATCCCCTTCATTCTACTGACAGTGATAATTTTCTGAGTGAATCCAGGACTAGGTTGAAGGGCCATTTTTTCTTTAAAAAGGTTATTGCTATTGTATGAGTATTCTATGAACTCAAAGCCCGAAACAATAGAGATATGGAAATCTGTATCAACATTGACAAGATACAGGTATAGATATAGACATAGATCCAGATACAGTTATAAATATATAGAATGTAAAATGGAACATTGTCTCTTTTGCTCCCACACCTCCAAACACATGCTACTTTCCAAAGGCATGACAACTTAGGGTTTCCTTTAAGTTACTTACTTATGTATTTCAACCATATATGAGCATATACACACTTTTTTGCATTAATGGGGTCATTATACATATTTTTCATGCTTTTTGTCACTTAACAAAATGTCTCAGAGCAGACAAGCAGAGCAAGATGGCTGAATAGAAACCTCTACCAATCATCCTCCCCACAGGAACACCAAATTGAACAACTGTCCACACAAAAAGGCACCTTCATAAGAACCAAAAATCATGTGATCACAGTACCCGTTTTTACCTTTATATAGGTAAAAACTCAAAGAGGCACTGAAAAGGGTAGAAAAGACAGTCTTGAATCACCAATGCCAACCCTCCCCTAAACCCCAGCAGCAGCCACAGAGAAAGTGGCACAGAGAAAGAATCTGTGCACTTTGGGGAGGAAGAGTACAGTGATTGTGAGACTTTATATTGGAACTCAGTGCTGCCCCATAAGAGCAGAAAGCAACACTGGACAGAACTCAGCTGTTGCCCGCAGAAGGGAGCATTTAGACTAGCCCTAGCCAGAGAGGAATGGCCCATCCCTGCAGTTGGAACCTGAATTCCAGCAAGCCTTGCCACCATGGACTAAAGTGCTCTGGTATTCCAAATAAACTTGATAGCTGGGCATGGTGGTACATGTCTATAATCCCAGCTACTTGAGATGCTGAGGCAGGAGAATCACGTAAACCCAGGAGGCAGAGATTGCAGTGAGCCAATATCATACCACGGCACTCCAGCCTGGGCAATGGAGTGAGACCCTGTCTCAAATAAATAAACAAACAAACAAACTTGAAAGGCAGTCTAGGCCACAAAGACTGCAATTCCTAGGCAAGTCCTGGTGCTGTGCTCAGCTTGGAGCCAGTGAACTTGTGGGGACCCACAAGATCCAATGAGATACCAGCCATGGTGGCCATTGGAGGGCTTGTATCACCCTTCCTCCAACCCCAGGCAATGCAGCTCACAGCTCCAGGAGAGACTCCTTTCTTCCCCTTGAGAAAAGGAAAGGGAAGAGTAAAGTGGTCTTTATCTTGCAACTTGAATACCAGCTCAGCCACAGTAGGATAGAGCACCAGGAAGAGTCCTGAGGCCCCCATTCCAGGCCCTACTTCCCAGATGACATTTCTAGGCACACCCTGGGCCAGAAAGGAATCTGCTGCCTTGAAGTGAAAGGCCCAGTTCTGGCAAAATTCATTACCTGCTGATTGAAGAGCGCTTCGTCCCTCAATAATCATCCGTGGTACCCGGAGAGTACTCACCATAGGCTCCCAGCAAGACTTAGAGAGGTGATGGGTTCAGGGGAGACCCAGCACATTCCCAGCTGTGGTAGCTACGGTGAGGGGACTCCTTATGTTTCAGAAAATGAGAGGGAAGAGTAAAGGGGATTTTGTATTGCAGCTTAGATACCAGCTTGACCACAGTGGAGTAGACCACCAAGCAGGTGCTTGGGGTTGCCAGTTCCAGAACTTGGATCTTAAATGGCATTTCTGGAACTGCCCTGAACCAGAGGGGAGCCAATTGCCCTGAAGAGAAAGTGAATCCAGAAAGCTCCCAGGTCTGGCAGCTTTCATAACAAGCTGACTGAAGAGCCACTAGGCCTTGAGTGAACATTAGTGGTAGCCACGTAGTACTCGCCACAGGTTTGGGGTAAAGGTGACCAGGGGAAGACACTCCTCTGCTAATTGGAGAAGAGGAATGAGTGAGAGGGACTTTATCTTGTGACTTGGGTGCCAGCTCAGCCATAGTAGAATAGAGCACCAGGTAAATTCCTAAGGTTTGTGACTCCAAGCCCTGACTCCCAGATGGCATCTCTGGACCCACTCAGGACTGAAGGAAACTCCCTGCCCTGAAGGAAAGAACACAAGCCTGATGGTTTCACCACCTGCTGATTGTAGAGTCCTAGGGTCTTGAACAAACGTAGATGGTAGCCAGACTGTACTTACCACGGGCCTTGGGCAATACCTAATGCTGTGTTTGACTCAGGTCTGACCCAGCACAGTCTCAGTAGTAGTGAACACAGAGGTGCTTATGTCACCCCTCCCTCAGCTCCAGGCAGCATAGCACAGAGAGACTGTGTTTATTTGGGAAAAAATAAGGGAAAAGAAATAGAATGTCTGCCAGGTAATACAGAGGATTCTTCCAGATCTTATCCAGGACTACCAAAGCAGTACTTCTACAAGTCTGCAAGTGCCACAGTGTTATTGGGATCAGGGTACGCTTTAATGCAGATATGACTGTAGTGACCAAAAACTTAGATCACAACACCTAAGTCCCTTAGAATACCTGGGAAGCTTTTCCAAAAAGGATGAGTACAAACAAGCCCAGATTGCAAATACTACAATAATTACCTAATTCTTTGATGCTCAGACACCAATGAACATCCATAAGAATCAAGACATCCAGAAAAACATGATATGACCTCACGAAATGAACTAAATAAGGCACCAGGAGCCAATCTCAAAAAAAGACATGTGACTTTTCAGACAGAGAATTCAAAATAGCTGTTTTGAGGAAACCCAATAAAATTTAAGATAACACAGAGAAGGAATTCAGAAACCTATCTCATAGATAAATTTAACAAAGAGATTGAAACAATTTAAAAGAATCAAGTAGAAATTCTGGAGTTGAAAAATGCAACTGCTATACTCAATAATGCATTGAGTCTCTTAATGGCAGAATTGATCAAGCAGAAGAAAGAATTAGTAAGCTTAAAGATAGCCTATTTGAAAATACATAGTCAGAGGAAACAAAAGAAAAAAGAATAAAAAAGAATGAAACATGCCTACAACATCCAGAAGATAGCCTCAAAAGGGCAAATCTAAGAGTTATTGGTCTCAAAGAGAAGATAGAGAAAGAGAGAGGAATAAAAAGTCGATTCAAGGGGAAAATATCAGAGAATGTCACAAATTTAGAGTAAGATATCGATATCCAAGTAGAAGAAGGCTATAGAACACCAAGCAGATTTAACCCAAAAAAGAATACCTGAAGGCATTTAATAATCAAATTCCTAACGATCAAGATAAAGAAAGTATCCTAAAAGCAGTAAAAGAAAAGAAACAAATAACACACGATGTAGCTCCCATATGTCTGGCAGCAGACGTTTCACTGGAAACCTTTCGGCTAGGAGAGAGTGGCATGACATATTTAAAGTGTTGAAGAAAAAAAAATACTTTTGCACTAGAATAGTATATTTGGTGAAAACATCCTTCAAGCCTGAAGGAGAAATAGACTTTCCCAAACAAACAAAAGGTGAGGGATTTCATCAACACTAGACCTGTTCTACAAGAAGTTCTTTAATCTAAAAGAAAAAGGATATTAATGAGTAATAAGAAATCATCTGAAGGTACAAAACTAACTGGTAATAGTAAACATACAGAAAAATACAGAGTATTATAACACTGTAATTGTGGTGCATAAACTTCTTTTACATAGAAAGACTAGATGATGAAACAATAAACAATAATAACTACAGCAACTTTTGAAGACATAGACATAAAATAAGATATAAAGACAAACAACAAAAAGTTAAAAAGCAATGGGAAATAGTTACAATGTAGAGTTTTTATTAGTTCCCTTTTTGCTTGTTATTTATGTAATCAGTATTAAGTTGTCATTGGTTTAAAATAATAGGTAATAAGATAATATTTGCAAGCCTCATGGTAACCTCAAATCAAAAACATACAACTGATACACAAAAAAATAAAAAGCAAGAAATTAAATCATACCACCAGAGAAAATCACCTTCACTAAAAGTACAACAGGAAGGAAGGAAGGAAAGAAGAGAAGATCACAAAACAACCAGAAAACAAACAACAAAATGGCAGAAGTAAGTCCTTACTTATCAAAAATATCATTGAATGCAAATGGACTAAACTCTCCAATCAAAAGGCACAGAGTGGCTGAATGGATTCAAAACAAACAAAAAAAGGCCCAGTGATTTGTTGCCTATAAGGAACACACTTCACCTATAAAGACACACATAAACTGAAAATAAAGAAATGGAAAAAGATATTCCAAGCCAATGAAAACCAAAAAAGAGCAGGAATAGCTATTCCTATATCAGACAAAATAGACTTTAAGGCAAAACTGTAAGAAGAGACAAAGAAGGTCATTATATAATGATAAAACATCAATCCAGAAAGAGAATATAACAATCGTAAATATATATGCACCCAACACTGGAGCATTCAACTCTACAAAGCAAAGATTATTAGAGCTAAAGAGAGAGACCTCAAAACAATAATAGTTGGAGATTTCATCACCCCACTTTCAGCACTGGACAGATCTTCCACACAGAAAATCAATTAAGAAACGTATGACTTAATGTACACCATAGAACAAATAGACCTAATAGATATTTACAGAACATTTCATGCAATGGCTACAGGATACATTCTTCTCCCCAGCATATGGATCATTCTTAAGTTTAAGTCATATGTTAGATCACAAAATACATCTTGAAACATTCAAAAAATTAAAATAATATCAAGCATCTCCTTTGACAACAATGGAATAAAACTAGAAATTAATAACAAGTTGAATTTTAGAAACTACAAAAACACATACAAATTAAACAATATGCTTCTGAATGACCAGTGGGTGAATGAAGAAATTAAGAAGGAAATTGAAAAATGTCTTGAAACGAGTGAGAATGGACACAATATACCAAAACCTATGGGATACAACAAAAGCAGTACTAAGGGGAAATTTTCTAGCTATAAATGTCTACATCAAAAAAGAAGAAAAACTTCAAATAAATAACCTAACCATGTATCCTAAAGAACTAGAAAAGCAAGAGCAAACCAAACCTAAAGTTAGTTAGAAAAAAAATGAATTATAAAGATCAGAGCACAAATAAACGAAATTGAAATGAAGAAAACAATACAAAAGATCAATGAAATGAAAAGCCGTTTTTCTGAAAAGATAAACAAAATTGACAAGCCTTTAGCCAGACTAAGAAAGAAAGAGAAGACCCAAATAAATAAAATCAGAGATGAAAAAGGAAACATTAAAACTGATACCACAGAATTTCAAAGGATCATAAAGAAGACATTACAACTGATATCACAGAATTTCAAAGGATCATAAAGGAGACATTACAACTGATACCACAGAATTTCAAAGGATCATTAGTAGCTACTATCAGCAACTACATGCCAATAAACTGGAAAATCTAGAGAAAATAAATAAATTTCTAGACATATACAATCTACCTAGATTGAAACAGGAAGAAATCCAAAACCTGAACAGACCAACAAGTAACAAAATTAAAGCCATAATAAAAGTATCCCAGTAAAGAAAAGCCCAGAACCCGATGGCTTCACTATTGAGTTCTACCAAACATTTAAAGAGAAACTAATACCAATCTTATTCAAACTATCCCAAAAAATAGAAGAGGAGGGAATACTTCCAAACTCATTTTATATGGCCAGTATTACCCTGATACCAAAAGCAGACAAAGACATATTAAAAAAAGAAAATTATGAGCCAATATCTCTGATGAATTTTAATGCAAAAATCTTCAACAAAATACCAGCAAGGCAAATTCAACAAAATATTTTAAAACATCATTCATAACAACCAAGTGGGATTTATCCCAGGGATGCAAGGACAATTCAACATACACAAATCAACCAATGGGATACAAAATGAAGGACAAGAACCATATGATCACTTCAACTAATGCTAAAAAAGCATTTGATAAAATTGAATATCCCTTCATGATATAAACCCTAAAAAAAAGGGTATAGAAGAAACATACCTCAATATAATAAAAACCATATGTGACAGACCCACAGCTAGCATCATATTGAATGGGGAAGACCTGAAAGCCTTTCTGCTAAGATCTGGAACCTAACAAAAATGTCTACTTTCACCACGGTTATTCAACATAGTACTGGAAGTCCTAGTTAGAGCAATCAGAAAAGAGAAAGAAATAATGGGCATCTAAACTGGAAAGGAAGAAATCAAATTATCCTTATTTGCAGATGATATGATCTTATATTTGGAAAAACCTAGAGAGTTCACCAAAAACCTATTAGAACTAATAAATAAATTCAGTAAAGTTGCAGGATACAAAATCAACATACAAAAATAAGAAGCCTTTTAGTATGCCAACAGCAAACAATCTGAAAAAGAAATAAAAAAACTATCCCATCTGCAATCACCACAAATAAAATTAAATACCTAGGAATTAACATAATCAAAGAAGTAAAAGATCTCTGGAATGGAAAGTATAAAACAGTGATGAAAGAAATTGTAAAGGACACCAAAAAAACGAAAAGACACTCCATGTTCATCAAGTGGAAGAATCAATATTGTCAAAATGTCCATATTACTCAAAGCAATCCACAAATTCAATGTAATCCCTATGAAAATACCAATAACATGCTTCACAGAAATAGGAAAAACAATCCTAAAATGTCTATGGAAGCTCAAAAGACCCAGAATAACCAAAGCTGTCTGTATTAGTCCATTCTAATGCTGCTATGAAGAAATACCCAAGACTGCGTAATTTATAATGAAAAGAGGTTTAATTGACTCACAGTTCTGCATGGCTAGGAAGGCCTCAGGAAACTTACAATCATGGCTGAAGGGGAAGGAAACACATCCTCCTTCACAAGGTAGCAGGGGAGAGAAGTACAAAGCAAAGGAGGAAAAACCCCTTATAAAACCATCAGATCTCCTGAGAACTCACTCTATCACAAGAACAGGATAGAGGTAACCACTCCTATTATTCAATTACCTCCCACTGGGTCCCTCCAACACATGGGGATTATGAGAATTAAAATTCACAATGAGATTTGGGTGGGGACACAGCCAACTCACATCATTCTGACCCTGTCCCCTCTCAAATCTCATATCCTCACATTTCAAAACACTCTCTTGTCTTTCCAACAGTCCCCCAAAGTATTAGCTCATTTTAGCATTAACCCAAAAATCCAAGTCTAAAGTTTCATCTAAGACAAGGCAAGTCCCTTCCACCTATGAGCCTACAAAATCAAAAGCAATTTAGTTACTTCCCAAATACAATGGGGATACAGGCATTGGGCAAATACACCCATTCCAAATGGGAGATATTGGCCAAAACAAGGGAGCTGCAGGCCCCACACAAGTCTGAAATCCAACAGGGCAGTCACCAAACCTTAAAGTTCCAAAATGATTTCCTTTGACTCCATGTCTCACATCCAGGTCATGCTGATGCAAAAGGTGAGCTCCCACAGCCTTGGGCAGCTGCACTTCTGTGACTCTGCAGAGTACAACCCTCCTCTTGATTGCTTCACAGGCAAAGGTGGTGAGTGTCTGTGGCCTTTCCAGGCACATAGTACAAGTTGTTGGTGGATCTATCATTCTGGGGTCTAAAGGACAGTGGCCTTCCTCTCACAGCTCCACTAGGCAGTGCCCTAGTGGGGACTCCATGTTGGGGCTCCAACTCCATATCTCCCTTCCGCACTGCCCTAGCAGAGGTTCTCCAACAGGACTATGCCCCTGAAGGAAACTTCTGCCTGGACATCCAGGTGTTTCCATACATGCTCTGAAATCTAGGCAGAAGTTCCTAAACCTCAGTTCTTGACTTCTGTGCACCCACAGGCTCAACACCATGTGTAAGCTGCCAAGGCTTGGGGCTTGCACCCTCTGAAGTAATGCCTCAAGCTGTACCTTGGCCCCTTTTAGCAATGACTGGAGCTGAAGCAGCTGAGATGCAGTGCACTATGTCCCAAGGCCACACAGAACAGGGGGTCCTAGGTCTGGCCCATGAAACCATTTTTCTCTCCTAGGCCTCTGGACCTGTAATAGGAAGGGCTGGAATGAAGGTCTCTGACATGCCCGGGAGACATTTCCCTATTGTCTTGGCAACTAACATTTGGCTCCTTGTTACTTATACAAATTTCTGCAGTGGGCTTGAATTTCTCCTTAGAAAATGGGCTTTTCTTTTCTATCACATCATAAGGCTGCAAATTTTCCACATTTTTATGCTCTGCTTCCTCTTGAATGCTTTGCCACTTAGAAACCTCTCCTGCCAGATACCCTAAATCATCTCTCTCAAGTAAAAAGTTCCACAGATCTCTAGGGCTGGGGCAAAATGCCACCAGTCTGCTAAAGTATAGCAAGGATCACCTTTATTCCAGTTTCCAACAAGTTTCTCATCACCATATGAGACCACCTCAGCCTGGACTTTATTGCCCATATCGCTATCAGCATTTTGGTCAAAGCTATTCAACGAGTCCATAGGAAATTCCAAACTTTCCCACATCTTCCCGTCTTCTGAGCCCTCCAAGTCTCTAGGAAGTTCCAAACTTTCCCACATTTTCCTGTCTTCTCCTGAGCCCTCCAAACTGTTCCAACTTCTACCCATTACCCAGTTCCAAAGTCACTTCCACATTCTCAGGTATCTTTATTGCAGTACCCCACTTCCTGTGTTACCAATTTACTGTATTAGTTCATTCTCATGCTGCTATGAAGAAACACCCAAGGCTGGCTAATTTATAAAGGAAAAGGTTTAATTGACTCACAGTTCTGCATGGCTGGGAAGACCTCAGGATATTTACAATCATGGTGGAAGGGCAAGTAAACACATCCTTCTTCATAAGACAGCAGAAGAGAAAAGTGCTGAGCAAAGAGGGAAAAGCCCCTTATAAAACCATCAGTTTTCATGAGAACTATCATGAGAACAGCATGGGGATAACTGCTCCCATGATTCAATTACCCCCCACTGGGTCCCTCCCATGACATGTGGGGATTATGGGAACTACAATTCACAATGAGGTTTGGGTGGGAACACAGCCAAATCATCACTACCCTAAGCAAAAAGAAAAAAACTGGAGGAGACACATTAGCAGACTTCAAATTATATTACAGAGCTATACTAACCAAAACAGCATGGCATGAGCATAAAAACAAATGCATAGTCCAATGAAATAAAACAGAGAAACCAGAAACAAATCCATACATCTACAGTGAACTTATTTTTAACAAAGGTGCCAAGAAACATACATTGGAGAAAGGACAGTCTCTTCAATAAACGGTGCTGAGAAAACTGAATATCCATATGCAGAAGAATGAAACTAGACCCCTATCTTTCTCATATGCAAAAATCAAATCAAAATGGATTACAGGCTTAAATCTAAGATCCCAAACTCTGAAACGACCACAAGAAAATACTGAGAAAACTTTCCAGGATAATGGTCTGGGCAAAATTTTCTTGAGTAATAGCCCACAAGCACAGGCAACCAAAGCAAAAAAGAATAAACAAGATCACATCAAGCTAAAAAGCTTCTGCATATCACAGAAGACAATCAACAAAGTAAAAAGAAAATCCACAAAATGGAAGAAAATATTCACAAACTACCTGTTTGACAAGGGATTAATAATCAGAATATAAAAGGAGCTCAAACAACTCTATAGGAAAAGTATCTAATAATACAATTTAAAAATGGGAAAGGGATCTGAATAGACATTTCTCAAAAGATAATATACAAAGGGCAAACAGGCATATGAAAAGGTGCTCAACATCACTGATCATTAGAGAAATACAAATCAAAACTACAATGAGGTATCATCTCACCCCAGTTAAAATGGCTTTTATCCAAAAGACAGGCAATAATGAATGCTAGCAAGGGTGTGGAGAAAAAGGATCCCTCACACACTGTTGGTGAGAATTTTAAATTAGTACAAAGACAACGGAGAACAGTTTGGAGGTCCCACCAAAAAAAAAAAAAAAACTAAACTAAAAATAGAGCTACCACATGAACTAGCAATCCCATTGTTAGGTATATACCCCCACCCCAAAAAAAAGATATTATTATATTGAAGAGCCATTCCATGGTGTAATGGTAAGCACTCTGGACTCTGAATTCAGTATATTAAAGACATATCTGGGCCGGGTGTGGTGGCTCATGCCTGCAATCCCAGCACTTTGGGAGGCCAAGGCGGGCAGATCATGAAGTCAGGAGTGTTGAGACCAGCCTGACAAACATGGTGAAACCCCGTCTGTACTAAAAGTACAAAATAAAAATTAGCTGGGCGTGGTGGCACACGCCTGTAATGTGTGTAAAATCCCAGTAGCTGTAATCCCAGCTACTCAGGAGGCTGAGGCAGGAGAATTGCTTGAAATTGAGGGGCAGAGGTTTCAGTGAGCTGAAATTGCGCCACGGCACTCCAGCCTGGGCAACAGAGTGAGACTCTGTCTCAAAAAAAAAAAAAAATAGAGATCTGCATTACCATGTTTCTTGCAGCACTGCTCACAGTAGCCAAGATTTGGAAGCAACCTAAGTGCCTGTCAACAGATGAATGGATAAAGAAAATGTGGTATATACACGTAATTGAGTATTATTAGGCCATAAAAGGAATGAGATCCTGTCATTTGCAACAACATGGATGGAACTGGAGGCAATTATGTTAAGTGAAATAAGCCAGGCACAGAAAGACAAATATCATGGGTTCTCATTTATTTGTGGGAGTTAAAATTTAAAACAATTGAACTAATGGAGATACAGAGTAGAAGGACGGTTAACAGAGGCTGAGATTGAGAGTTTTTAACATGAAGCATTGTCCAATTTTATCTAAGGCCTTTTCTGCATCTATTGAGATAACCGCATGGTTTTTGTCTTTAGTTCTGTTTTTGTGATGAATTGCATTTATTGATTTGCATATGTTGAACCAACCTTGCATACCAGAAATAAAGCCTACTTGATCATAGTGGATTAGCTTTTTGACATGCTGCTAGATTCAGTTTGCAAGTATTTTGTTTAGGATTTTTGCATCAATGTTCATCACGGATACTGGCCTAAAGCTTTCTTTCTCTGTTGTGTATCTGCCAGGTTTTGGTATCAGGATAATGCTGGCATCATAGAATGGGTTGGGGAGGAGTCCCTTCTCCTCAATTTTTAGGAATAGTTCCAATAGGAATAGACAGCATATCATTAGGTCTTGCTTTTTTATCCAGCTTGCGACTCTGTCCCTTTTAAGTGGGGGCATTTAAACTACTTATATTCAAGATTAGTATTGACATGTGTAGATTTGGTCCTGTCATGGTAGTATTAGCTACCTTTACCTTTTCTCCACAACCTTGCCAGCATCTGTTATTTTTTGACTTTTTAATAATAGCCATTCTGACTGGTGTGAGATAGCATCTCCTTATGCTGGCTTGTTGGTGTGGTTGCTTTAGTGTCACTGGTCTGCGTATTTCAGTGTGTTTTTGTATTAGCTGGTAGCAGTCTTTCCTTTCTATATTTAGTGCTCCTTTCAAGATCTCTTGTGAGGCAGTCTGGTGGTAATGAACTTATTCAACATTTGCTTATCTGAGAAGTATCTTATTTCTGCTTCACTTAGGAAGCTTAGTTTGGCTGGATATGAAATTTTTGGTTAAAGATTTTTTTTTTCTTTACAAATGTTGAATATAGGCCTACAATGTCTTCTGGCTTGTAGGGTTTCAGCTGAGATGTCTGCTGTTAGCCTGATGAGGCTCCCTTTGTAGGTGACCTGGACTTTCTCTCTAGCTGCCTTTAAAATTCTTCCATTTTGACCCTGGAAATTTTAATGATTATATGTCTTAGGGATGATCTTCTTGTGTAGAATCATGCAGAAGTTCTCTGCATTTCCTGAATGTTGACCTGTCTAGCAAAGTTGAAGGTTTTCAGGGATGATACCCTGAAATGCGTTTTCTAAGTTGTTTGCTTTCTCTCCCTCCCTTTCAGGGATGCCAATGATTTGCAGACTTGTCCTCTTTAAATAATCCCATAATTCTCGGAGGTTTTGTTCATTCCTCTTCATTCTTTGCTCTTTATTTTTGTCTGACTGTCTTATTTCAGAGAGCCAGTCTTCAAGTTCTCAGATAATTTCCTCATCTCAGTCTATTCTTCTGTTAATACTTGTGACTGCATTGTAAAATCCTTGTATTGTGTTTTTCAGCTCTTTCAGATCCATTAGGTTCCTTTTTATACCAGCTATTTCATCCTTCTGCTCCTAGATTGTTTTGTTGTGATTCTTAGTTTTCTTAGATTGCGTTTTGCTATTTTCTCAAATGTTGATAATCTTTATTCCTATCCATATTCTGAATTCTATTTCTGTCATTTCATCCAGCTCAACCTGGTTAAGAACTCTTGCTGAACAACTGGTATGGTCATTTGGAAGATATAAAACACACTGGCCATTTGAGCTGCCAGAGTTTTTGTGTTGTTTCTTTCTCATCTCTGTGTTTGAGTATTCCTTTAACTGAAGTATAGATTGAATACAGTCAATAGACTTCTTTTCCGGATGTTTTCACAGGTCTGAGGCTTTGTGCATGGTCTTCATTTGAGGCTGACTTCTTGTCTTTGGTTTCACAGAGGGTTTTGTTAGCAAAGTATTTTTGGTGTTGAAGCTTTGGGGTGTGATCCAGTAGCTGGTGCTTAAGTGTACTGGTCAGCTGGTAGACTTGTTCTCAGTTGTGTGGCTCCCCCATGTTTCCTCACATCGCAGCCATGTTCACTCTCAAGACTCTGAAAGTGTGGGCTCTTCTGCCCCTTGAGTGCTGGCCATAGATCATGGCTTGGCACTCCTAGTCTGCCCATTGCAGCTCTGGGATGATCTCAAGGTTTATGTTCCTCCCCAAACTTTCAGGCAGCAGAGGAAGGGACCTGGTGGCCAACAGTATTTTTCTTGTCTCCTGGGGGCTCCATACCAAAGAGATGAGGTCAGCAATTGCTCAGTGCAATCACCCCAGGATGGAAGGTCTGTGCTGTGGGCCCAAGCCAGGGTTCCCTGTCTACTGATGAGCAGGGGAAGTGGGTGGGACCTGTGGGAGATGAACTGGCCTCCTTTCTTTGGGTCGAATGCACCCTGTTGGAGGTTTGGATAAGGCACTTAATATCTTTCCTCCTTCATCAGTCCAAGAGCAGCAAGGGCAGTTCCTCTGCAGAGGCAGTGGCGGAAAGGCTTTTGGTTGTCCCTGGGGACCCTGTCTAGTGAGTTACAGAGTTGCTACTGGCTCAATAGCCCCAGGGGTGGCTGGCTGGATACTCAGACCTGGAGGACCTGCAGGTGAGGAGATATGGGAATAGGCACCCACGTAACAGTTTGGCCACCTTTCTGTAGGTTGCTGCAGTATGCTGGGGATCCCCTCCAGACCCTAGTCACCTCAAATTTTCTAGTTCCTGGAGGTATCAACAGTGAAGGCTGCAAAACAACAAAGATAGTGGCCTGCCTCTCCCTCTGGGAGCTCTGTTCCAGGGAGGTACAGACCTGTCGCCAGCCTGAAAGCACCTGTAGGAAGTGGCTGGAAATCCTGGTTGGGAGGTCCCACACAGTGAGGAGGAACAAGATCAGGGGCCTGCTTAAAAAAGCAGTCTGGCCACATTTTCATACGGCAACTGTGCTATGCTGGGGGTCTTCCCCCAGTCACCTTGGACTCTCCAAAACCCAAATCCTGGAAAGGTGAGGTCACCCAAACAGCAAAGATGGTAGCATGCCCCTCCTCTTAAGAGCTCCGTCCCAGGGAGGTTTGAAACCGCTGTCAGTGGCAGAACTCTGGCAGGGGTAGTTGGAGATCCCAGTTGGGAGGTCCCGCCCAGTGAAGAGGAACTGGAACAGGAACCCATTTCAAAAGGCAGTCTGGCCACATTTTCGCAGAGCAGCTGCGCTGTGCTGGAGGTCTACTCCAGCTCCCAGATACCCCGAACTCTCCAAAGTCCAAAGGCCAGAAAGGCTAAGTTAGCCAAGCAGCAAAAATAGTGGCCCACCCCTCTCCTCTGGGAACTCCATTCCAGGAAGACTCTAAACCTCTGTCAGCTAGAGAACACTGGCAGTGGTAGCTGGAGACCCCAACTGGGAGGTTCTGCCCACTGAGGAGGAATGGGATTGGGGACCTGCTTTGAAAAGCAGTCTGGCCACACATTTTGAGCTGTGCTATGCTGGGGGTCTGCCTCAGCCCCTAATTGTTCTGAAATGCCCAAAGCCCAAAGGCTGACGCAGCTAAGTTGGCCAGACAGCAAAGATGGCAGCCCACCCCTCCCCCTGGGAGTTCCGCCTCAGGGAGGTGTAACACTGCTACCTGTGGCTGGCTGGAGTTCCAAGCCAGTGGGTCTTATCCTGTGAGGTGTCATGCAAGTGGGGCCTGCAGACTGTCGCTGCTCAGCCTCTTGTATTCAGCCCTTTTCCTAGGGATATGTATGGGGCAGTCTAACCTCCCGCTTTGCCAGAGTTGCAACTGCTTTTGTCAGGAAGCCCAGAAAGCCCAGGTATCTAAGGCTCCTGGGTCTCCACATGTTCCTAAGCAGCTGCTCTTCCAAGACTCTAAGTAGCTCTGTGCGTCAGACTGAAGGTCCTGGTGGAGTGGGTTCATGAGGGGAATCTCCTGACCTAAGGGTTGCAAGGATCTGCAGGAGAAGCATGGGTTCCCAGGGTTGCACATTCACTCACCACTTTCCTGAGTGGGGAAGGTTCCCCTAGCTCCATGTTGCTCCTGGTAGGCCATCATTCTGCCTGGCTTTTCTCTGTTCTATGTGGGTCGACTTGTTTCCTTGATTAGTCCCAATGCATGTACCTGGATGTTTCAGTTGAAGGTGCTGTATTTTCTTGCCCCTTCCATTCCTCTCCATGACAGTGGCTCACACTAGCAGCTTCTAGTCACCCATCTTGGTCACCCTCATAATTACTTTTCAAATCAGTTAATTTACTTATACTCTTTCTCATCCTTATAAGGAGGGTTTAAAGCAGCTTACAACATGTAAAACAAATTGGTAAAGACAATTGATAAAGAGATCAGAGCAAAGAAGAAAACAACAGTAAAATAGTATTTGAAATTACAGATGGTCCCCAACTTAAAATAATTCAACTTATCATTTTTTCAACTTTTAAATGTGAAAGAAATACACATTCAGTAAAAACCATACTTTGAGTACCCACACAACCATTCTGTTTTTTACTTTCTGTACACGAGTCAATAAATTACATGAGATATTTAATACTTTATTATAAAATAGGCTTTGTGTTAGATGATTTTGCCAAACTGTAGGCTAATATAAGTGTTTTGGGCACTTTTAAGGTAGGCTAGGCTAAGCTATGATGTTTGGTAGGTTAGGTGTATTACATGCACTTTCTTCTTGCAATGTTTCCAAATTATGATGGGTTCGTCTGGATACAACCCCATCATAAGTCAAGGAGCACATGTATAAGCAAACCAAATATATTTTAAAAATGATATCAGATTGTCATATACAAATGTTAAGTGTCCCAAATTTACTTCTAAGTGTCAAGGCAATCACAGCTTAAAAAAAGTATTGATTACAGGAAATACAAAGAACATAAAATTTTCCAACTCCATTTGTTCAGGAGATTTTTCTAGTATTTAGGTCTGAAAAAAGTTTCTCCTATGGTCCTCATTACAAGGCATGGTGAGATATAGTTGACAATACCCTCACCAATACTCCTTCAAAAAGTACAATAAGCAGCTTTCATATGACTTGCTTAACCCGAAAGTCCAGCTTAGTAAAGTCCAGTTTAGAAGAAACTAAAAACAATGTCATCCAAATCTGTTTTTCTCTGATGGTCTAGTTGGACCTAAGGATGGATTTTGGGCTGCCTGGAAAAACTGATAGCCTTCCAACAATCCACTGAAAGTTTTATTTCTCATAATTGAGTTCTTGATAAGAAATGAACAACAGAGTTCAAGGTCATGGTCTTTAGCAGAAACCTAGAGTACAGACATCCCAGGAGAGGTCTGTATCCTTTAACAATCTACGGAGGAGGAACATTCTCTTCATACATCTCTTCCATAAGAGACATTCTGTTATGAAAATCAAAGTGCCTGAGTAGCAGCACGGCACCTGAAAAAGACGGCCTCCCCACTTCTGCCAAGGAAGCACCTGCTGGGCAGAATCAAAATCCTTCCTCAGCAAATGGTTCACAGATGGCCCTACTGCACAAAGTGGCTTGATAAGGCCTCAGCATTCAGGCTGACCATGTTTCACTGAAGTTAAGAATTCTAGGAACATTATATTTAAGGTAGATTCTTGTTTTATGTCCTTGGACCCTAAGTATGGTGGTAAAGCAAAGAAGACTCAGGTTAATGGCAGTATGAAGAAATTGTTCAGGAAGCAAACAGTTCAATTTAATATGGAAAGGGGGGGCTGGGATTGAAAGGAAGAAAAGAAATTATTTGACTTGTCATTGAAAACTAGAGAACAGAAAACCCTAACATAATTCAGCTCAGAATCATACTGACTGCATCTCCCTTATCTTTTCAGGCGTACACACACATAGTGTGCAGCAGGTGCTGCCCCTTGTTGGCAGAGGCCTATAGCCAAACTGGGACCAGAAATGATGTTCTGGAAAGCCTCTCAGCCAGTGGTCCTTCAGTGTAGTTTTATCAATAAAGCTAGCACATGTTCATCTTTCTGACTCCTCAGAATTGTGGAGTGAGAATAGAATAGAGTTATTTACTGGCCCCTGAAAATCCTAATGTAGGATACGGACAAGAAAGATGAGGAATGAACTGATGGACTGCAACTTCATTCCTAGTAGGCTCTGACAGACAACAGGAAAAGGATTTAGCAGATGAAGCCCTATACCAGAAAGAGTGGCCGAAATTAGCTAATGAGCTGCTGGCCACTCCAGCACAGTTAGGAGGTAGTAACATATGCATATGGCATGTCCTATTCTTGTTACAGTCCTGATAATGAGGGTAAGGTGTCGGGTGTCTTCATTCCTCAAGCTGCAACTCAAGGTGACAGCCATTAGCTCATGGTCTTGCTCTCCAGAATCTTCTCTGCCAGCTTTTAGCTACTATTCTCAGTTTTGGAAAGAAAACTCTGGAGCCTCTCAGAAAACTTTTTGCACTAGGGTCAAAGTAAGCAGAATATAAATGCTCCCTGGCATTTCCCAGTATAAATAGGTCCAAGATGCCTCATTAGGAGCTTCACTGCTTGCTTCTGAAGCACAAGTTCCATCTCCGTCTTCACCTGTTTCTCCAGGAGAATAACCTCATTACCTTACTACAATTACCGATTTGCTGGAAAATAATCTACATCCCTCACCAGCGCCAGTAACCTACTCCCAACTACACAGCCAAGATTTCAAAACCTTTGATCTTCCTTAGGGAAAATATTCTCATGCCTTTTCCTTTTCTTTTTGAAAATAGTAATCAAACTCATCAATAAGCTGCTCAGGACTTAAATCCTACACATCTCTAGCCAGAAGCTAAGAGGGGTATATTCATTTCTGGTTGCAAGCAACAGAAATGAACTTTCTGGAATTAAATGATAACATAAGTTAAAAGAGAATATTCTGGAAAGCTATGGTGCGGCTCACAATACTGAAGGCAAGACTAGGGAACCAAGCTTGGAAAGACAGAAATGAGGAGACTCCAAAAGGTCTTACTGTCAATTGAGCCCAGGCTCCATGGCTGGAAGAGTTGAACTTCGACTGTTCCTCTGCTTTAGGTTTACTCTACTCAAGACCAAAGTTCTGATAGAGAAAGAAATCAACACACTAAGTTTTGGTCCTATCCTGCCTCTTGCTATACCTAGTCTGTGAAAGAGAGATCTTAGGAAATGAGCTTCTAGAGTTTCCTTCAGCTGCCATGATGGGACAGAAGGCCCTGAGACTTATCTACCCATCACAACTGCACACAAAGGAAGGCAGTAAATTCCCCTAAAGGAAATCAAAGTGCTATTAGGAAAAGGCAATGTATACTGAGTAGCAAAACCTAACAAATGTCCTTCCCAGGAATGTTAAAGTCAATTATCTTCTTTTACAATTAAGGAAGCTGAGATCGAGAAAGTTTAAATAACTTAAAGGTCAAAGAGCAAGTTAGAAGAAGAGACAGAATATTCTATATCCTTACTACCCGAAGTGTGGTCTGTGGACCTCAGCTGGGGGCTGGTTAGGAATGCAAACTTGCAGGCCCCACCCCAAACCTACTGAGTCAGAATCTGCATTTTAACAAGATGCTAGGGTAATTCACATGGACACTAAAGTCTGAGAAGCACTGCTCTATTTTTATAGGTCTCTACTTCTGTGTCATCCAATGGAAACTGAACCCAGGTGTTTCTCACATGACTTTGACTGATGATGGTGTTTCCTCGATTTATAGAAAAAAAAAATGATGTAAGTGTTTTGTCATCATGTTCTAACCCTTATAGCCTGTCCCTGTGTTCTAGTTAGCACACTCAGAAAGCAGCTCATGTGATCACCAGATATGTAACAATAGGGTGCACTTAAGCCAAATTCCAACACAATGATGGGAGAACTTCTTCAAATTAGGACTTCATACAGTCAATGTTGAGGATGACGAGTCCCAACTGTGTAATCAGAACCAAAACTATAATGATAAGAAGTGCTCCATGGTATTTGGGTGCAAGAAATATCACATTTCTTTATTGTTTTAAATCAAATTAAACAGTCCCACCTGGTGAGCAGGAAATCTAGGTGCAATTATTTAGGACACCCTCTCCATCTTTATCTTGGTTGAATCAGAACCTGGAGGCTTATATAGTTCTATAAAAACACAAATTAAAAATTTCAAGAGAAAAGGGGGTAGGAAGGGGAGGGGGGAAAAATGGTTCTTTGTCCTCCAGATGGCCCTGGCTGCTGACTTTACTTCTTCTCAGGCCACTGCTCTAGGCGGGCTGCAGCCATACCCAATATCTGCAGACCTTCTCTGTCTGTCAGCAGTCTGGAGAAATCATCCTTCCCCTACTCCAGACTGCGGTGTCATGCTTCATATTGTATGGTGCAAGTGTGTTTTTGATAGTGAGATTCTATTGCATACATATAATACAGGCATGGTTTCTGCTAGCAATATTGTTCCTTGTTTGCCTGCTGGAGTGAAATATATCACCATTTTATGGTGCTCCATAAAGAGTATGGTGTAAGCAAAGAACACCAGCTTGTTCAGATGATGTCACCCAGACTGCTTTGAGGGCCGCTGATCTTGGCTGCCTGCAATATATAGATAACCTTTGCTGCTATTAGGCTTTGTAACTCAAGCACTCCTGCAACTTTACATCTACACCAATTCTTCTTAATGTTAAACTATAATGTGTTGCTCCTCCAGTTCCTTATCACCTCTTTCCCATTATTGCATATTCTCTACCACATAACATGATGGGATTATGGTAAAGACTTCATGGCTCACTCAGGTTATTTGAGAAACTTAGGAAAGGGTTTCCTTAATGAACGACTAGTGTTATTAAGACTGTAGATTCACTACATAGAAGGCAGTTCCATCTCTGTGTGTATGTGTGTATATATGTGTGTGTATTTGGGATGAAAAAAAGGGTATAGATGTTAAATTCCATGGTGTGATTTTAAGCATGAGCCATACTTACACACTATCAGATGCCTGGACTATCTTTTACACACTATCAGATGCCTGGACTATCTTAACTAGAAAACTTTTTCTTGCCATAATTAGGAATAAGATTTTAATTACAAGTAATCCTGTAATTATAATTAATTATAATTATTATATATTGATTATATTATATATATTATATAATCAATTATATATTGATATAATAATTACATAATTATATTTATAAGTAATTATAAAGAAAAAGAAGCAGCTATTAAGCCTAGGATTCAGATTAGGAGAGGGGATACTTCAGGTACATAATGTCAGGGGAGAGTGAGCCTTGAAAATACAGAAAAGGAAAGTGGACACACCAAGAACACATTCATCATTTTCACAATTTTGCCAATATCCTATACTAAGTGACAGTCCCTTTATTGCATACAGAAAGGCCCTTAAATATCGACATTACTAGTTTCCTTTATTCCTTCTAGATCAGGAATTTTAGAACCAGTGGTCAATCTGATAATCATTCCAGTAAATTTATAGATCAAGAGGTCTTTCAGAATTTTCAGGTTCTAATTGACCCAGTGAACATGGTGAGCATAAGAGAGCTCTCTAGAACACGTTCTACAGCAACTAGAGTAGAAGAAGATAACTGGATTCCCATATATGCCTGATTGTATTCTTTGACTAATCAAAGCAACAAACACTGAGTTATATACAATTCTAAGAGATATGTAGCAGGGCTTTACCTTCAAGGAGATTTTAGTTTCTTTGAGTAAATAGGTCATGTGCATAGAAAGAAAACAAACAACACACAATGGTTTTCAGTAAGTACAAAATGAACTGAACAATTTCACTGAAGTTCAGAAGAGAGAGGAAGGGGTAGAGAAGTTATCAACATTAGCCAGAGTGATTTAGGAAAGTTTCATGGAGGCTTGAGAATTTCAACTTGACCTTGAGCAAGGATTCTTAATTTAAGGTCAATGTTCTCCTAAGGAGTACATGAATGGAGTTTTGGGTCTCAGTGAACCCTCTAGAGATAACGTTTTTGTGGGATAAAGTTAATGGACTTCATCAGATTCTCGAATGGATAACTGAAAACTTTACAAACCATTGCTTTGCAAGAAATTGCATAAGTAGTGAGAAATAAAGGCAGCATCCTAATTAGAGGAAGAAGTAAACACGAGAATGATGGGAAAATGAACAAGCCATGTTTAAGTGGAAAATATGCAGTATCAGTCTGGTTTTAGAATTGGACCCACGTTCATACAGCAATTTCAGGAGATGAGCTTGGAAAGCAGATTGGAACTGGTGCTAAAGTCAAATCCTTGACTATCAGGATTATCCCACGGGCTATGTTCAGGTGAAGGCTCATAGAGTTTAGGATGATTAATCTGACCACTTTAAGCAGGATGAGGTAGAAGTTGCTGAGCCATGGCTATAGCCATGAAATGAATGAGAAGGATTCTAAAGCATTGAGAGAAGAACTGATAAAATTTAGTAACTTTGAAGTATAGGAAGAGAGAGGAAAGAATTAAGGATGACTCAAAGCCTCAGATCTGAGTGCCTGGAGGAAGACTCACTTGTAGAAATAGAAACAGTGGATAGAAAGCTGGTTTCTCAGAGAGAGGTAGAGGCTTTTACTTCCAAGCCTCTACCTTTGAGATTTTGAGATGCTATCCCAGGAATAACTGAGCGCCCCTTCATCAATGTTGCCAAACATTCACATACCCAAATAAATGATCAGAGATATCTCTAATAGTATTCTTCCAGCCCTGTGCCCTCTATACCAGACAACAGATTTGGTCTGACTTCTTGGGGTACTCTGAACTGTTAACTTAGGCTGTATTATTTTTGGTTTTTATTAGCAATCTTTCCTGAAGCATTTTATCCAAATGACGTTACCATAGTGTGATTAGGAGACACGCAAGGACATAAACATTCCAGTAAGATAAAAGTAGCCCTGCTTTCCCAGTAGTCTCACAGCACTTCAACTTCATTAGGTTCCATGTTTCATTAGAGTCAATGTCATTTAAGTTTTTATGTTCATTTCAAGGCTATTTGTTTTGACAAAGCATTTTAAGAAAATGCAGTTGGAACTTTCTGGGTTTTATTTAACTTTATAACCATCTAATTTACTCACCAATAAAGGGATAACTAAGCCTTCCTTTTATGCTTCTAAAAACCTCTTCGCATAATTTTGAAATACAATGCAAGATTCTGCAAGGAGGAAATTCATGCCAAGGAAATGCTGACACAAGCTATCTAGTGTTTGGTGCCAGGGGTTAGGGCCTTAGGAATGCCTCTTTTCATTAGCACACACACACCCTATAGGACCTGAAGACACTTCCTCTATCATTATATTGCTGCTTTTCTGAATAAGTGTATGTCTGACCCTGATGCTTACAGGGATAGATGAAACCCAGCAGGGAGTTCCCCAAAGCCTAGGAGTGTCAACAGACAGGAAATAATAGTAACTAAGAAGAACCAGGATGATTTGTGCAGAAATGTGTAGATTTTACAGATAGATTGTTCATCTCTCCCCAAGACGACATTCCAGTTGATCCAGACAGATCGTCTAACGTGCCCCTTCATGAATCAAGCCACTGCTCAACTCTTCAGTTTTGTTCAATGTTCTCCACTGCTGGGTAGGACTTCCCTCTTATCTATCTAAATATGGCTGATCTTTCAAAATCCGGCTTAAATCCTGCCTCTTGCTTGAACCTTTTTCTGTTTATTTGAGGATTCTAGATCATTGACTTCTCCCAATCACCCAACCAACAAATGCTTTTGAGCACCTACTATTTGCAGGCATGAGAATCCAGTTGTACTTACTCCTTATTTTCTCCTTTGATTATTTGAGTATATTAATCTCATACTCTCATATAGGTGATCACTTCACTTCCTTTATATTTCCCATGATGCCACACCAATTCCCAGGCAGAGTATCAATTAAAGCCCATAGGTGAGCATGTGCCTGATGTGTTCTAAAGAAAAAAGAAAAGAAGAAAAGAAAGAAACAAAGAAAAATTGGGGGAAATCCAGAACTAACTGTCTTTTCAGCGCAATTAGAAAGGAAACTAAAATAATGGAAATGTGAGGCTTTTTAAATTTAAGCAGAAGAAAAAATAAGCCCATTGGAAAGTACTTCTAATATGATAAGCTGAGGAATGTACTTGAATTGCTTTGTAAAGTACAGGAAGGGAACAGAACTAATTCCCACTTGGATCTCAGTGACTAGTCCTGAGAGGGCTGTATGGTGCTGCGTGCAGGCTGCCCTCGGACGTGGGCAGCAGCTCGTTCACCTCATCCATGACAACAGCCAATATGTGCTTCCAGAAATGGCCCTAGAATTTACATACTCTGAAACTCATGTCTAGTAAACTTCTCCTCATGTCACCCTCCAAGCATAAAATTTGAACTCCCTGGAAAAAAATAGCATCATAAGCAAAAGAAAATACAAAGTCATTATCTTTAGAATAAGAAGGTATTTTTGAGACAGGAGCAATGTGTGTTAGTACATCCTTATATTTAGTTTTTTTTCTCTAATTACGAAGTCAGTGCCACTACACTGTCTTTTCCCAATGCAGACAAGGGTCTCTTTTTTATTTCATGGTTCCCAAGTAACTCATATGGCCCTATACGAAGCAATAAATACTTACCCACCCAAACTGCTAGCTTTTCACCAAACATCTGGCAAGTTTTGTGGGTCTCTTAACTATTGAATTTCCATATCAAACACATTTTATATTTAAATCTTTTATTTATAATACTTTTGAGTAAATCCAAACCAACAAAATATATCTCTGAGGCAGAGAGTTTAGCAGAGGAATAAAATTTCTTAATTTTTATAACTTTCATAGCATGGCTTTTATAACGGAAGGGGGAAAAAAGCAGAGCAATTAAAAATATTGTCTATGGACCCAGAAATAAGAAAAAAAAAGAAAAACCATCATTTCAGTAGCCACTGAAGAAATATCTGCTCAGATATACGATTTATCCTTCTCCCAGAACAGAGAGAAAAAGATATGAGTGTGCCTTTAAATGAGAGGCATCTCTGCAAAGTGATTGCTGAGAAGCTTACCTTTGGTTTCAGTTCTAAGAAAGCCATAGAAGTTTCAATGATAAGTCACAGACACTGGGGAAAATGTTATCAACACACACTCCTGTGGGCTCTAAAATTATATAGTCCTGGAGTCGAATATCCACTTTGTCAAGTGTTAATAAAATGAACCCACTTAATGATAGCCTGAAGGTCTATGTGACAATGGGAAAGTTTCGTAGCCTCTCTGAGCTTCATTTACGTAACGAAGATACAAATCACAACCTCTCAGTACTGTTGTAAGAATTAAACAAGATCATCAGCCGGGCGCGGTGGCTCAAGCCTGTAATCCCAGCACTTCGGGAGGCTGAGACGGGCGGATCACGAGGTCAGGAGATCGAGACCATCCTGGCTAACACGGTGAAACCCCGTCTCTACTAAAAATACAAAAAAAACTAGCCGGGCGAGATGGCGGGCGCCTGTAGTCCCAGCTACTTCGGAGGCTGAGGCAGGAGAATGGCGTAAACCCGGGAGGCGGAGCTTGCAGTGAGCTGAGATCCGGCCACTGCACTCCAGCCCGGGCGACAGAGCAAGACTCCGTCTCAAAAAAAAAAAAAAAGAATTAAACAAGATCATATGTGACCTTTGGTACAGTGTCTGGCTGGCTGGCATAGAGTAGAAGTTCAATAAATGTTGGTTGTTCCTCCCTCCATCTTGAGACCCCTCCTTCCATCCCATGGACCCAACCTGTTTAGAAATTTGGGGTGCCATTCAGATCCATCCTAAAATAACATTTACTAAAAGTATCTTTGAAAACAGGTCTTCATGGCCAGGCACAGCAGCTCATGCCTGTAATCCCAGCCCTTTGGGAGGCTGAAAAGAGCAGATCACAAGGTCAGCAGATCGATACCATCCTGGCTAAAACAGTGAAACCCCGTCTCTACTATAAAAAATACAAAAAAAAATTAGCCGGGACTGGCGGTGGGTGCCTATAATCCCAGCTACTGGGAAGGTTGAGGCAGGAGAATGGCATGAACCCAGGAGGCGGAGCTTGCAGAGAGCCGAGATTGAGTGGAGTGAGTCACTGCACTCCAGCCTGGGCGACAGAGCAAGACTCTGTCGAAAGAAAGGAAGGAAGGAAGGAAGGAAGGAAGGAAGGAAGGAAGGAAGGAAG
>NC_045448.1:49105045-49106779 GCF_002776525.5 Piliocolobus tephrosceles | reverse complement strand
AAGGAAGGAAGGAAGGAAGGAAGGAAGGAAGGAAGGAAGGAAGGAAGGAAGGAAGGGAGGAAGGGAGGGAGGGAAAGAAAAGAAAGAAAAGAAAGAAGGAAAGAAAGAAAAGAAAGAAAGCTCTTCATATCAGTTTGTCCATCTATAAAAATGAAAATGATATTACCTTTGTTATCTACCTTATAGCTGCTTTAAAAACTATAGAGGCCTGGAAAAATATGTCAGTGAAAGGAGAAAAATCCTGGGCTGATCTTCAGAAGACTGGGTTCTAGTCATGTAATGCTGGTCAAGGAACTCAGCTTCACAGTCCTCATTTACCTTGCATTTAACATACAGATCATGACACTGCATTACCTATATAGGGTGTAATTACATATTATATAGGGTGGTGGTGAACACTTCTTTTTCATTCTGTTTCTTGATCTTCACACCTATGAACCCCAGAAGAGGTTTGGCTCATAGTAACACAACTATTATTTAAACCTAGATTTTACACCATGTCTGAAATCCGAAAGTCTTATCTTTCCCAATTCTAGATGTTGACATTGAGAGGTAGCAAGTAAGTTCTTTGAAGGCAGGGGCTATGCCTTTCTCCCTTAAGAACTGCGCTCCTACCATAAAAAGGAATGAGATCATGTCCTTTGCATGGACATGGGTGGAACTTGAGGCCATTATCCTTAGCAAACTGATGCCAGAACAGAAAACCAAATACCACATGTTCTCACTTACAAGTGGGAGCTGAATAATACTTGGACACATCATGGGGAACAACACACACTGGGGTCTGTCAGAGGGTAAAGTGGGAGGAGGGACAGGATCAGGAAGAATAGCTAATGGATGCTGGGCTTAATACCTGGGTGACGGGATGATCTATGCAGCAAACCACCATGGTACACATTTACCTATGTAACAAACCTGCACATCCTGCACATGTACCCCTGAACTTAAAATAAAAGTTTGAAATATTTTTTAAAAAGAGTTGTACTCCTACCTCAGCAAGAATCTATATTTTACCTTGTACATCAAATGCCAGTATGTGTACATCAAATACCAGTGTGTTCATCAAATTGATTTTGATGTGTTCTCATTTTATATATTTATAAATGAATACTCACGCAATTTAGCACAATGAAGCAGTGTAGCCTATTAGCTGAAGTATGGACTTTAAACCCAGAGCAGCTAAATAATCATAGCTCTGCTACTTTTTGTCTGTGTGTCTGAGAAAAAGACTACATCTCTCTAAACATTGGTTTCTCCATCTATCACATGGGAAAAAAAAAATAGACCTATGTTACAAGGTATAAGAGAAAATAAATGAGATGCTGAATGCCTATAAAGAAGTCATGCTAGGTGTGGTGGCTCGTGCTTGTAACCCCAGCACTTCTGGAGGCCAAGGAAGGCAGATCACTTGAGGTCAGGAGTTCAAGACCAGCCTGCCCAACATGGTAAAATCCTATCTCAACTAAAAATATATATATACAAAAATTAGCTGGATGTGTGTGGCATGTGCCTGTTAATTCCAGCTATTCAAGAGGCTGAGGCATGAGAATCGCTTGAACCTGGGAGGCCGAGGTTGCAGTGAGCCGAGATAGCACCACCGTACCCCAGCCTAGGTGATACAGTGAGATTCTGTCTCCAAAAAAAAAAGGAGAGACAGAGAGAGAGAAGAAGGAGGAGGAGGAGGAGAAGGAGGAGGAGGAGGAGGAGGAGGAGGAGGAGGAGGAGGAGGAGGAG
>NC_045448.1:48991990-49105035 GCF_002776525.5 Piliocolobus tephrosceles | reverse complement strand
GAGGAGGAGGAGGAGGAGGAGGAGGAGGAGGAGGAGGAGGAGGAGGAAAGAAGAAGAAGGCGGCATTTTGTATCTTCAGAATCTATCCAAGAAGTGGGCAGAAACAGAGATCCCAAATAGAAGGTAAGAAGGAAGTGGAAGTTTGAGCATCTAGGGAGCTCTTAAAATGTCCAGAGTCACCAAGAGAGGTAGTAGAGAGAGTTTAAAAGACTCTGGAGAGGGAACAAAGTTCCCTATTTCCTATGTTCAATCCTACTCCCAGTGTTTCTGTTTTAAAGAAATGAGCTAAAGGACCAGGTTAAGAAAAGGAAATATTCATTGAGGTAGAACATTACCCATGAAGACGGAGAAAAGATTGCTTTTCTCACCCATCCCTAGGTTCACGGCTGAGGCCCCATAGCAAAAGACAATAGAAAAGTATATAAATTTATATAATACAAATTTTACATGATATAGTAACCTTCAGCAATGAAGACACAAAGAATCAGGGAAACCTGTGTATTCTTATGCCAAGGTTGATGAAGAAGTGGATAGTTGTAGAGACATGTGATTAGACAAGTGCAGTATGATCTAGGGGAACTTAGCCAAGGCAGTTTGTTCAGATTCTTCTCTGTGCTCCTGTGGTTTCAAAGTTAAAGATATTCCTTTCCTGAGTATAGGGTAGGCACTTCTCACATGAGGGTCTTAAGAACGACTTTAGAGGAAGATCAGAGAATTCTTGCATGGCCTGCTTCAGGAGAGAAGAGCAGGAGAAAGTCAAAGAGAACTTCTTTCTTCTGCTGTTTCCTCAACTACCAAGGTGCCATATTTTGGGGTAGCATGTCCTGAACCCCATCACTCCAAAACTTGCAGGTTTGCTTCCTTTCTCTTTTCTGCTCTTCTTTTCACTCTTCTAACTCCTGAAAACTCACCATTCTAGTCCTGTTTATAGTTCCCCAGCAAACACACTTGTTTTCATTTTAACCAATACACACACACACACATACACAATCTCATGCTATAACCTCACAAATACACAAAGAGATAGAAGCATGCACACATGTATGTACATCCTTTACTCCTAACCCCTAGCTTCCAAACAGCTCAAGAGACCCACATATAAGTAGTAAGAATTGATGGTATTAATGCTGGTAAAATACAACTGATAGGGCTTCTGGTTAAACTTGACAGATTGAACATGTGTATTTTTCTCCACTTGCTCTCAAATCCCACTAAAATGATGATAGTACTCAAATTGTGAAAACTGGAGAGTAGATGGGCCGTGGTAAATTACTTGTTAGACCAGAGAAAACTGAAACCTAAACTAGGATTCAAGTTGGCTTGTGCTGCAGACCCCAGAAAAACTTATGAATTGAAATCACCATGGACTGCTGAAGATTCCCCCTCTAAGGAATAAGAAAGGAGAGGTTTATGCAACAGAGGATGGGGGAGAAACAATGCAAGGAAATATGTCCATTATACCTCAATAAATCTGTTAAAAAGCAACAAAAAAAATCCCCACACACATAAAAAAAATAACTATAAAGGAATTAATTTGAAGTTAGCATCCTAAGGGGTGAGACATCACCCCATCCCCAGTTTCTGGAACTCTAGGAACTAAGCTTATACTTTCAAGCAGAAGATGTGAGGATCCTGTGCAGAAACTGACCGGCTCAAGAAAAAAAAAATAGCGATGGTGATATTTAGGGGTCCTCCAATGAAACAGCTAAGTCTGCATGCCATCATCCATATTTTGGTACAACTCCCTTTCCCTCATGTGCATCTTCAAATCATATTTTTAGCACTTTCCTCTTAAAATAGAAAGGTATTTGAGAGAAACCTCCAACATAAAAGAGAGAGATACAAATAAACCAAAAAGAAAAGAAACTCAAAAGAAAAGAGACAACACAAGAAGCAGAAGAGAATTTCAAATACACTCAAAACATGCTATCTCAAAGATACAAACAAGGAATCTCTGAATGGATAGTAAAATGCCATATAAAGGAATATAATTAGAGAATAAGAAAGATGTGTTGGAAATTAAAACCATAAAGGCATACTTTTTAAATTTATGATATGGTTTGGCTGTGTCCCCACCCAAATCTCATCTTGAATTGTAGCTGCCATAATTCCCACGTGTTGTGGGAGGGATCCAGTGGAAGATAATTGAATCATAGGGGTAGTTTCCTCCATACTGTTGTCGTGGTAGTGAATAAGTCTCTTAAGGTCTGATGTTTTATAAGAGGAACCCCTTTTGCTTGGCTTTCATTGTCTCTTGCCACCGTGATGTGAGATGTGCCTTTCACCTTCCACCATCATTGTAAGGTCTCCCCAGCCACATGGAACTGTGAGTCCACTAAACCTCTTTTTCTTTTTAAATTACTCAGTCTTGGGTATGTCTTTATCAGCAGCATGATAATGGACTAATACAGTAAATTGGTACCAGTAGAGTGGGGTGCTGCTGTAAAGATACCCAAAAGTGTGGAAACAACTTTGGAACTCAGTAACAGGCAGAGACTGGAACTGTTTGGAGGGCTCAGAACAAGATAGGAAAATGTGGGAAAGTTTGGAACTTCCCAAAGACTTGTGGAATGGCTTTGCCCAAAATGCTGATACTGATATGGACAATACAATCCAGGCTGAGGTGGTCTCGGATGGAGATGAGGAACTTGTTAGGAACTGGAGTAAAGGTGACTCTTGCTATGTTTTAGCAAAGACACTGGTGGCATTTTGCCCCACCCTAGAGATTTGTGGAACTTTGAACTTGAGGAAGATGATTTAGGGTATCTGATGGTGGAAGAAATTTCTAAGCAGCAAAGCATTCAAGAGGTGACTTGGGTGCTGTTAAAAGCATTCTATTTTAAAAGGGAAACAGAACACAAAAGTTTGAAAAATTTGCAGCCTGACAATGTGATAAAAAAGAAAAACCCATTTTCTGAGGAGAAATTCAAGCTGGCTGCAGAAATTTGTATAAGTTAACAAGGAGCCAAATGTTAATCATCAAAACAATGGGGAAAATGTCTCTAGGGCATGTCAGAGACCTTTGCAGCAGCCCCTCCCATCATAGGCCCTAAGCCTAGGAGGAAAAAAATTTTTCATGGGCCCAGCCAAGGGCCCCCTTGGTGCCCTGCATCCCAGCTGCTCTAGCCATGGCTAAAATGGGCCAAAGTATAGCTTGGGCTCTAGCTTCAGAGGTTGCAAGCCCTAAGCCTTGGCAGTTTTCACATGGTATTGAGCCTGAAGATGCACAGAAGTCAAGAATTGAGATTTGGAAACTCTGCCTAGATTTCAGAGGATGTATGGAAATGCCTGGATGTCCAGTCAGAAGTTTGCTACAGGGGCGGGCTCTCACAGAGAACCTCTGCTAGGGCAATGTGGAAGGGAAATGTGGGGTTGAAGTCCCCACACAGAGTCTCTACTGGGGCACTGCCTAGTGGAGCTGTGAGAAGAGAGACCATCCTCCAGATCTCAGAATGGTAGATCCACTGACAGCTTACACCATGTGTTCGGAAAAGCCTCAGACACTCAATGCCAGCCCATGTAAGCAGCCAAGAGGAGGGCTGTACCCTACAAATCTACAGGGCCAGGAGCTCCCCAAGACCATGGGAACCCACCTCTTGCATCAGTGTAACCTTGATATGAGACATGGAGTCAAAGGAGATCATTTGGGAGCTTTAAGATTTGACTGCCCTGCTGGATTCTGGACTTGCATGGGGCCTGTAGCCCCTTTGTTTTGGTCAACTTCTCCCATTTGGAGTTGCTATATTTACCCAATGCCTGTACCCCCATTGTATCTAGGAAGTAACTAACTTGCTTTTGATTTTACAAGCTGATAGGCAAAAGGGACTTGCCTTGTCTCAGATGATACTTTGGACTGTGGACTTTTGAGTTAATGCCGAAATGAGTTGAGACTTTGGGGTACCGTTGGAAAAGTGTGATTGGTTTTGAAATGTGAGGACAAGAGATTTGGGAGGGGCCAGGGGCAGAATAATATGGTTTGGCTGTGTCCCCTTCCAAATCTCATCTTGAATTGTAGCTCCCATAACTCCCACATGTTGTGGAAGGGACCATGTGGAAGATAATCGAATCATGGCGATTTCCCCCATACTGTTCTCATGGTAACAAATAAGTCTCACAAGATCTAATGGTTCAATAAGGGGATTCTCCTTTCACTTGGTTCTTTCTTTCTCGTCTGCTGCCATGTAAGATGTGCCTTTCACCTTCTGCCATGATTGTGAGGCCTCCCCAGCCATGTGGTACTGTGAGTCCATTAAATCTCTTTTTCTTTATAAATTACCCAGTCTTGGGCATGTATTTATCAACAGTATGAAAATGGACTGATACAATTTACTAGATTAGAAGATAAGGTTGAAGAAATATTTCTGAATTAGAACAAAAAAGCATAGGTAGAAGATAAGAGAGAAAAGAGAAAATAGAGTCAATCCAGAAGATCAAATCCAACATCAGATTTATGTAAGTTCTAGAAATCAGTATAGAAGGTCAGAGGAAAGAAAACAATCAAAGAAATAACACAAAGAATTTTCTGAAACTGAAATACATGAGTCTCCAATTGAAATGGCCTGGTAAATACCCTGTAAAATAAACAAAAAAAAAGAGACAAACCATCCCCATGAAATTCCAGAACAATGGAGATTAGAGAAGATGCTTAAAGCTTCCAGACAAAAAAAAAAAAAAAGCAGGTAAGAATGGCATCCTATTTCTTAAAAGCAACAGAAGCTAAAAGAAGATGCCTACAAAATTCTGAGGGAAAATATTCTCCAGCGAAGAATTCTATTCTAGCCAAATCATGAATCAAGTAAGAAGGTCAGATAAAGATATTTCTAGACATGCTCAATCTTTTTTTTTAAAAAAAATAGAAAATTGCCCATGTATTCTTTTTCAGAAAGCTTCAGCAAAATGTGTTCCAGCCAAACAACTGAGAAAACCAGGAAAGAAAGAGACATGAGGATCAAAAATAGGGACTCCAACACAGGAAATAGGTCAAAAGAATCCTAAGATGATAACTGGGCAGCAAACTGAGATAGCAGCTAGTACACATTTGAGGTAGTTGACTAGAGGCTCCCAGGGAGATGTCTCCTACAGGAATAAAGGAACTGTTCAATTACTTCATGTGTTTAAATGGAGTAAAATGAGTTTTACAGCTTTAGTGAAATATACAGGAATGAATTATTGATAGATACATAGAAAACTAAGCAAATGATAAAGGAAGTCAATTAATGATTCCAAGGCAAAAGTTGTGAAAGAAAAGAAATGATGTTGTAGAACACTATGTCTCAGCTTCAAATAATATTGACAAAGTCATGATAAACAAAAATAGTGGCTTAGCTATATTGAGAGACAGAAGAAGAAACATTAAGACATTAAGGAAGTGTGTAAAAGGAGTTATTCAGGAGAGCAAAATCATTATCCTTTTATTTTACATAGTTAGCTAAACAGCAAAGAAAAGCACCTAAGCGTTGAAAGTGGTTCCCTGCCAGAGACAGAATCAGGATGAGCAAGCATAAGACAAGGGACTACTGATTTGTGTAAACTAAGTTAATTAAGATACCAGTAGCAGGAAAGTGGACTAACAGTGGCTTACTACATGAGGATACTTGTTGTTTACTTTTTTAAAAAATATACAGAAATAGATGGACTTGGAAGCTCAGTGACATCACTGAGGACTCATCGCTTTCCAGCTTTCTGCTCCACCATCCTCAGCGTGTTGCTTTTCAACCTTGCTCACTCAGGGCAGCAAGGTTGCTGCCACAGCTGCAAACATTGTGTTCACAGGCAGACCACGGGAGACAGATTGCCTGTGACTGAACAAGAAAGTTGTCTTCATGTAACTCTTCCCTCTCATTAGTGTATCAGTTAGGATTAGTTTTGGTAATGAGTGATACACACCCAAAATTAGAATGTCTAGAGCAAGGCAAAATCTTGTCTCACCACTCAAGAGGAGGTAGGTAGTGCAGGGTTGATATGAGATTCTACTTACTCTGTGATCCCTTCAGAGAACAAGGCTCCTTCTCCTTTGTCATTCTACTAGTCACAGCTTCCTTTCTCAAGGTGACTTCATGGTTCCAGAAGGTTACAGCAGCTCCAGCCATCATGTCAACATTAGAGGCAGCAGGATGGAGGAAGGAGGAATAAAAAGGACACTTGAGAGCTTTCTTTTGATGAAATTTCCTGAAAGTTGCCACAAAACACTTTTGCTTGTATTCTACTCACCAGGATTTAGTCACAAAGCCACAACTAGCTACAAAAGAGGCTGAAAATTGCAGTATTTATTCCTAGTAGTCATATGCACAGCTAAAACTTAAAAGTTAAAAAAAAAAAAAAAAAAAAAAAGGAAGAACAAAATAACAGATACCTGGCAGTCTTCACCACAATTGGAAAGGAAAATATCTTTCCTGGAAGACCCTGAGTAGAGTCCCCCTTACATCTTATTAGCCAGAACCGAGTCACATGGCCACCCTTGCCTATGAGAGAGGCTGGTGAATGGTGAAGGGAGACACTGGATTTTCATCCTCTATAGTAGAAAGCAAGCAACAGAGAAAGGGGTTGAGAATGGCTGCAAACAGCCAAATAAGTGCCTGCCTCACAAATCTTGTAGCACAATGTGACCTTAAAGCTATATACACATATTACTTTCATGTTTTAATGTATATAAATTTTTAAACATATATAAATAACAAATAAGTAAATTTGTTTTTATGGGAACACTTATCAAGATCTGCTGCCACACTCCCTCCATCTTCTTAGTGAACAAATAAAAGAGAAAAGTTATAAGGTCAAAATACATACACATAAATAATAGCAATGGCTATTCATATAGTCTATTTATTTCATGCTTTGCCACATTGATTCTGTCCTTTATTCGACAAACATTTATTGAACGCTTGCTATGTACAAAGATATATGGACATGACTGAGTCTCAGTTCATGACTTCAGAAAGGTCACAGGTTTGAAGGAGAGAAACATGAAGCCCATTTTCCACAATACGGCATGATAAGCACTAGGTTGGAGGATTGCAGGGGATGACAATTGCAACAACCCAGAGAAGGGCCATTGAAGTTGGCCCAGCAGACAGGGAAGGCTTCCCTGAGGAGATAATTTTTGAGCTGTTTTGAAAGATAGGCAGAAATGTGCCAGGAGATGAAAAGGGCATGGAAAGGATATCAGGCCCACAGAAGAATGAATACAAAGGCATGCATCACATTACACCTAGGAAGAATGAGCCACATTCTTACTCTGTCTATCACAGATATGAAAAGGTAGGCATGCAATTTACATTTAATAAACATTTGGTAGAGTGAATCAAGAGGAATAGCAACTCTCTTAATCTACTTCAGCTTAACTAGTACCCTAGATCAGGAGTTGGCAAACTACGGCCCTCAGGCCAAATCCCATCTGCTGCCTGTTTTTGGAAACAAAGTTTTATTGGGATATAACCACACTCATTCATTTACACATTGTCTATAGTTGCTTTTGTGCTATGATGGAAGAGTTGGGTAGCTGTCCATAGAAACTGGACAGTCTTGCAAAGCCTAAACATGTAGTATGTGGTCCTTTATGGGAAAAGTTTGCTTACTCCTATTCTAGATGAGCTGACATCCTTCATTCCCTTTAAAACATACAGCACTCTGAGCTCAAAGCTAACAAGTAATAAATAATAACACATCCTTGCATCTCACCAATCTAGTTGTATTCTTTCCAAGAGTAAATTGTTACCAAATGTGTTTTGTCAGTTTCACATGTTAATGTAAATATCTAATAAAATATTGTGTATATTAATAAAATGAGTGTGAAAAGGGAGAATGTTTCTATTTTAAAAATTAAGCAGAATACATTGAAAAATATCCATCACACCATGCTAATAAAAACTTAGTCAGATGTGAATGATACGACTATAATCATAATCGTAAAATATTAAGATATAACCTTGCAAGTGTCTATAACTTTCACTCCACTTTTTTTAAAACCTAAAATTAGAAATCAGAGATGATGTATTTAGGGGAGATGTTTATACAAGAAAGACAACACAAAATTATAATTAGCAACACATCCTTAAAGAGGAGTCTTGGCTCTATGTCAACAGATAAGAGATCCCTTAAAAAATCAGATTAAAATTAAACTAAATATTTTAATTAAGTAAGTGAGTGAGTAAGCAAATAGTATGTAGATAAATATTAATGTATATTTGCTGGATTCTTTTAAAAATGATTTCATGACTTAACCAGCTCTTTACTGTAAGGAGAGGAAAGGACAAAGTAACTGTGTTTGTTTGGGTGAACAGAGACATAAGATTTCAACTCCCTAAATTTTCTGGGGCCCATGTCATTCTGCAAGACTCATCTCTCAACCAACCACTGCCTTGACCCCAAAAGTGGTCCAACCTATGGGCACCCATTTCTGTCCAGTGCCAGCTCCTGAGAAAGTCAGATGAACAGGACTCAGACCTCACATTCCTGGCTCTGGATCAGAAAGGAAGAATGAGCTGACACTGGCCCCATTCTGAGCAGAAATTAATTACCTGTGAAATGTCAACTCATTAAATCCCCAAAGTGCGACATCTAAGCTCTGACAAGCAATCTAGGAAATAAAATGAATAAAATAAAACAGGCCCTCTTCCTTACAAATCACACAAATTCAAAGTTCAGAAAACTTTTAATTTGGTGTCTTTGCCTATCACCTCATAGAACCTTGGATCCACCTTTAATCTGGAGCTTCAAACAAATCCCTGCTTCCTTAGGATTCTAAAAATAATTGTGTTCCTTGTGGTACATTAACTCTTTCCAAAAGAATAGCCAATTAGCTCATAAAGCAGCTGGTTATTTCCTCAAGAACCTTGATTAAACATTGTTTTTTCAGAGGAGCCTATTTGGTTTTTTTCTAGCTAATTTCCCCTCTGCCCCCAAAGGCTATCCCTTCCAGAGAAAGAAAAAATGCTTCTTCTTCAGTTTTCCATCCTGGAATCACAGCAGTGATCAGTGTGATATCAGATAGGGCATTAAGGAATCTTGGGGCCCCCAAGGAGCTCCCTAAAGAAGGTCCATGTTCTCCAGGGTCACCCCGGGCTCTTGGCCTCTCCACCGCCACCAAGGACAGAGCTATGCAGGCAGGAGACGCCCCTAAAACACACACTGAAGATGAGGAGCAAACAATGATGAAAAATCCAGGACCCAGATGCTACATAAACCTGCCCTCCAACTAAGTCAGTTTCCGAATACATCATTCTTCCACTTTCTAAGCCTCTGCCCACATCGTTTGCCCCCACCTCCACTCCCACAATTTCCAACACAGGTCACATTTCACCTTTTCTTCAAAATCTTTCCTCAATACTAGGTGGGGCCCTCTGACATTCTGCCCTGCCTCACCCATCTATCACTATTTGGTATGAACATTTATTGTGATCATTGGCTTAAATTCAATCTAGCACGATTTTCTATTCTGTCTTCTACATTCCAACTGAACCATGTCACATCTGAGAGCAAGGCTATGCCTTATTCCTCCTTTTTCTCTTCCATCGTATTCAGCAAAACAAAGTATTTTGCAAACATGTTGTCTTTTCCTTCTCACCTACCTATAGTCATTTCACAGCCTCCAAATTGCAACCAGGGTCCTTCAAGTGGAAGCCCTACTTAGACCAGTTCCTTAAGTATAGGAACCATATGAATGCAAAGTTTCTAAAATGCTTTGTACTAGGAGTCCATGAATTAACAACTCCAGAAGCACATATTCTATGCCATAACATAATTATGTTTGCTTATGTATAGAGGAAACAAAATTGCCTTCTCAAACTCAGGTGCACTTGGCCGTCTGTATGGTGGTATTCACCTTACAGACTGGTATTCATGCCCTTGTACAATTTCCTCTCTTTGTATATGACCTGTACCTACCAACTTACTTCTAATTAATAGAATGTGGCAGAGCCATGGAATGCCACTTTCAAGATTAGGTTACAAAAAGACTATGCCTCTGTATTAGTCTCTCCTTCTCTCTCCCCACACCTTGTCTTTTCTTTTTCCCAATCTATGCCCCTCTCTTCTCTCTCTTTCTCTCTCTCTGTCTCTCTCCCTCTCTCAGCCCTTTCTCTAAGGGAATCAAGTTGCTATGTTGTGAGTAATAGCTCCATGGAGAGGTCCACAGAGCAAGGAAATGAGGTTTCCAGTCAATATCCAGAGAAGACCTGAGGCCTGCCACATGAGTGAGCTTGAAAACAGATCCTCCCCCAGTCAGACTTTGAGATGACTTCAATCCCAGCTGACACCTTAATTGTAATCTTGTGAGAAACCCTGAGCCAGTGGCATCTGACTAAACATTCAGTTTTGTTTCATTTTGTAACAGGATTTTTGTTTTGTTTTGTTTTGTGACAGGATTTTACTCCATCACCCAGGTTGGAATGCAGTGGGGCGATACGAGCTCACTGCAATCTCCACCTTCCAGGCTCAAGCAATCCTCCCACCTCAGCCTCCCTAGTAGCTGGGACTACAGACACATACCACCACCCCTGGCTGGTTGTTGTTGGTGGTGGTGGTGGTAGAGACAAGGTTTCAGCATGTAGCCCAGGCTGGTCTCGAACTCCTGAGCTCAAGCAATCCACCCACCTCAGCCTCCCAAATTGCTGGGATTACAGGGTTTGGTATTTTAAGACACCAGATTTTGGGGTAATTTGTTACACAGCAATAAATAACCAATACACCAAGTTTTTCATAAACATTAGATTTTTTTTTCTGCAAAACTAAATCTAATGTAGGCCCCCTCCTCTCTATGCCAGATTGGCAAGAAATTATCTTATTCAATCCTGTAACTCTATATGCATATCCATATATCCCAGAGTATTGTCAAAGTCTCAGAGTATTTGGGACAGGATATTTGAGGAAAGGCCTTCAGTCCTTGGTTTGTACTGGTTATCACTACTGGGCTCATTGCCCAACTGTGCATGGCCCTTGGAGTTAGCGGGTGAGGAAGCTCCATACATTCCCTGCCAAGCCTCAGCTCTACCACTGGGACTATGGCTGAGGCTAAAGCCCAGCACCCAAGGCCAGCCTACCCTCTGCAGTTCTCAGTTGCCAATCAGGGATAGGGGCACCAGGCCCCTCATAGCCCTGCATCCCTTCCCAGGCTTCTGAGAATCTCCTTTCTCTGTTAGTTCCAACTCTTTTCTTCACATCCCTCCATCCCTGCATATACACACACATGCCCTTAGCACAATCAAAGAGTTTAAGGTTTTGAGAAAAGCCTGAAAGACAGATTATCTTCAAGCTGCTATTGCAACAAGAACACAATAGCCTTCTCAGAATTCAGGAAAATTAAAAAACAAAACAAAACAAAAAAACCTCTCATTCTTTCTGATGCTTCCATGCCCTCAACACAAAATACACATTAAAGTTTCAATAAATAATCTCATTGCACTTATTTTCCCCACATACTCAAGAAGAGATTTATGTTCCAAGAAGGGCTGCCATGTTTACCCTAAGGTTTGGAATACCTTCCAGCACACTACAGTGTACCACCACCTACCACCTCCTAACGCACACAGCACTGTAAGAAGCTCAATAATGGTAGAATGAGAGACTTCCTAGTAGGAACCTACTTATTCCAAATCTCCCCTCACTCTATTAAAGAATAGCCCAACCAACAAGCCACAAGGCAGGCATCATGCAGGCATAACTGGAGTAAGCTTCCACTTAGTGTGTGTGATTTAAGTTGTAACCAGGGAAGTCTCTCAGACCCAAAATATCTTCCTAGTGGCCTGTAACAATCACTAAACTTCATTTTTAGAGCCTGGCTCATTTGAATTTAAAGCATTGTTACTCCAAATTTAAATTACCTATTATGCTGTTTTTAGCCAGGAGCACCTTCTTGGAATTTATCTTATCAGTTCTTTTCTAAGAGTCAGCTTATTGAAAAAAGAGTTTGGGTTCTGCTATAAGTGGAGGAAGAGGAATAAAGAGGTTTAGAATAGCAGCAGTGAAGGCATCTTGCCTGCTCAAGGCAGTCACTGGGAGTGGGATGAGTAGAAAAACGCTCCTCATTACTGTAAATGTGATATGACTATTGGGGTTATGACATTATATTCTGTTATGGTTACTCCATGGAGACTGATTATTCTATGAAGGCCACCCCTGGAAATAGATATGGCCTCATGAAGGGTCATTGTTAGTGTTCAGTAATAATGGTAGAGGCTAATCTATGAGTAGAAACCAGAAATGAAAGATCTAGACATCAGAGTCTAAATGCCTGGGTGACATCCACAGGTGGTATGTACAAAGATAATGTCCTCCCCATAAAGAGAGACCAGCAACTTGAAGTGAAAGGGGCCAGGCTGGGTCTTTTCCCAAAGATACCTGAGGAATAGGGCAGGAACTGTCTGCACTCAAAAAAAGATCTATTTAAAATAAAATTTCATCGTGTTCTTTGTATGGTAGTTACTTGACCCTCAGCTTGTGAGAGACCAAATCAGTTGAGCAACTGCCTGAAATGTCCTTCTTGAAGGGGCTACAACACTGCCAGAAATTCAGCAAGGAAAAAATTGTATTTACTGAAGCTCCTCTAAAAGATAAAGCATACTGATTGAAAATCATTTGGGAAGGAAAGATTGAGAGAGACCCTGAGGGTCAGGTCTTCCAAAAATGGCAAAACTGGTTAATCACTGGACTTTTGATTTTCCAAATTGGGTATGAAGATGTGGGTTAGTGGTTAAATTACTCAGGGATCATCAAGGAAAGGCTAAGTGCTACTACCACAAGTGTCTCTCTCTGCTCCCCAAATACATCACTTGCAAAGACATATCAGATGGAAGAGCACCACACTACTATCCTGCTTGTGGTGTTAGGTCTACTCCAATCCTACTCATGAGAAAATCTAGTCTTGGCTCAGCTGGACTACTGAAAATCAAGGGAAAGGAAACTTGTATCTCACTTGGATCAGTGTACTCATGAGGCCACTTGTGTTGGTCTCATCCAAGAAACAAACCCCAAAAGCAAGATGAATCTATGAGTCTAATCCCCCAAAGTCCTACCCCACAAGAGATTCTCCTCCATGTAGGGCCAACTTCAGAAAAGCTAGAGTTTGCTGCTACTAACTAGGAAGGTATCATTTCCTTCCAGGGTGGCATTGAGAATGCATGATGAAAGAGATCACAAGAAGAGGTAAGAGAACTTTGAAGATGGACAAAGACTATCACAGTTCAGAGGACTATCCCTGGACATAAACTTACTGGTTAGAATGTGCTGTCATAATAAACATTCATAAAATAATAAAGGATAAATATTCCAGATATTCTTTTCTTTAAAGGTGAGGTTCTCTATGCAGCAGCAATAGAAGGAGGAAGAAAGCTGAGGAATGGCTCTTATTGTCCATTTCTCCTCACCAATTGCATTCACTCCCACTTTCTACTTTCTCCGCTGGCCACACCATCAAAAAAGCACTGGATTTCAGATCCCTGGCTAGTTCTTCTCCTTTTGTACTGAAGCAGAGAGTATGCACATAAAATTTCCAGGCCACAAACACTGTATTTGGCCTTCCAAAGTACCCTACCTCATATAAATTTTTTATTCTATGATGGCTATCTCTCTTGTTCCTAAGTCCATCCCTGGACTAAAATATCGTGACACTGTTAGAGCTTAAAGGGTCTTTAAAGAACATCTGACTTGCCAGAGAAAATCAAGTCTAAAAAGGAACAGTGATTTGTCCAAGATTCCACAGTTGTTTGTGGAAAGACACAGGCCTTTCTGTGTATTTACACAGGAGGACTGCTACCTCTAAGGCTGGCTTCCACTGTTTTTAGCTTGATTTCACTCAATTTCAATTTATTTAGCTGTGGCCTCAATCCACCTTCTCTGAAGGGCTTACTCAAGGTCACGCTCTCCAGAATCACCTCAAAATTCTGCTGCTGAGAGCCAACATGATTCATGAATCACTTACAGATTTCCTATATTCTTCTCTCTAAAGTATTACCAAAATTAATTTCTCTTTTCCAGCCAGCTCAAGGAAGAAAAATAGCCCCTTTGGTAGCCTAAGGTCCTCACTGAAACACAGCATTAGGGTGAGTGAGGTGTGGAAGTCTGCCTGGGCAGGAGACTTCCACAGAGCAGTACTCAGGCCTCTGAATCTATAGTTTCACAGCAAATGAGATTGGAAATTCCACCTTCCATGCTTGATCTCTAGGTTTAAGACTTTCGTTCTTGTGAAAATGCAAATATCGGCTGGGTGCAGTGGCTCACGCCTGCAATCCCAGCACTTTGGGAGGCTGAAGTGGGCAGATCACCTGAGATCAGGAGTTCAAGACCAGCCTGGCCAACATGACAAAACTCCGTCTCTACTAAAAATACAAATAAAAATAGCCAGGTGTGGTGGTGGGCACCTGTAATCCCAACTCCTCAAGAGGCTGAGGCAAGAGAATCGCTTGAACCCGGGAGTCGGAGGTTGCAGTGAGCTGAGATCATGCCACTGCACTCCAGCCTGGGTGATAGAGTAGAACTCCATCTCAAAAAAAAAAAAAAGGAAAGAAAAGAAAAAAAAAGAAAAAGAAAATGCAAATATCCCTGTCAATGGGTGGATCATTATAGAGCATCAACACATGATCAGAGTACATAGGTGATAAGAAGGGAAAAGAGAGCAAATAGCAAAAGGCTAATTTGAGGGAAGGGAAAGATGAGAAGAAGAAAAACAAGGAATGAGGTCCTCCTAGGGCTGAGAGCTTAGAAGACAAAACAGAGAACCCTAGGAAAGCATTTTGGCCCACCCCATCCCTCACCACTGCACTTAGCTTTTAAATAGCAGCTTTCCCGGTCTCATTGGCTATTTACATTTACCTTAAAGAGGTACAGATCCTGTGATTCCCATTGCATCTCCATTTGCAAGAAAAGAGATGCCCAATTAGCTCCACCTTGAGAAGAGATTTGGAATTATTTCACCATCACTACCACCATTCAGGATTCCAACTTTTTTATTTTTATTTTTTTTTTTTTGAGACAGAGTCTCGCTGTGTCGCCCAGGCTGGAGTGCAGTGGCCAGATCTCAGCTCACTGCAAGTTCCGCCTCCCGGGTTCACACCATTCTCCTGCCTCAGCCTCCTGAGTAGCTGGGACTACAGGCGCCCGCCACCTCGCCCAGCTAGTTTTTTGTGTTTTTTAGTAGAGACTGGGTTTCACTGTGTTAGCCAGGATGGTCTCGATCTCCTGACCTTGTGATCCACCCATCTCGGCCTCCCAAAGTACTGGGATTACAGGCTTGAGCCACCGCACCCGGCCGGATTCCAACATTTTTGATCCTAAATACTAGAGGGTGTGGGCTATGTCCCCTGCCTAGAAAAATAAGGGCACTTTCTCAAAAGTTTTATGCATTAAGTTCAACAGATGAATCACAGACCAAAAAAAAAGACCCTCCAGCATTTTCCCAGCTTTGTTGTAGGAGAAATAGAGTTAAAAAATTCCCTTGAGTTACCTGAGTTTCATGGTTTGACATAAATTTTTTGTCTTCTTTCTATTTCCTGTTTCTTAAAAGACTACTACAGTGAGTTAGAGAAAAGGCAGTCTTTGGATTCAGTCCCCACAAGACTGCTCTCACTTCAGACATCGGTTCAGAGGTCAAGACAGCAAATTCAGAGGTCCCCAGGGCCACCCACACTTCAGACTAGCTGGCTACAAAACTGGGGATTCACAATCACCCTCAGGTTCAACAATTTCCTAGAATGGCTCACAGATTTCAGGAAAACATCACACTTTGGATTACAGTTTTATTATAGCAAAAGGATACAAATTAGAGCCAGCCAAAGAAACAGTGAAGCACAGAGTGAGATCTGGGAGACTTCCAAACACAAAGCTACCACTATCCTCAGGGACTTGCTACCCTCCTAGCATTGATGTGTGACAGTTCACCCAGAGTATTCCCAACCAGGGAAGCACACCCAAGCTTCAGTGTCCAGAGTATTTGGGTTTTGTTTGTTTGTTTCATTATATAAGCATGACTGATTGAATCAGCACCCTCCTGAATGAACTCAATCTCCAGCCTCCCTCTCCTCCCAAAAGGTAAGGCTGATATCACATGGTTGAAAGCCCAAACCCTCTAATCACAGGCTTGGCACTTGTAGCATGGACAGCCTCCCCCCAAGTCATCTCATTGGCATACACTATCAGGTCAGGTGCAGTCTGAGGAATCCGCTATGAATAGCAAAGACACTCCTATCACTCTGGAAAGTCCAAGGGTTAGAGATTATCTTCCAGGGTCAGGGACAAAGGTCACAAGGTCACACCTCTCATTGAATAAATTTAATTCTTCACTATATTAAAAAAAAAACCCCAAAAATATATATAACATATTTAAAAGGTTTAAATCACTCATAGTGGATAGTGGCTCAATTATAATACGTAGCACAATACACGATTTTAATAAATGTCAAACATCTAACGAAGAAAGTGATTGATTCCATTGCTTAAGTAGGGCTCTATAAGGTAAAAATGACCTGCTTAGGCTAACTATAAACTGGGCTTTTTAAACAGAGTCAAACCTAATCCTTCTGCATTGACCTCCCAGATGAGTTGGAATGAATAAGGGTGGTAGAAGAAAGAAGCATGTATTGTTACCTTGAAACCAAATGGTTGGAGGTGATAAAACTCTTCTAAAATATCCAAGGACTCTCCTTTTTCCTGGCAAAAAAAAAAGTACAAAACATAAAAAATCAAATTATGTGTCCCTTGTGTTAACAGGAGAAATTCCAAATCTTCCCTGCTAGCTCTTGAAAAGTGCAGTTTCATAGCCTTGCCCTGTGCCAAGGCTAGGGTGAGGCTCCCTGAACTATCCATCACAGCCTCTCCTTCATGGCCCTTTCTCATGAGCCCACAGAAGGGATGTAAAATTCTTGTGATAGCAGATGTTCAAATTAGACTTAGAATGCTTTTGTGAAAAATTGCAGCAGCTCTGAGACATGCTCCTCTAAAGATTTCAAAGAGCATTTTCTTTCCATGTGCTTGTTTTTAAAGAAAAGTAATGATCTTTTAGCCATGATTTCCTAGATTCATTTCCTTTCCTCAAGTTTTCCAAAATTTCAATCCAATTAGATTAATGTAATATGCCTAAAACTCTGCAAAGAATAGTAGGGAGTCTTATAGAAAAAGGAGAAGTGGTCCCCACCCTCAGTTTATAATCCATCTCAGGAAATAATACTAGCACCCTCTAAATAAGAAAACAATGTGACATTAAAGTCAATATCTCAAACTCTTGGGATCGGGCAATCCTCCTGCCTCAGTCTCCCAAAATGCTGGGATTAGAGGTGGAGCCACAGTGCCCAGCCATTCAAGTCAGTTTCAAGAAAAAATAGTTAACGTAATGAGTATCTTAAGAATTCAAGGTGAAGAAAAATTGAGGCTTGACTACACATGAAGAAAGGCTTCTCAAAGGATGTGAAAGTTAAGTTAGACTTTGAGAAAGAATAGGAATTTTAGCCCACAGCAAATGGAGAAGGGAGAGACATTCCAGAAAGAAAAGCTAGCATATGAGAAGGTATAGACTTGGAGGGGAGAAAAATGTTTACTTATCTAGGGAAGTTTTTTTTTTTTCGGGGTTGTTGGGGGCAGGTGGGTAAGGGATAATCTGATAGAGAAGTAAAAACATCCATGCCCCTGCCCCTGAGAACACTGAAGTCTATAGTTTTAAAAAAAAATTCAGGTTAGAGAGAGAGGATTTATAACTAGTTGTCTTATTACTAAAATGGACCTGCAAATGCTTACATGACAGAAGAACTATGAATAGGTATTGGAAAGAATATTGGAATAGGTATTTGAATGGGACTACAGCCTCCATTCTGTCATGGAGGAAAATTATTTCTTACAGAACTATATTCCTTAAATATGTGTTAGCTCAAAAGATACTTTTCTGACCCCAAATTCCTACTGTAAAATATAATACTGGGTGAAATTCAAGCACATAAACAGGTGTTCACAAGACAAACAGTATCAGAGGAAAACAACTTAGAAGGAGAACTGTATTTTAACAAATGTCCTTCGAAGTTCCAGCCACACTGGGCACAGGCCAATAACTCAAACTAACATTATTTTATTGTCACAAGTCTGAGAAGGCAGGATAACACACTGAGTGGTAGAATTGGGATCCAGAATAAAATGTGACATTACATGATGGTTCAAACCCAACCAGATGCATTTTAACAGGAATAAACTCAATGCACAAGTGTACAATGTAGAAAACATGTCTTGATATCATAGATTAAAAAAGAAAAACCTAAAAGTCATAAATATAATATGGTTGTACCTAGAAAGCAAAAGCAAACTTGGGCTGTGTTAAAAGCAGATCAGTGTCCAGAGGCAGGGAGAAGATTGTCTGATCTGTTCTGCACAGGTAGCATCACCTGGGTTCACCACACACTTTAAATAGGGGCACAGCGATCCAGAGGTAAGTAAAGAGCAATCTATGAGCCTTCACCCCAAAAAAAATAAATCAACTTAGGGAAAAGAGGAACATAATTGTTGACTTCAATATCTGTGCTAAGCAGGCAGGATTAGATTTGTTCTCTACTGTGCTGTTCCCAAACTTTCCAAACCAAAAATCAAGACACAGATAGTTTTTGTGCCACTTCTAAGTGTAAGAGTTAACCTAGGATATACAGTTTGAATACAGAGAGCTGGAAGTTCCAGGACCGTGGGATAGCTTACAAAATAGTAAGTATTTGAAATCAGATATTATGTTCTAGAAATTCTGGGGCTTATGGTCACAGAATACAATTATAATGAATTAGAAGACATTCTAAGATAATAAATTCCAACTCAGAATGAGGGAAAATATTCTAACAGAAAGAGTAATCCAAAAATCAAATGCTCTACCCCAGGGGGTAGAGATTTTTGTAATAAATATTTATTGTGAACTTGCTAACAACCATTATCCTGCCCTAAAGTCATTCAGGGTCTAGGGTGGAAGCTAAGTTTAAGCTTGAGTTTAATCTCAAGGTTCGGCTGCAATATAAAAATTTATCAGATTGGAGTCACCCAGGAATCAGAGATATAAGTGGAGAGGGCATTGTCATAATGCAGGAATGACACAGCAATGGCCTGAGCTAGGGCAGAGCTAGAGGTGTCAAAGAGCAATTAATATTAAAGAACCATTAAAAAAGCAGAATAAAGAGGACTTGAATTAGGGTATGAGTATGAGTGGTGTCAATGATAGCTGTGTTTCCTTGAAAGATGGTAGTTCCATTCAGCCAGAGAATAGACAACAAGGACTTTCACCAAATATGAATTTAGTCCTGGAGAGATTGAATTAGAAAAGTCTGGAAAAACAACCTCGTGCAGATGGGCAAGCAGTTGAATATGTGGGTCTAGCATTCAAATAAAAAAAGAGACAGAACCAACAGACAAAGGTGAGGATGTCTCATAGGAGGTAAATCAAAAAGAAATATCAATAAAAACTAGGAGATCTAAGCATTCAAACATCTAAAATGAGGAATTCTTAATAAGAGAGAAAATAAAGGGTGGTTGGGGAAATTGTCAAAGAAAAAAATATGAGTATTTCTGAAGGAAACAAATTTCCAGATTGAGAAGTCCAAAGGCCCAACATAATGATGAAAAAGAAATTCACAGCATGGCATGACTATGAATTTTAAGAATCCTGAGTATAAAGAAAAGATTCTAAGAAGAAAAAACAAATTACATACAAAGAACTAGAAATAAGAATGCCATCAGACTTCTCAACAGCAACGTTGAAAATCAGAAGACAATGAGGTATGTCTTCAAAGTAATCTGAGAAAAAAAATGCCTACCTTACAACTCTATACCCAGCCAAACTATGAATCAAGAGTGAAAATAGAGTAATTTCCTTATATGTGAAGTCTCGAAAAATATACTTCTTATGCATTCTTTCTCAGGAAACTTCTAGAGGATAAGCTCCTACAAAACAAAATAATTACTGCCAAAAAGAAAGAGGAAGACATGGGAGCCACACAACAGCAGACACAGAATAAAGGAGGTCAATAGAATTCCCACTATAATAAGAAAGCAAATCCCATCACAACAGCTGGGCAGCCATTTTATAGAGCAGCCACTCCAGATTAAAGCACAAAAGAAAAAGGCTCTGAGAGACAGGTTTCCAGAAGCAAATAAAAGTGATAGATTTTCTGATAGGCTTATAGTGAGGAAGATTGGATTAAGCATAATTTTATAGAGTTATTGAAGGATATAGGAAGACTTAGCAACAGACTGGAAGAAAGGTAAGCAAATTTAAAAACAAAACAAAAAGAACCAAAAGTTGAGGCATTCATAACATAGCTCTGGGCTCAGCATTGAGCAATGTTAACACAGTGGTTATGTTGACAATTATTAATTATGAAAATAATGAATATAGATGTGATCAAATGTATTATAAAATTATATTAGGAAGATACAAGGTGATGAAATATGCATGAGCAATGAATAATATCAGAAATCTATTTCTGTGTAATAAATCATCCCAAAACGTAGTTAAAACAACTGAAGTCGGCTTATGAATCTGTAACTTGCAATTTGGACTGGGCTCAGACAGTTCTTCACTCATATGGCTGTTATCTGGGGGACTCCAGATGACCTCACACTCATGTTTTGGGACTGGTGCTGGCTGTCTACTAGTAGGCCTAAGAGTCTCAGCTAGGACACCTTGTCTGTGTTTCAAGTATCTCATCACCCTTCAGTCAGATCGGGCTTGTTTACATGACAGCCTCAGAGCAGTGTTCCAAGAGCAGAGGTGAAAGGGCTCTTGAAGTCTAGGTTTGGAGATCCCACAGGGTCATTGCCAGAACATTCTTTTGGTCAAAGGAAATCATATGGCCAGTCTAGACTGTATGGATAGAAAAACAGATCCTACCTCTAGATAGGAGGAGCTACAAAGGCACTTTGGAAAGGGGTATGCATACAGGGATGGGAGAATTTGTTGTAGCCACTTTTTCAAACACTCTACCAGAATGATATGTAAGAAGTAAGCCTATCTTCTATAGTGGGAAATGAGTATAATGGCCAGTGTAGGAAAATCAACAAATCCATATGAAATTTGTAAATATGATAAACAGAAGAAACAGCTGAAGAGTTTAAAGTGGGTGATTTTGAAGAAAGGGTCGGGATGAAGAGAGGCAGGACAAGTGACTGCTGTTCTTTGTTATAAGCCATCTAGAACTTTTTGACTTTTAAAACTATGAAATTTGATTACTTTGAAAAGCAAAACAAAAGTAAAATGTTTGGCTGTACTAGCAATCCCATTTCTGAGTATATACCCCAAAGAACTAAAAGCAGAGACTCAGACAGATATAGCAATGTTCATAGTGGCATTATGCATACCAGCCAAAGGAGGAAACAACCTAAATGACCATCAACAGATGAAGAGATGAACAAAATGTGATATATACATATAATGGAATATTACTAAACCTTAAAAAAGAAGGAAATTCTGACACATGCTTTAACATGGATGAACCCTGAAGAGGTTATACTAAGTGAAATAAGCCAGACACACACACAATAAAACAACTATTACACCACTTGCATCAGGTACCTAGAGTAGTCAGAGTTAGTCAGAGTCATAGAGATATAAAGTAGAATAGTGGTTGCCAGGGACTGGTGGGGAAGGGAGAATGGTGAGTTATTATTTTTTAATTTATTTTTTATTTTTTGAGACAGAGTCTCACTCTGTGGCCCAGGCTAGAGTGCAGTGGCACAATCTTGGCTCACTGCAACCTCCATCTCCTGGGTTTAAGCGATTCTCCTGCCTCAGCCTCCCGAGTAGCTGGGATTACAGGCACACACCACGCCCGGCTAATTTTTGTATTTTTGTTTTTTGTTTTGTTTTTTGTTTTTTAGTAGAGACGGGGTTTTACTATATTGGCCAGGCTGGTCTCGAACTCCCGACCTCGTGATTCACCCGTCTCAACCTCCCAAAGTGCTGGGATCACAGGTGTGAGCCACCGCACTCAGCCAGAGTTTCATGGAGGAGTTCTGAAAATAGTGGTGATGATTGCACAACAATGTAAATATACATAATGACACTGAACTATCCACTTAAAAATGATTAAATGGTAAATTTACTTTACGTATATTTTACCACAATAAAAAATAAATAAATAAGTGCTGCAGGAAAAAACAAACAACAAAAAAAAATCTTTGGCTACCAAAGATTTTGTTCTGTTTATCATATTTACAAATTTCATATGGATTTGGTGATTTTCCTACACTGGCCATTATACTCATTTCCCACTATAGAAGATAGGCTTACTTCTTACATATCATTCTGGTAGAGTGTTTGAAAAAGTGGCTACAACAGGTAGTAAGTGGTTAATAAGAGAGGCATGATGTTAAGGACTGGACTTTGTTTGTTTTCTCTCTTTCTTTTTTTCTTTTCTTCTTTTTTTAAGAATAGAGAAGTCTTGAGCTTTTTATGCACTAAGTGAAAAGAACTAGTATAAAGCTGAGGTTTGTCACAGCTGACGGGGGAATAACTGGTAGAGAGAAGCATCTGCTAAAGGAGTATGTGGGCAATTGAGTCTTGCCTGCACTGGTGTGTGCTAAAGATAGTTTGAGTAAGCCCTTGGTGAACTGTCACAGACTGGAACAATGACTCCCTTCCACTCCTGAGAGCTTTGCAAAATCATACATGCCTCACAAAATCCTATGGAGTAAAATATGTCACCTTACAGGAGCATTCACCAACCTCTTAGCATTTATGCATTTATCACTCAATCTGCTTGCTGAACTAGTTGGAGGAAAGAGTATTTTTTATAGATTGTATGGTCAAAATATTGATTCATCTGTTTTAATAGGAAACTTAACTACATTCATTGTTGCTGTTTTTCTAAAGAGTGGACTATAACTACTTTCCTTATTTTCTAGGATGCTTTAAGGAGCAAACTCTCTGACCATGATGGGAAAAGGACGAGTTTTGAATGGTTTTGAGCTTTTGGCTTCTGGGGTCACCAGAGTCCATTGCAAATGAATAACAGGAGAATTGGTATGGGGGCTGAGGAGGTGAAACAAGAAAAGAGGAGTGTCTCTGAGATAAATCAAAAGAGAGATGAGATTTTTTCCAAACTAAAAAGAGGTCACAGGTGCCAGTGAATCTTGCTCAGTCCTCACCTAACTAGCCCATTGCCTTCGCCTCTATCCATAACAGTACCTAATCTCTAAGAGTGATATGACCTTTGGCACCATATGGAGCTGTGAAGAGAAAGGAAAACTGAGTGTTCTAGAGACCTGGTCTGAGACAGAGGTGACACCCATATTACCTAGCTTGAAATACTGGGGTTATATGAAACAATCTCAATAAAATTTTATATATTTTGCAGTGTGATGTTACTGATTTAGGAGAAGAAAGATGATGATGGCATATATAAAATCACCAAACATTTTTATTCTATTGAAAAAGCAATTCTTTGTACCAGGTCTGATATGAGAGAGTTGGCAAAATATCTTCAAACTGCGACCCTTCCTCAGAGACATAAAGTACATCAATTTACAAATAAAGAATAATAAGAAAATACTGCCATTATGCTTATTTTTCAGTCACACTGACAGCCACATTCATTTATATTCTTAACAGCAAATGTAATTATGAAGAGTGTGAAACAAAAGAAACAACTATTTAGATGCCATTCTTCTAGCTTTTATCTGTGGGCACCGACTTATACTCCAAATGGCCTTATATTTCCTGGTTTCCCTTGTCCAGAAATTCTAGGGACAGCCTTAGCCTCTGACCCAATGAGGGTCTGATCCTAGATCATGGTGGCAGCACTCAAGGTCTGGCAATCTGTGTGTTTCCATGACAACCAGGCACCATTAGAGAGTCTGCCTCTTCGAGAGACATTTTACAGCTTTTTTTCTGGAGAAAAGGGAAAGAGGAAAAGGAAAGGAAGGAGAAGGAGAAAGATAGACAGGTGGGGAAAATCAGGGGGAAAAGAAGTAAGAAAAGAGAGAACACGATACTAGAGAGAAGATGAAAAGCCATTAAATATGGAGATAGCACATCAAACAGCCTAAAAAGTACATACACTTTATTCGCAATCAGAAAGACTTCGGGGAACTTTTACAATTTTTTTTCTTTCTCTATTTCTCTCTTTTCTCATCCTGAAGTTCCCAGCACCCTGGCTTTTCTCAATATTTTATCTGCATGGAAGTGCCTCTTGGAATTTCAACCAACCAACTCTGTCAAGTTTTTCCCTTTCCTTTTTACATTTACTATATAAAAATGAGCAGGGGGTCAACTGCAACTGGAGGAAATCGCTAATCATTACAATACTCACATTGCAGCCCCCTGGTGTATGAAAAATTGCTTGTTACTGCAGCCAAACGTGTGCTGGGTTCATCCAGAGCTTTACTATGAAAGGGAGCACAGATACTCGTCCTACTACAATCTTGCCAGCAATTGTAGAAAACTCATGAGACTAGAATGGATCTTCAAGATGCTGCAGAAACAACAACAACAACAATAACCACACAGACAGAGAGAGACAGAAAGAGAGAGAGAGTTTGTTCTCTGAGCGGTTTCCCTTCTGTCACTTAACAATACCTACTCTCCCTCCCTTTTGATTTATTAAAAGTGGCACTGCATTGCTCCTAAGTTCTTTAGTTCTTCCTTTCCACTTACAGGCAATTACTTTGAAAACTGTACAAAAATTGAAATAAAATATTACTCAATTCTTGAAAATATTTTACATCCCTTCTGGGAGAAGGACAGAGAACAGGAGAGTGAAAAGTCATACCAGTAATTTTTTTCCAGAAAATCTGTGAGGAGAAAAATATATATCATAATAGTTAATATTCTCTTCAACTGCATCCCTTTAAATTTCCAAAGGAACAGTGATACAGTTTTCAGCCTACTTATGTTTGGATTTTACAAAGAAATCTGAGGACATCTAATTTAATGATAAAAGAAAACAATTTAGGACCAAATTAACTGGTTATTTTATGCTCTACCCCTCTGCTTCTCTCAGTCACACAAAAATGCTAAAAGAAATGTGAGAAAGACAAAGAAGAGTGTTGAGTGAATTCGCCCCCACGCACAGCTTGCACACAGCAGGCTGGAGAAAGTGCTGCATCCTACGGGGAGAATATGCGAGGCAGTAGGAAATGAGGGTGAAGAAGAGAGGACAGCAGGTCCAAGGAGAGTCTGACTAGGCTGGGAAATTGAAATATGTGGAGAGAAGGTGAGAGAGAGATGGTAAAGGCAGAGGAAGGTGGAGAAGAAAAAGAACAGGATTTTTTTAAGAGAGGAAAGTGGAGAAGCAGAGAGGAGAAAGAAAAGGAGTAAAGTATAAATGACAGCAAGACAGCAAATAATACTACCATATGGAAACAGAAAGAATTGGTCAAAGGAGAAATGGTAGTATTGAGAGGATAACACATCCCTGTGCGCCAGGAAGACCTTGCTCTCATCTAAAATGGCAGCCACCGAAGCCTTCCTGCTCTGGGTTCCTTTGAATTCTTGGGCCAGTGCCCCTGAGGATGATCTGATTAATGAATTGTGGCAGGACCTCATTGCATATTAACGATTTAGGATTTTCCTTTCACTTCCTGCCTGTGGTTATGGATCTTTTATCTGCTTTATCTGTGAAGCCTAATGAATTCCTGTTAAGTCTTTATAGCACTTGTCCTTTCCACTTAAATCTTCCCCCCCCCCCCCCCCCCCTCCCCTTTACCAAGTTTACAGTTCAGAGTGTTGTGTGCTAAATTGCTTGTGTTTTTACAACCATCACTAAATGCTGACTCTAGAAAGTAGTTAAGTTGCCAAGAGGAGAATCCTTGGGCAAGGAATAAGTAGAGCCGGATAGGTAGTGCTTCCTTCCTTCTTCCATCTGCTGTGTCTGCTGTTGTGGGTGCAGAAATTCAATGTGCACTGAGGGGTTCTCCTAGGACCTCTGCTTTCCTAAGGTCTGAAAGAAGGGAGGTTAAGTGAAATAGATTGGCAGTCAGTAGGCCGAAATTCTGTCCCAGACTTGCCATGACAAACCAGGTGAGCTAGCACAAGTTGCTTAAGCTCTCTGAGCTGCAGTCTTTTCATCTGTAAATTGGGATCAGTATACCTCCCTCTTCTACAGCAAAGCTGGGAGAGAAACATGGTACAATTAGGGAATAACAAAAAAGGTGGTGTGATGGCTGCAGTCGGTGATACTAAGGGACTGAAGATATAAAGGAACAGGTAAGGTGGAACTAAATAAAAGATGCCTTGAATCTCTCTATGCTTCTCAGTTCCCCATCTGTAAAGTGAGTAGAAATTATGCCATAATTTTTTTATAAAGACATTGGGAGAATGTTTTAGCCCTTTGGATGTATAAAAAGTGCTAAGGAATCCAAAAGGGCGCTGTGCCTGCTCTAATCACCAACATCCTCCTGCAACCCCAGTCCTTCGATGTCTTGTCTCCTGAATTCCCCTAGCTCTGCGTATAGGCCTATCTCTGTTATGGCTAAAAGCAGCCCCAAGGAAATCACTGGCTGCTCACAGTGCCTCTCAGCACGGGACATTCGGAATCATTTTATCGTGGGGTCCAGGATCCTTAGAGAAGTATGCAAAATGCACCTCCATCAAATAGTTTTACTACAAAAACAGAGGCCTGTTAAGACAAAACAGTAACATATGGAAAGACTATGCTGTTTTGTGTGCTGCCTTCCCTGAGTCTCCTTCTGTCCTTGCCTTCAGAGATAATAAAGTTCTCAAGTTAGGAATTCCATCAATAGTGAAATTTTCAAACAGAACAGATACCCTAATACTGTGAGGTATAACATACTACTAAAACAACTCAAATATCCTTCTAGGTCCATGTACTTGGATTCAAACTACTAGGTAAAATTTCAGTAACATCTGACCCCAAATATTTTGTTATTTAATTTTTAATTGTTAAAGCCAACAGTCTCTGAAATACAGAGGCCCACAAAAAAAATCCACTAATATGGAATAAAATGAATGATTGAGCTAATTAACTAAACTAAAATGCAAATACCCCAAATAATGGTAACTCATTAAGCATCTTTATTAGTCTTTAAACCTTTTTGTGAAAGCAACTTTTTTAGGGAAAAAATTGAGAGGAAATAAACAACAATCACTGAGTGTGGACTACATGCTTAGTGCTTTCTAGACATGTTACACAACTACTTATGTAGGATTCATATGTTTAATCCTCACACTAACCCAGGAGATATTGACATCATGCTTATTTTACATAGGGGAGATGAGGCTGACAGAGTTTATATGACTTGCCTTGGGTCACAAAGTTGGTAGAAATGGGGAGAGTAGGAGGGTCCTAGGTGCTTAAAGTAAAGAATGGCAAGGAAACATTGTGAAAAAGGATAATGGGCCCAGCAAGGAGCACCTAGATATCTGAAGATAAATTTTGGTGACTTAATAAATTTGGAGGACTGCCCTACAACTCAATCTCCTACTTAGTTCATGCCATTTTCTCATTCATTCATTCATACTACAAGTAGTTACTAAATTCCTACTACATGCAAGGCACTGTGCCCACTATTGCAGGATGACATCAAGATGGAAAATATGGGACTCTGTTCTCCATGGGTTTACAGCCTAGCAGGGGAGAATATATATGCATAGAATCCTGGTATTTTTAATGCAAGTAGATAATTATGTCTGCTAAGAAGAGAAGAGATAAAACCCTATGACCATTTGGAAGAAAAAGAGACAGCTTTTAAATAGTGAAGGTTAAGGAACACTTCCTAAAATAGATTGCCTAGAAGGATGGCCAGATTTTATATATGTAGAGGAACGAGGAAGGGCATTCTAAGTGGGGAAACAGAAACAACAAAAGCACAAAGCAGGAGAACATAGAACACGTGTGAAGAGAGAGTGGTTTCATTTCACATCTTTATTTATAGTCCAGAACTCTTTCACAAGTGCTAGATTGATTTTCTAACTGCATGCAAGATATCTCTTCTTAAAGTTTCCAGGACAATCTCAGATTTGGTACAACCAACACTGAAGTCACATGTTCTCTATGTTTGCTAATGATACTATCTTCTTGCCAGTCACCAAACTTGAAACCTTATTGTCACCTTTGACCCCTTCCTCTCTTGTCCTTATTTCCAACCCAGTGCCAAGTCTTACTCATTGTCTCTCTTGCATTACTTTCTTTACCCAGGCCCCTCACCACAGTCTCATGTAGCATCTAGTCTTACTGCCTCCTGCCTCCACTGCCATCAGTTAAGTACTTTGGAGGCATAGTCCTAATCACATGACTGTCCTCCTTAACGCACTCTATTCAGAGTTTACCACAAATGTTCACTGAACACTTTTCATGTGCCAGATACCATGCTAGTTGTTTTGTGTGTATTACCTCATCTAATGTTTGTATCAGCAGGAGAGGTAGGATTTTATCAGCACCATTTTATGTAGGAATCCTGGAAGGAGCTTAATCTGCTCTTTCCACTGTGGTACAGGTATATCTGGGCATATTTGGAGGATCTGGGCCCAATCTACATTTTCAACCTCATATTCTGCTTTTTTCCTTTGTAGAGGAGGAAAATGAATTTTTCCTTCTAACCATTGTAGGTTCACTGTCCATAGCCCTTGTAACAAAAGACAGATTAACAAAAGAAAAACATACTAATTTATTTAACATACGTCTATGTGACACAGGAGCTTTTATTAGAAAATGAAGACCTGAAGAGGTAGTTAAAACTGAGTGTTTTTATACTAGGTTTGATGAAGAGTGGAAAGTTGTGAAGAAATGAAATAGGACAAAGGGAGTATGAGCTAAGTGTAAAAAACCAGAGGAAACAGAGAGGTTTTTTTTTTGGTTTTTTTTTTGTTGTTGTTTCTTTTTTTTTAATCAGATTTCTCTTAGCATCCCTGTGCTGTCTTCAGGAATAAGTGTGCTTCTTTCCTCCATGTATAGGGAGGGCACCTGTCACATGAGGATCACAGGAGAGGGCAGTATTCAGTCCAAAAGAACAAAGTATTTCAAGAAGGAAGCGGGTAGTGAGCAGGACACAATGATCAAGAAGGAGAAGTGGCTTGAGCAGAGGACTTCATTGATCTCTTCAAGAGCACATTTGGTGAGGAGTTAAAGAAAGAAGAGTAAATGAAGTAAGAGGGAATGAAAGCAGCAGGAACAAGCTACTCTTTTGAGAAGTCTGGCAGTATGAGGGAAGGCAAAAAGAGAACCCCTTTGTCAAGGGAGGGATGTTAGGATGCTGGAATCACCTGAGCACCTTCCCAGGCAGAAAGGGAAGAGGCAGGAGAAAGGAACAACTGATGGCATAAGAAATAGGATCCCTTCACAGCTATTCCAAAAGATTCACCAGATAATGAAGTTAAGGGAAGAACTACCCTACACCATTTAAAGTAAGATTTAACTTGGAAACATTTCCCTTTTTGGAAAATATATGCCTCTTAAAACAGGGTATGCTATCACTAAGAGGTTTGATGTCTTAGCAGGCGACTGAATGGCAGCATGGCAAAAGATTAGATGATATACTTCTTCCAAGAGCCCTCATGACCTGCCGGGATCTGCCATCTCGTGTATAAGTTGATATTAAGTGCTTAATTTCAGTATAACTATAAGATAATAAATAATGATGATAAGCTGCTTCAAAGGAGCCTTCATTTGAAACATTTCTATAAGGTCTTGTTAGAATGTGTAAAAATCCATGGAACCATCAGAGAAGGGACAAAAGTTGTTGAATGAAACTGCTAATATCTGAGTAAGAAAACTGAAAAGTGTTTATTGAAGTATCAGACTTGGAAATCCCTACTCCCCATTCTTATTTAGAGAGACAAGGATAAAACACACACATATTTCTGTTTAAATATTGCCAATAACTTAATCACTTTAATTTTATCTTGATACCACAAATGATTATCTTAAATATTTGGGGCTCCAGCTTTCATTAATTTAAATCCAGTATTTTTTCATGTGGACATTTACTTTTAATCAGCCTCTACAAATGAGCCTGATTACCATAAGTATTAATAATAATAATAAACTTGTTAATGACTTCTTTTCCCTCTTAAGTTACAGGATTAAGCACCACCATTTATTCATACTCATTAGCATTTTCTTGACTGGAGAAACTAAATCAAATGCAAATGCAAGCTTATTTTCTATGCACAGTCATACAAACTTGTCAACAAATTTTTCCATTCTTTTCTTATTTTCCCACTTTTATGTGCATGCCAGAAAGCCACTTACTCTACTCTCCAAAGTAAACTGGGCTTATGTCAGATTATCATCAGGGGAGAGTGAGGTGCCAGAGCACTTGTAGCACCATCATGATTAGTTATAGCAACAGCTGCTATTGAACACTTTTAGGCCAGGCACTGTTTACAAACTCCATGTACATCTTGAATAAAACCTGTGAGGTAGATACTCATTGGACGTCCATTTTGCAGATAAGGAAACTGAGATGTAGAGGAGGTTAAGTAGAAAATGGCAGGGTTCCTGTCTCTTGGTTTCCAAAGTTGTTACTCTCAGTCACTGGACTGCCAACCCACCCATAAAATACTCACATTACTTTACAAGACCCCTAGCTGTACATCCTTCAGAAAGTAAATGACCCAGGCCAAGAGGAGTCTGAGAGTAAATTAAGCCAAGAAAGTGGATGCCATTTTAAATCCACCCACAGTCATGTTGGGCATGAGGTAAAAGGACCAACTCCTGGGACCTAGAGGGGTCTGATCATCAATAGTCTGGGGCCTTGGAGGAAAAAGTCTCTAACTTCCCAGTCATTGACTGAGCCACAAACCAACCCAGTAGCCAAAGATAGATGCAGGGAATATGCATGGACTGATAAAACCACAGTTGCTGGAAGCAGAGTATTGAGACAAGTCCAGTGTTACCCTAGAGGAGAGACTGGGGCCACAATATGTTAAAAGCCTAACAGGGACAATCAATCTCAGGCGAGTGGTATAAAAGCTCTAAAACAATATGGTTCCAGATTTTCCTTTTCTGACTTTATCAAGTGTCTCCTGCTCCAGTCTGCCCATTCTTCCCTCCACTCTGGCCCCTGCCCAACGCACAGCTTTACACACCTGTGACTCTCAATCATGTTCAGACCATTTATAATTTCCCAGCTCCAACACCTTTCACTATATACCAGATCTAGCTCTGCTACCTCTACTTCTGATCCCTTGGACAAGATGACCATTCATTTTGTTGCCCCTAAAGAATATATAGTTGTCAGATCCCAGTTTCTCCTGGGAGTAAATCCCAGGATTAAGTTTGGCAAGATATTTATACACGGTTACCTTTAGGCTAAGCCTAATTCAAAATCAAAACCTCAAAAAGCAACAGAAGACAGCAACCAGGCTTTTTCAATTTTTCATGGGCTTAGCAAATCCTAAAGGCTTGAAAGCAAGAAAGGAGTCCCAAAGTTGGTTTAACATACCAAAGTCAATCAATGTAATACACCATATTAATATGATAAAGTATAAAACCAAATGATCATCTCAGTAGATGCAGAAAAAGTATTTGACAAAATCCAACACCTTTAATGGTAAAATAATTTTAAAATCAAGTAATCAAGATAGTGTAGTACTGACATAAGGACAGATGTATGGGTCAATGGAATAAAACTGAGAGTCTAGAAATAAACAAATACATTTATGAACAAATGATTTTAGACATGCATGCCAAGACAATTCACTGGGGGAGAAATGGTCTTTCAAGAAATGGTGCTAAGACAACTGGATACCAAATTGGACTCCTACCTCATACCATCCACAAAAGCTAACTCAAAATAAACCTAAATATAGGAACTAAAACTCTAAAGCTACCAGAAGAAAACATAGGAGTAAATCTCTGTAACTTTGGGAGCTGGGCACGGTAGCATGCACTTGTGGTCCTAGCTACCCAGGAGGCTGAGGCCAGAGGATCACTCGAGTCTACGAGGTGGAGGCTGCAGTGAGCTATAACCATGCCACTGCACTCCAGCCTGGGTGACAGAGCAAGACCCTGTCTCTAGAAAAAAGTAAGAAATCTTCCTAACTTTGGGTTAGGCAGTGGTTTCTCAGATGTGACACCAAAAGTATAAGCAACAAAAGAAAATATAGATAAATTGGACTTCAGCAAAATTAAAAACTTTTGTGCACCAAATGGTACAATCAAGAAAGTGGGAAGACAACCTATAGCATGGGGAAGAAAAATATTTGCAGATTATATATCTGACAAGATACTTGTACCTAGAATATATAAAGAACACTGACAACTCTCCAGTAAATAGACAATTCAATTTAAAAATGGGTAAAGGGGGGCTGGGTGTGGTGGCTCACGCCCATAATCCCAGCACTTTGGGAGGCCGAGGCAGGCAGATCACGAGGTCAGGAGATAGAGACTATCCTGGCTAATATGGTGAAATCCTGTCTCCACTAAAAATACAAAAAAATAAAATTAGCTGGGCCTGGTGATGGGCACCTGTAGTCCCAGCTATTCGGGAGACTGAGGCAGGAGAATGGCGTGAACCCAGGAGATGCAGCCTGCAGTGAGCTGAGATGGCGCCATTGCACTCCAGCCTGGGTGACAGAGTGAGACTCCATCTCAAAAAATAAAAATAAAAAAAGGCAAAGGGGACCAGGCACCAGGGTTCTCACCTATAATCCCAGACTTTGGCAGGCTGAGGAGGATGGCTTGAACTTAGGAGTTTGAGGAGGCCAGCCTGTGCAACACAGTGAAACCCCATGTCTACAAAAAAGAAATTAAAACAACTGGGCATGGTGGCATGAGCCTGTGGCCCCAGCTACTTGGTAGGCTGAGGTGGGGAGGATCACTTGAGCCTGAAAGGTTGAGGCTGCAGTGAGCCAATGTTACACCATTGCACTGCAGCCTGGGTGACAAAGTGAGACCCTGTCTCAAAGAAAAAAAAAAAAAAAAATGGGCAAAGGATTTGAATAGACATTTCTCCAAAGAAGACATATAAATGGCCAATAAGCATATAAAAAGATGTTCAACATTATTAATCATTAGTGAAAGGCAAATCAAAACCACAATGAGATGCCACTTCGCACCCACTAGGATGGTTACAATCAAAAGGAGAGCCAACAAGAAGTGCTGCTGAGGATGTGGAGAAACTGGAACCCTCACAAATGACTGGTGGACTATAAAATGGTACAACCATATTGGAAAACAGTTGGACAGTTCCTCAAACAGTTAAGAATAGAGTTACCATAGCAATTCCACTCCTAGATATATACTCAAGAGAAATAAAAATTTACATTCACCTAAAAATTTGTACACAAATGTTCATAGCAGCATCCCTTGTAATAGTCAAAAAGTGGAAACAACCCAAATGTCAACTGAGTGATGAATGGATAAACAAAATAAGGCATATCCATAAAACATAATACAATCTGGCAATACAAAAGAATAAAGTACTGCCACATGCTATGACATGGAAGAAACTTGAAAATAGTATGCTATGTGAAGAAAAGCCAGACACACACAAAAATACACATACTGTATGATTCCATTTATATGAAATGTCCAGAATAAGCAAATCCGTAAAAACAGAAAGTAGTGTAGTGCCTGGGGGTGGATCAGGAGAGTGAGGGAAGGGAGCAAGAAGAAAGAGTAAGTGCTAATGTACATAGAGTTTCTTCTGGGGGTTCTTAAAATTGTTCTAAAATTAGATTGTGATGATAGTTTTTCGTTGAGTTTTTAATTTAGAACAAAAAAAAAAAAAAAACCACGAAGGGTTGATGAAAACCTTAGAAAAGTAGTTAATGGCATGCCCAAGTTCAGGTCTCTTCACCACATTGAAGAGCAGGAACCTGATAGAAGATGTAAAAATAAGTCCATTCTTTTCATTTATGATCCATATAAACTTACATGGATCTACTCTACATAGTCACATGCTTTCAAAAATTTACAGGATAACAAACAAATGGTGTCCATCAGAAATATGGAATCTAATCCCCACCTCTGTCAGCAGCTTGCTATAGGACTGGTTTACATCAAAACCTGCACATTATTTCCTCATTAATAACTGATCCCTGTTCTGTGTGCCTGCACAAGTGTCAAACAAGCAACAAGAAAAAAAATGGAAACCTTTCATGTGTTCAGAATACTCATGGATAAATCCATCTGAATGTATCTTAAGAGCTGGTAAAAGAGCCACCAGGTCACCTGTGCTGAGAGCAGTGATGTGCTGGAGAAGGCTCATTCTACCCCTCAAGAGCCAACCATACTCCTCTCATCGACACTCTGTGTTCAATGACATCACATGAGTAACTTGAGATCAGCCATAGTTTTAGAATGACTTCCACTTTCTCAGTTTAATTTAGTCCAAAGTGTCTCACGGCTTGAGCGATTTCCTTTCTGAAGACCTTTCAATAAGGGAACTTATGAACTAATGTGTCTTATGAGCAGTTCAGTGATTAAAAGCACCTGCTTTGGGGTCCGAGCGACAGAGGCTCTAGTCCTATCGGGCTCTGCCATTTCCTAGTTACTTAACCTGTTTTCCAGAGAGCTGGTTTACCAGCACAGCACTGGCGGCTTCCAAGGAAGCCTCTCATTTTAATGGCATCATGGCTCACAGCTTGACTTAAAGACCATGGGTGAGAACCTAAGAGAAAGGCTATTTTGAAGACAAAACAGTGTCTGTCACTCAAAATTGTGCTCCAGCAGAGAGTGAGTCCTAGATAACAAGGGGCTATAATGAAGAGCGGATGTTTCTTAAAGATTCCTGAGCCATATGGAACAAGAGCCCAAGGTATCCCTGAGGTTTCTTTACCAGCAGGCAGCGAGCAGAAGCTAGGGCAAGTTGTGGAGCACTCTGCAGAATCAAGTGGACCCTGCCCAAGCTGGATTTGGACTAGCTCACATTTGGAATACATGGAAAGAAAAATGAGACAGCCACTTGTGGACTTGTGAATTAATTTGCACACACACACATACACACACACACACGCATTATTTACTAACATGAACAACCTGCTTCAAGGGTCTGATGGCTCATTCTTATTCTTTGTGATCCCTGCTGACTCTTCTCCAAAGCCGAAGAGATTTAAACTCTTAGGTCAGATGGATGACTCTTTTATTTATTTACTTATTTCTTTAGATACCCAATTCTCTTTTATTGAGGCCTCTCTGGGGTAGGTCAAAGGTCTTCACTGGAAGGCTTATTTATTGGTGCTGCTTCCTGAGTCCTGGGGATTCATCACATCAGGCAGCACTGGCAGGCTGAAGAAGGGGTCGATGTGCAGGGCCTCAAAGGTATCTCTGACCCGACCTGTAAAGCCAGCCCCACTGTAGCTGTGGCCTGTGGCTGGGGAAGCCAAACTCATGCATCGTCTTACCATCACCAGGAGCGGGTCACCCTTGTACAGCCGTTGCTAATCAGGCAGTCATTTCAGGATACCTTCAATAACATGGTGCTGGAGTCCTTGATGTCTGTGAAGATGGTGGTCATGGCCCCAGCCCAGCCCTACTCTTTTTTAATAACAGCTTTATTGAGATATAATTCACACATCATACAATTCACCCTTTTAAAATGTATAATTTAGTGGCTTTTAGTATATTCACAGAGTTATATGACCATTACCACTATGTAATTTTAGGACATTTTCATCACCCTAAAAAGAAACCCCACACACATAGGCAGTCACTACCCATTTCTCCCTCCCCCAGCCCTGACAACTACTAACCTACTTTTTGTCTCTATGGATTTGCCTATTCTGAACACTTCACAAAAATAGAAAAATTCAACATATGTCCTTTTGCAACTAGCTTCTCCCGTTTAGCATAATGTTTTAAAGGTTCATCTATGCTGGAACATGTATCAGTACTTCATTCCTTCTTATTGAAAAATGATGTTCCATTACATGGATATACTATATACTGTTCATCCATTTGTCAGTTGATAGATATTTGGGTTGTTTCTGCTTTTAGCTATTATAAATAATGCTCCTGTGAACATTCATGTACAAGTTGGTGCCCAACTCTTTAGGCATTTGAATCTTTCCTGGCTGTGCTCCTGGGCAGATAAATGGACCTGCAATAACACATCTCTTTTAGGCTCCCCTAGCACTTTCTTCTCCATTCTGTACTTTTTCGAGGAAACAGGTTCATGCTCTTTGCTGGTCTCCCTGCCTCTAAGCTCTCTCCAAGTCTAGTTCTCCACACATTTTGACATCAGGTATATTTTTATTGGAATTGATCTTTATGGCATCAATTCCATGCTCAAGAGATTTGGTGAACACTCAAAGCCTAGAAGCCCCTGTCTCTTCACACCACCAATCCCTACCTTTATTCAATCTCCGTTTATCAGGTGTCACCTTGCAAATCTCTCTGCTATCTCATGCCCACCTCATCATTTATCCAGCAAACATTACTGAACTCCTTGGCACAGTGCTGGGCACTGGAAGCATCAAGAAATGACTGAAAAAGATCCCTAGCCTTGAGTTCATTTTCTGGATCTGAGTGGAGTAGGGGGGTGGGTGGTACTGGAGAGGGTGAATAGACATGTTAACAGAGAACAAATAAGCAATATGCAGAAATAGACTACTGGTTCAGTCCACTGGTGACACATCCAACCCTCTTAGAATCTTTTTCTAACTCCAGATGAAGTTTTTGATAAAACTTATTGGGCACAGTATTTTTATAACTGAAATTTTGTGAACTCTTTTTAATTTTATTTGCACAAAAATACAAAAAAAAAGAAGAAGAAGAAGAGTAAGCAAGTAAGCCCCATTTGCCCCAAGCAATGCTGAGGCTAGAAAGTTGGAGGCATTCTCAGATTGCCCTGAACAGCCACATCTGCATGTTGTCAGGATTATCAAAATTGCCATGACAATGACCCAAGGGTTCTTCCTCAGATAAACCCTGCAAATACTCAGCAGATTTCAGCCAGACTCAACTGCATGCCCTTGAGGTTTGCAGTTTGCATGCTTTTAAAAATCTGGAAGTAGGGGTGGGAGGGTGGAAGGAGGAGGTAGGATGTGAAGCAAAGGGGAAGAGGCCAGCTGAGGCTGCACAACCTTGGGATAATGTTCAGCTCAAATATGAAGAGAAATCACTTGACATCCTGACTTTGTCTTTCTCTAGAAATGCTGAGGTAGAGCTGTAAGCAGCTTCAGGTCAAATTGTTAAGTGTCTAAGTCTCAGAACTCTTCCCCATCTATTGACCAGAGGAGGATGGACCTGTGAAGAGGGAAGGTATGTATAGTGTTTTGTTCCCCAGAGAGTCCTCCTTAGACCCTATACCTAGGGCTTGGCCCCTTGACAAACTGTGATATCATTACATTTAGTCTTCAGAGTCCTGGCCTCCAGTTTCTTGACTCTCCTTGCCTCATTTTCAGCCCTGATTCAACTGGAGATCAGTTCCTCTCATTGGATGAACACACTTAGGCCCAGAACATGAAGAGACTAGATACTCTTCAGTTGGGGATGCTGTAGATGAAACGTTTTCATCAAAAGAAGGTTGGACAAGATGACCCCCTAATTTTATTCCAATCAAAGCTTCTACAATTCTAAGATTTACCCAAAGGAACAAAGTTATTTCGTGGCAAAGTTTGGACCAGATCCCAGGTCTCTCCCCTCCCAATCCAGAAGCCACTGGAGAATAAGCCCCAGTACATCTTTGATGATGAGTTTATCATCAATTTGGATTTTTAGCTCAGATCTCAAACATCTGTTATGCACCATGTAGACATTATCTTCACAAATTTCATGAGAAGGAGGGGGTGCATGGAGGGGTGAAAGGGGAATAGAGCAAGAAGACACGCAGAACTCCCTTTTTACAACTGATATTTTCCTTAAAAGCTGAAAACACAATCACATTCTGCAAACCAAATTACATTTTCAAATGAAAGTTCAACTGCCCCATAAATGGATATTAACATGAATTCTTATAAAGGGGGCAATCCTATCATTGTAAAGCAAATGACCACTCCTTAATGTATTAATGTAGGATATTTAGATGTTCGTGTTTGGTTTTGATTAAAGCTCTGACCATATTCTTGTAGCTATTTTACCGTAAAACTAAGACAGTAAAACCAAGCTCCAAAAAGAGGTCATGTCTTGTCCAAGAACGCCCTAAGACTAACTCCACACTATCATGACTCAAATCCCTTCCCTAGTCACCTAATTTCACAGCCTAGATCTCTAAGGAACTAAGGGACTTGATCTGATCTCTTCACTTTGCCTACATCAGAGCCGAGAGCTCCAAGTTGGGCATACCTTGAGTTTTTTTTTTTTTAAGCAAGGCTTTCAAACAACCTTGTGCTGGTTCCTGGCATGGAAGCAGAGGCTCATGTCCCTGACATACAAAGTCACTCTGAGTTCCCCTAATTCCACAGCAATTCCCTGCCTGCTGGGTCTTATTGCTTAACAGGAACATAAGCTCCTCTGACATTGACCTGGACAAGTGCTGCGTATTTGGGAAGACAGGGGAAAACATCTTTGAGCACATTACCGACGTGCCTGATTTCTGCAGGCTGCTCCAGTGGTCTGACTCCCTACTCTGGATGGGGGACTCTTGAAACAACAGGCTCACAAGGCATGGGCTCCCTGGGAAGTGGTGAGCTGCAGAAAGAAACTGCTCCTTTCCTTAAAACAGCCAGTGGCTCACGCCTGTAATCCCAGCACTTTGGGAGGCTGAGGCGGGCGGATCACTTGAGGTCAGGAGATCGAGACCATCCTGGCTAACACGGCGAAACCCCCTCTCTACTAAAAATACAAAAAATTAGCCAGGCATGGTGGCGGGTGCCTGTAGTCCCAGCTACTCAGGAGGCTGACACAGGAGAATGGTGTGAACCCGGGAGGCGGAGCTTGCAGTGAGCCCAGATCACGCCACTGCACTCTAGCCTGGGCGACAGAGCGAGACTCCTTCTCAAAAAAAACATAATAATAATTAAAAAAAAAAATCAGCCCTGCAAACTCACTCTTAGTAAAACAAAAGACATAAAATTCTTATTGTTTTTCCTTTTTTCTCTCAATGCCCTTTAATATGATAGCAGTTGAACTCGCTGCTCATTGACCAGGCCATTCATTTACCAATTAGGTACAGGTGGTAGCTCTTAACTTGTTATCAGACCCTGAGGGATTACCTCTTGTAAGGAATTAACCTCCTCCTACCTATTTGAATCTTCTGTCTCCAAGTAGGCTACATGTTCTCAGAAGACTGAGGCAGGGCCATATAAGCCTTTTTGCTTTACCCACAGAAAGTCTTGCTCATGTTCGGAGTAGAGTTGGCACTCAGTAAACTCATTAATCTATGGATGATAATTTTTAAGTGCCTACAGCATTATGAATCTCAGTCTAGAAACTGGGATATACCAAAACAATTCTCCTTCTTTATTTTCATTAAATCAAATTAATTTCCATTTTGAGTTCACAGGCTCCTAGACTTGCAAGAATTTCAATGTCAGGCATTTATAGGAGTCTTCTTTCTCCTCAAGGTCTCCCTAGAATCCAGGGGGCTTCCATGATGCTCCGAAAATTAGGGTTAGGGCCTCTATCTTCTTGTCCATCGTAGTCACTGCTGCCCATAATGAACCCTGGCATCTCTCTGCTGATTAAAAAAAAAAAAAATACCATTGGGAGCACAGGGGCCTAAGGCCAGGACTCCCTAGGTTCACCATTCACCCCCTCTCTGAAATCTTGCTAGGTTAACTAAACTCATTAAAGAGGGGACATAGCGTCCTCCCAAACCCAAAAAGAACACAGTACTATTACCAAATGAAGAGGATACTGGGTAGGCAAAACAACTAATGCCTGTCACAAACAGAAGAGAGCATTCAAGGTAACAAGCTGCCAGGAGGAGAGCAAAACATCCTCAGCAATATTAATTATATTTGATGCTTAAAATGAACCTGTATCATTTGCAGATACAAATACCAAGAAATGACTGAAGAAAAGTGATATAATCATTAATATAAAGAAATGACCAACCCCACAGAAGACTGTGTGGGAAGAGAAAAGAATGAGCCATATCCTATATAATGAAGATAAATGGGAAAGAAAACTGTGGAACAGATGATAAAGAGGACTGTTTTCTTAGGAATCAAGACTTTCTCAGTTATCTTGAAAGGAGCAACTTGAGATTTATTCAAGAATTCCACTTCAAAACCATATGTCGTTGCTGTATAGATGTCTAGGCTAACAATGTAGTAAAATCAACATACTTCTCATAATAATGTGTGGGTTTAATTATCGTTGACTATTTTTTATGGTCTTCAAAGTCCCTGGTTAAAGAATTCTTCTTATTACTAAATATGGATACCTTAACTAGATATAATTCCAGGAAAGATTCTTAGCACCTAAGTAGGCAAAAACAAGGTAAGCTATGCCGATTAGAGATGATGTCTCAAGATTTATTTCTCTGTGTGTGTGTGTATACTGCACATGGATTAAGTCTGAAATGCAGAGTTTTAAAAACAAAACAGCTATGTCAGGGCACCATTTCCCAAACTGGTGTCCCACAAATTAGCTCTTTGAGATTCTCTTTGTGGGGGGAAAAAAAGGGAATGAAGTTTTGTAAGTTAAGGGGAGTAGAAATTAGAGACAGAAGTCTCTTATTAGAAGACCACTGAGGTAGTTCACTGGCCACGTATTAAGGACTGTGATAAGGAAAAGTGATTGTGGGGGCAGGGGAAGGAACGGCTAAGTGAGGCATCCATCCAAGAAGTAAAATCATCAAAAGAGTGTCTAGTAATGACCCAAAAACCTAGAAGTCATAACCCTTTGTTCTTAACCATACGCTTATCTTTCCTTAAGAATAAGTAGTTCAGCAATGACATAGATTAATCTTAAAATAATTATGCTGAGTGAAAGAAGCCAGAAAAAATAAGTGCATAATGTATTATTCAAATTATATAAAATTCTAGACTACGCAAACTAATCTCAAGTGAGAGAAAGCAAATCAGTGGTTGACTGGGGCTAGGAAGCTGAGATGGGTGGCCCAAGGAGGGCACAATTACAAAAGGGCAGGAGAAATCTTTTGAGAGTGATGGATAGATTCATTTTCTTGATTGTAGTGATGGTTTTACATGTAGAGATATCAAAAAACATCAAACTGTACATTTTAAGTATGTGCAGGTCATTGTATATCAATTATACCTTTATATCTGATAAAGCTGTTGAAAGAAAGAAGGAAAGGAGAGTGGAGGGGAGGAGAGGAGGAAGGAAGGGGAAGGGAGAAGAATGTGTACTTCATTGAATTTTATCTATAGCAGAGCTTCTCAACCACAGCACTACTGACATTTTAGACCAGATAATTCTTTGTTGTAGGAGGGGAGCTGTCCTGTGTATCTTAGGACGTTTGGCAGCATCCCTGGCTCTACCCACTACATGCCAGTAGCACTACCCACCAGCAGTGATGACCAAAGATGACTCCAGAAACTGCCAAATATCCCCTTGTCAGTAGAAAAAGAGACAGAAATGCCCCCAGCTGAGAACAATGTGTATGCAGGGATTTAGCAGGTTACCAGGAGGTAAAGGAAGAGAGTAACCTGAGCTCATGTAAGCCAGGATATTAATTCAAACCTAACAATTAGTGCTGAGGATGGAACAGAGCTGCAAGCTAGATGCAGAAGGAGGGCGCTGGAGGGCTGTGTGGCTCCTGACGAAATGCCATGCCACTCCTCTTCTACAGCAAAGCCAGTGCTGTAGAAAAGGAGGATGATACTGTGGCAAAGCAAAACTCAAAGGAAAAGAGAGAAGTATTCAAATAATAATTTGAATTTGTTTATATTTCCCAGAGTACTTTTAGTCATATTATCTTACTGGGGTTTTACAAAGTCCATGTGAGGACGAGGGGGTACATATTGCTCTCCTTATTTTTCAGATGTGGAAACCAAAACCTACAAGGAGTATCCATCAGCCTCTGAGTTACTAGGTGTCTGAGCACACTGTTAGACTTCTGAGTCTCACCAGTAAAGGAGGGTCAGATAATCCCTCACCATGTTAGATCTTCCAGATAAAAGTTCTGAAGGGATGTGATTAAGAATTCTTAATCTCTGATGGCAATCCAACAAGAAACAAGCTGTTTGCAAGGGAGGAATTTAGGAAGTTTGGCTTAAAGAAGTATTTCTGGGGTGAGTCTTGTCAGGCAAAGAATGTATGAGTGAGGGATATTGAAGAACATCCTCTTCTAGTGCTTAAAAATAGAAGATACTTACTTTACTGGAATGATTTAAAGTCACTGATGGAGGGTAGGGGGGTAAACAGAAGACCATGCCCAGCCCTGTAATTCCTTGCACCAATAAAAGGAAGGGAGAGGATTCAGAAGTGAGGGATGTAAGATCATTTGAATTGAGAATCTAGATTTAACTTCAGCACGAGTAAGAATGGGCTAGATTTCAAGTGTACCCAGCCTCTCCTTCCTGCACCCTTTGTCCTTCGCATATATTAAAATTCTTCATTTAGAAAGACATAATCATTTACATGTAGTGTGAAGACCATGATGCCTCTCCTTGAACAAAGAAAAGCATTGCTCCCCAAAAAAAGAATCTCAGGCCTGTGAAGGAGGTGGAGAGAGATTTGGCAAAGGGGCCTTCATGAACCACACCAATATTCCAGTTGGAAGCTAGTTAGTTATTAGAATGTAGTGACTAGCCGTGTGTGTGTGTGTGTGTGTGTGTATGTGTGTGTGTGTACAATGCAATGATATTTTGATGGCCATACTTGCATTTTAGAGAATCTTTCTTCTAGAGAGCTCAAAGAAAGTTCCGTAGGGGCTTTTAAATTTTGTAATTATATATTTTAACACTTTATAGTGAACTATAAACAGAATCATGAAAAAGAAAAAGTCCAGCCCTCCTTAACACAAAACGTAAAGGAGAATCAAGATACAATGGTCTCTCCTTGCCTTAATATTGTAAGATATAAATTTTTCATAATTGCAATAAACATGCCCATATTATTTTAAGGTTTTATTTCACTCAATATCACATAATCTATATTTTTTCACATCTCTACTTCATTCACATATTTTGAAAAAGCAATGTGATATTCAAATTGTTAACACACCAGATTATTTAACCAACTTGCTACAGTTTGATCATTCACATTGTTTTTCACTGAAAGAAAAAAGTCTCAATGGAAGTATGATAGTCCTCTTCCATTATTTTGCTCATTCATTCATTCCTTCATGGAACATGATAGAATGAAAAGATGGAAGCATCTTGAATCATTGGCAGTATCTTACTGCTGTTATATCAATGCTAGACTGCCTACCTCCTAGACCCCTATTTATTTAAGCCACAATAGTCAATTTTCTGCTTCATGCAGCTAAGAGATATGCTGATACACCACTGAGGCATCTTTAGGTCTGCATCTTATTTCTCTTATCTTTGAAGGAGAGATGGCCCTCCTGCTTTTTGAACTAGCTCTCCGCATGCATTCATGACCCCATTTCCTCTTCTGTTTCCTCTTAGGCCATGTTCTTACAATCATGTCCTTTCTTGTTTGCATACTCAATCTTTCCCTCCATTCTGGCTCTTTTTTACGTCCACTAACAAAACTGTTAGGAACTTTCTAGCCTAAAAAAAAGATGCTTTCCTTTGAAATATGTTTCAAAATACTAAGCACACCCCTAGGTTAATGTTGCCTTCCTTGTTCTCCCTTTACTACCAGACTTCTTGGCAGACTGGTCTATACCTACTCACTCTGATATCTACTCAGTCTCATTCAAGCTGGTTTTCACCCAATAACGGTGGAATCAGCAATAAGTTCACCAATAACCAACCTCCTAATTAGCAATTCACACAAGCTTTCTCAGCCTCCATCTTCCCCCCACTTTCTGCCTGACATTTCTGATCACCTTCTCCTCTTTTAAACTTTTTTATAAAGTATAAACATACTACAGAAATGTTGGAGGAAAATTATTTTAAATAAAATAATTTATTTAAATAGTTATTAAACATTTAATTTATCTAGTAAATAAATTAATTTAAATATTTATTAAATATTTTAATTTATTTTGAAAACAAAGGAACGTTGAAATGTAGCCATTTATTTCCTTTCCTTTCCTAAACACCACTAAAATATTTTTCTTTAAAGAATATACCCTCCCCCACAAAAAAACGAACACACCCAAAAGATAAAGGGAGAAGAAACGATCTTTGGTTGCCATGAGACTACTCATGCCCCTATATATGAGAGTGGAATTGACCAAGGATCCCCACTGCTGGGCTCTGAAATCTCACTAAATCCACAGTTGATGTTGACCCAAGCCATGCTTCCCCAGGGCAGCTCCCAGCTAATCATGACTCAATGAGTATGCCAGGGAAATTGAAGCAGGTCCATTCCCAGGGTCCAACAGCCAGCTTTGACTCAAGTACTCTTGTCAGTCTTGTTGAACTTTCCTTAGACTGCACTGTGGTCTAGGACATTCTGACACAGCATACCTTTCTTCTCTCCTTCATTCTCATTTCAGTCTGATGCTTTCCAAGTCTTTTCTGGCTCCCTGCCGCCCCCCATTTTCTCTCACCCAGGCTGTTTCCCTAATAAAATTCTTGTACATCTAATATCATCTTGGTATCTGCCTCTTGGAGGACCTGAACTAATGCACAACTGTAGATGAAAGATCTTAACAAATATTTGAAAGTTACGCGGATGGAGGAGCAGTAGTTAACATAGCAGTATGCCCTGAAAGCCCTACAGAAAGAATTCGTAGGATCTGATAAGCATTGAAATGGATTAGCAGAAAGTCTCAGGTCTTGGAGACTCAAGTTATTGCAATAAGGTAGAGGTATAGTGTGGTGCTAAAAACAGATCTATTAATTGAAAGCCTGTATACAGAGAGGTTTAACCACCAGCTCCTCTCCCTGACCTCGCCCATCCTCCACCAGCTAAGCTTCACCACACTTCTGATCTACCAAAACTGTGCAGGCAAGTATTACATTTTTCACTGTTAGCTTTTTTTTTTTTTTTAAGACAGGGTCTCACTCTGTCACCCAGGCTGGAGTGCAGTGGCATGATCATGGTTCACTACAGCCTTGATCTCCCCAGCTCAAATGACCCTCCCACCTCAGCCTCCCAAGTAGTTGGGACCACAGTCTTGTGCCACCAGGCCCAGCTAATTTTTTAATGTTTTATAGAAATGTAGTGTCCCTATGTTGCCCAGGCTGGTCTCAAACTCCTGGGCTCAAGTAATCCTCCTGCCTTAGCCTCTCAAAGTGCTGGGATTACAGGTGTGAGCCACCACACCTGACAATATTAGCTTTTAAAAGCCATTTGGCTAGTTTTAGCATGAACATTGCTTTGATGCAATTTTTCATAAGTAAAAACTTAAACAGAAGTACTTTCATTATAGGGCTGTTAGAATGGGCTTCAATAGCTGAGATTGTCTGAAACTGAAAGAGCTGGTCCAAGCAATCTGAGGAGGTAAAAAGAGTGTGAAAGAACAGATGCTACTATAAAGTACACAGTCATAGGTGGCATCCTAAACCAGACAGAAAGAAGAGTTGGAGAGAAGACTTGGAAACCAAATCAATAAGGAGAAGAGGGGATTTAGGATATTTACACAGCTATTTTGGCCATCTGAGCACCTTATAACTGCCAAGAATACCAGTTGGTATCCATGGTCTGCTTTATAGGCTACCAGGTAAATGGTACATATACTTAACTGACTTCAAGGTACGAAATTGGAACAGGAAATTACTTTCCCTTTTTTCCTCAAAAAAAAACATACTTACATTATTGTATTTACAGTATAAGTTTTACTTTGTATTCTAAGTTTTTCAATATATAACTTTTTCTCTATCTCTAAATTAGCCAAATTATCATTTTAAATTATTGCATACTTCATTAAGTGAATCATAATGTCTTTATATCACTATAATGTTGTGGAGTATTCAGGGTATTTCAAATTTGTCATATAGATAGTGCTATAATGACCATTTTCATTCTTATAATTTATTTATTGTGTTCAATTATTTTCTTCGGAAAGTTCTCAGCGCTAGAATCACTGAATTGTGGGATATACACATATGCCTGGCTCTAGATGGGAATTACCATATTGCTTTCCAAAAGGCTTAAATCATTTTAAATGCATGAGTGTATGTTTTATAATTATTTCTCTGCCATTTGGTGATTCCTTTAAGTGACTTTTCTCTTGGCTAATTTAGGAGTAAAGTCATACATAAGGTTTTCTTTAATTTTCATGTCTTTAATTTCAAGGAGGAATAAACTTCTTTGTTTTTGCCTGTCCTTTGTATTGTTTTTTAGGTGGATGGATCGACTTCACTGCATATTCCACTCTCCTCATACCTCTCTGATGGGCCCTCCTCCACCTGCTTCCCTGGCTCCTCCAATTCCTCCTTTTCCCCAGTGTGGGCACAGGCATTCCCATGGTGCTGTCTTTAGCCCGTTTTTCTTCTCCATGGGTTTCTCTATCAATCTGAAGAAGTGTTTTCCAGAAGGCCTTTGGGTCCCCTTCTCCATGCATAAAAGTCACCTCGGACACTTTTTAAATTCACCTTTCCTGCCCCGACATCAAGTATACAGAAGCAGAATCTCCCAATGCACCCTCCAAATCCATCTCTTCAGGAATTTCCCAGAAGTGATTCTTAAACCTTGATAACCACAAATGTAGGATTCCCAGATTTGTCTCTCCCATTTTAGTGTTTCTCTTGCTTTATGTGAGCACAGTTCAGCTGCCTCCTGAATCTCTCCAGGAAGATGTCACCTCAACTCTGCACATCCAAATGGCACTCCTGGTCTTGATCACTCCCATGTCTCTCAGGCATGCTCAGCACTTCTGCAAATCAGCTTCTCCTTTTGCTGAAAGAATTCTCGTCTCCTGAAAACAGTAGCAGTATTCTTACAGTCTGTCAGCCCCACAGGCACAATTCAGTACCACCTGCTATTTCTAAACTATTCTTTAAAGGAGATTCCCCTTTTGATAAGGGCCTTACTAGCCCTAGGGTAATGACTGGCCTCTCTGTCTGCATGCCACATGATGTCCAGAAGGCATAATTCAATGTGACAGATATGATCAGCAGCAGGCCTATGGATAGTGCATCTCTAATAGAGCTGGCATCCAAGCAAGCAGCAGCTCAGCGTGCCTGAAAGCAGACCCTATACAGGCTGAGGAGGACGATGAGAAAAGACGGCTATTGCACCCACACAAAGCAAGCCAAGAGTAAACATGGGTTTTCTTCTCTCCCCCTGATCTCTGGGTTCTGAATGCATCTGAGAGCAAGCTGTATGTAGGGTCTACTTCCTGGCACAGCTTTGATGGGGGGAAGCTTCCTATGGGGATTCCTCCCTTCCCTCTAGAGGGCCCACCTCCTATGCTCTACATATCCAGTATCTTCACACCACTCTGGGTTCTCCCAAACTTATTCTAAAAATAAATAATTCAGATGAAGATACAATTGACTCAAAGTGCTCCCACCCTGTGTCGTATTTTCATTTCAAAAAAGAGCCTGGAAAGGACAATGCCCTCAAGGAATATATTGATAACATTGGAATTTCTAGACCTTGAATATCTGTATTGAGGTATGAAGGGGAGAAGAATAGGGGTCCAGATGATCTTTCCTACCCTCACCAGGCCCACACATTATCTGCTAAATGGATGCTAAGGTCAGCTCTGGCTTCCAGACTGGGTTCTCTGCCATGAAATCCAAGTGCCTGAAAATTTGTGAATAAGTTCATTTTCTCAAAGCATATCCCCAAGTCAGTATTCTTAAAGTTTCTTAAAGAAATACCAAGTTGGTAGCTGGCAAGATGGCCGAATAGGAACAACTCCTGTCTGTTGCTCCCAGCAAGATCGATGCAGAAGGTGGATGATTCTTGCATTTCCAACTGAGGTACATGGTTCATCTCATTGGGACTGGTTGAACAGTGGGTAAAGCCCCTGGAGGGCTGGTAGAAGCAGGGTGGGGCATTGTCTCACCTGGGAAGTGCAAGGGATCAGGGGATTTCCCTTTCCTAGTCAAGGGAAGTCGTGAAAGTCTGTACGGGGAGGGACGGTGCATTCCGGACCAGATACTGAGCTTTCCCCCATGCTCTTCGCAACCGGCAGACCAGGAGATTCTCTCCGGTGCCTGGCTTGGTGGGTCCCACCACCACGGAACCCAGCAAACTAAGATCCACTGGCTTGAAATTCTTACTGCTAGCATAGCAGTCTGAGGTTGACCTGGGATGCTCAAGCTTGGTAGGGGGAGAGGCATCCACCATTGCTGAGGCTTGAGTAGGTGGTTTTACCATCACAGTGTAAACAAAGCCACAGGGAAATTCGAACTGGTCAGAGCCCACTGCAGTTCGCTGGGACAGAGCACCTGGGGGAAGGGGTGGCTGTGTGTCAGCCTCAGCAGTCTTAAATGTCCCTGTCTGACAGCTCTGAAGAGAGCGGGTTCTCCCAGCACAGCATTTGAGCTCTGATAAGGGACAGACTGCCTCCTCAAGTGGGTTCCTGACCCCCTGACTCCCAGTGTGTCCAGACTGGGAGACACCTCCCAGTAGGAGCCAACAGATGCCTCATACAGGAGAGTTCTGGCTGGCATCTGGCAGGTGCCCCTCTGGGATGAAGCTAACAGAGGTAGGAACAAGCAGCAATCTTTGTTGTTCAGCAGCCTCCACTGGTGATACCCAGGCAAACAGGGTTTGGAGTGGACCTCCAGCAAACTCCAGCAGACCTGCAGCAGAGGGGCCTGACTGTTAGAAGGAAAGCTAACAAATGGAAAGGAATAGTGTCAATATCACCAACAAGACCAAAGGTAGATAAATCCATGAAGATGGGGAGAAATCAGCACAAAAAGGCTGAAAGTTCCAAAAACCAGAATGCCTCTTCTACTCCAAAGGATCACAACTCCTCGCCAGCAAGGGAACAAAACTGGATGGAGAATGAGTTTGATGAACTGACAGAAGTAGGCTTCAGAAGGTGGGTAATAACAAACTCCTCCAAGCTAAAGGAACATGTTCTAACCCAATGCAAGGAAGCTAAGAACCTGGAAAAAAGGTTAGGCAAATTGCTAACTAGAATAAACACAGCATGAGAACTTTATGAAGCATACACAAGTAACAATACCCAAATCGGTCAAGCAGAAGAAAGGAAATCAGAGATTGAAGATCAACTCAATGAAATAAAGCAAGAAGACAATATTAGAGAATAAAGAGTGAAAAGAAATGAACAAAGTCTCCAAGAAATACAGGACTATGTGAAAAGACCAAATGTAGGCTTGATTGGTGTACCTGAAAGTGATGGGGAGAATGCAACCAAGTTGGAAATCACTCTTCAGGATATTATCCAGAAGAACTATCCCAACTTAGCAAAGCAGGCCAACATTGAAATTCAGGAAATACAGAGAACACCACAAAGATGTTCCTCGAGAAGAGCAACCCCAGGACACATAATTGTCAGATTTACCAAGGTTGAAATGAAGGAGAAAATGTTAAGGGCAGTCAGAGAGAAAGGTCGAGTTACCCACAAAGAGAACCCCATCAGAGTAACAGTATATCTCTCGGCAGAAACCATACAAGCCAGAAGACAGTGGGGGCCAATATTCAACATTCTTAAAGAAAATTGTTTGTTTGTTTGTTTGTTTGTTTGTTTGTTTTGAGACAGAGTCTTACTCTGTAGCCCAGGTTGGAGTGCAGTGGTGTGATCTCCACTCATTACAACCTCCTCCTCCCGAGTCCAAGCGATTCTCCTGCCTCACCCTCCTGAGTACCTGAGACTACAGGTGCATGCCATCATGCCCAGTTAATTGTGTGTGTGTGTGTGTGTGTGTGTGTGTGTTTTCAATAGAGACGGGATTTCACTGTGTTGTCCAGGATGGTCTCAATCTCCTGACTTCATGATCCACCCACCTCAGCCTCCCAAAGTGCTGGAATTATAGGCATGAGCCACCGTGCCCAGCTAGAAATGATTTTTCAACCCAGCATTTCATATCCAGCCAGACTACACTTCATAAGTAAAGGAGAAATAAAATCCTTTACAGACAAGCAAATGCTGAGAGATTTTGTCACCACTGGGCCTGCCTTACAAGAGCTCCTGAAGGAAGCACTAAACATGGAAAGGAACAACCAGTACCAGCCACTGCAAAAACATACCAAATTTTAAAGACCATTGATGTTATGAAGAAACTGCATTAACTAGTTAGTGGGGCATAATAGCCAGCTAGCATCATAATGCCAGAATCAAATTCACACATAATAATATTAACCTTAAATGTAAATGGGCTAAATGCCCCAATTAAAAGACACAGACTGGCAAATTGGATAAAGAGTCAAGACCCATTGGTGTGCTGTATTCAGGAGACTCATCTCATGTGCAGAGACACACATAGGCTCAAAATAAAGGGATGGAGGAAGATTTTCCAAGCAAGTGGAAAGCAAAAAAAGCAGGGGTTGCAATCCTAGTCTCTCATAAAACAGACTTTAAACTAACAAAGATCAAAAGAGAAAAGGGCATCACATAATGGTAAAGGGATCAGTGCAACAAGAACAGGTAACTATCCTAAATAATATATGCACCCAATACAGGAGCACCCAGATTCATAAGGCAAGTTCTTAAAGACTTTCAAAGAGACTTAGACTCCCACACAATAACAGTGAGAGACTTTAACACTACACTGTCAATATTAGACACATCAAAAAGACAGAAAATTACCAAGGATATCCAGGACTTGAACTCAGCTATGGACCAAGCAGACCTAATAGACATCTACAGAACTCTCCATCCCAAATCTACAGAATATACATTCTTCTCAGCACCACATCACACTTATTCTAAAATTGACTACATAATTGGAAGTAAAACACTCCTCAGCAAATGTAAAAGAAGAGAAATCACAACAAACTGTCTCTCAGACCACAGTGCAATCAAATTAGAACTCAGGATTAAGAAACTCACTCAAAACCACACAACTGCATGGAAACTGAACAACCTGCTCCTGAACTGGATAAATGACAAAATGAAGGCAGAAATAAAGATGTTCTTTGAAATCAGTGAGAACAAAGATACAATGTACCAGAATCTCTGGGACACATTTAAAGCAACATGTAGAGGGAAATTTATTAGACATGCCCACAAGGAAAAGCAGGAAAGATCTAAAATCGACACTCTAACATCACAACTAAAAGAACTAGAGAAGCAAGAGCAAACAAATTCAAAAGCTAGCAGAAGACACGAAAAAACTAAGATCAGAGTGGAACTGAAGGAGACAGAGACACAAAAAACCTTTCAAAAAATCATTGAATCCGGGAGCTGGTTTTTTGAAAAAATCAACAAAATAGATACACCGCTAGCAAGACTAATAAAGAAGAAAAGAGAGAAGAATCAAAGAGATGAAATAAAAAACAATAAAAGGGATATCACCACTGATTCCACAGAAATACAAACTACCATCAGAGAATACTATAAACACCTCTACACAAATAAACTAGAAAATCTAGAAGAAATGGGTAAATTCCTGGACAGATACACCCTCCCAAGACTAAACCAGGAAGAAGTTGAATCCCTGAAGAGACCAATAACAAGTTCTGAAATTGAGGCAGTAATTAATAGCCTACCAACCAAAAAAAACTCAGGACCAGACGGATTCACAGCTGAATTTTACCAGAGGTACAAAGAGGAGCTGGTACTGTTCCTTCTGAAACTACTCCAAACAATAGAAAAACAGGGAATCCTCCCTAACTCATTTTATGAGACCAGCATCATCCTGATACCAAAATCTGGCAGAGACACAACAAAAAAGAAAATTTTAGGCCAATATCCCTGAAGAACATCAATGCAGAAATCCTCAATCAAATACTGGTAAACCAAATCCAGCAGCATATCAAAAAGCTTGTCCATCACGATCAGTCAGCTTCATCCCTGGGATGCAAGGCTGATTCAACATACACAAATCAATAAATGTCATCCATGACACAAATAGAACCAATGACAAAAATCACACGATTATATCAATAGATGCAGAAAACGCCTTTGACAAAATTGCCCTTCATGCTAAAAACTCTCAATAAACTAGGTACTGATGGAACATATCTCAAAATAATAAGAGCTATTTATGACAAACCCACAGCCAATACCATACTGAATGGGCAAAAACTGGAAGCATTCCCTTTGAAAACCGGCAAAAGACAAGGATGCCCTCTCTCGCCACTCCTATTCAACATCGTATTGGAAGTTCTGGCCAGGGCAATCAGGCAAGAGAAAGAAATAAAGTGTATTCAATTAGGAAAAGAGGAAGCCAAATTGTCTCTGTTTGCAGATGACATGATTGTATATTTACAAAACTCCATCATCTCAGCCCAAAATCCCTTTAAGCTGATAAGCAACTTCAGCAAAGTCTCAGGATACAAAATCAATGTGCAAAAATCACAAGCATTCCTATATACCAATACAAACAAAGAGCCAAATCATGAGAGAACTCCCATTCACAATTGCTACAAAGAGAATAAAATACCTAGGAATCCACCTTACAAGGGATGTGAAGGACCTCTTCAAGGAGAACTACAAACCACTGCTCAAGGAAATAAAAGAGGACACAAACAAATGGAAAAACATTCACATGCTCATGGATAGGAAGAATCAATATCATGAAAATGGCCATACTGCCCAAAGTAATTTATAGATTCAATGCTATTCCTATCAAACTACCATTGACTTTCTTCACATAATTGGAAAAAACTACTTTTTATTTTACATGGAACCAAAAAAGAGATCACATCGTCAAGACAATCCTAAGTAAAAAGAACAAAGCTGGAGGCATCACACTACCTTGACTTCAAACTATACTACAAGGCTACAGTAACAAAAACAGCATGGTACTGGTACCAAAACAGAGATATAGACCAATGGAGCAGAACAGAGGCCTCAGAAATAACACCACACTTCTACAACCATCTGATCTTTGACAAACCTGACCAAAACAAGCAATGGGGAAAGGATTCCCTATTTAATAAACAGTGTTGGGAAAACTGAATAACCATATCCAGCAAACTGAAACTGGATCCCTTCCTTACACCTTATACAAAAATTAACTCAAGATGGATTAAAGACTTAAATGTAAGACCTAAAAACATAAAAATCCTAGAAGAAAACCTAGGTAATTCCATTTAGGACATAGGCATGGGCAAAGACTTCATGACTAAAACACCAAAAGCAATGGCAACAAAAGCCAAAATTGACAAATGGGATCTAATTAAACTGAACAGCTTCTGCACAGCAAAAGAAACTATCATCAGAGTGAACAGGCAACCTATGGACTGGGAGAAAATTTTTGCAATCTATCCATCTGAAAAAGGGCTAATATCCAGAATCTACAAACAACTTAAACAAATCAACAAGAAAAAAACAACCCTATCAAAAAGTAGGTGAAGGATATGAACAAACACTTCTCAAAATAAGACATTTATGGAGCCAACAAACATATGAAAAAATGCTCGTCATTAGAGAAATGCAAATCAAAACCACAATGAGATACTATCTCACGCCAGTTAGAATGGCAATCATTAAAAAGTCAGGAAACAACAGATGCTGGAGAGGATGTGGAGAAATAGGAACGCTTTTACTCTGTTGGTGGGAGTGTAAATTAGTTCACCCATTGTGGAAGACAGTGTGGTGATTCCTAAAAGTTCCAGAACTAGAAATATCATTTGACCCAGCAATCCCACTATAATCCTTTTGGGTATATACCCAAAGGATTATAAATCATTCTACTATAAAGACATAGGCACACATATGTTTATTGTGGCACTGTTCACAATAGCAAAGACTCGGAACCAACCCAAATGCCCTTCAATGATAGACTGGATAAAGAAAATGTGGCACATATACACCACAGAATACTATGCAGCCATTAAAAAGGATGAATTCATGTCTTTTGCAGGGATATCAATGAAGCTGGAAACCATCACTCTCAGCAAACTATCACAAGAACAGAAAACCAAACACCGCATGTTCTCACTCATTAGTGGGAGTTGAACAATACGAACACATGGACATAGAGAGGGGAACATCAGACACTCGGGATTTTTGGGGGGTGTAGGGTAGGAGGAGGGATAGCATTAGGAGAAATACCTAATGTAGATGATGGGTTGATGGGTGCAGCAAACCACCATGGCACATGTATACCTATGTAACAAACCTGCACATTCTGCATATACACCCCAGAACTTAAAGTATTAAAAAAAAAGAAAAAGAAACAGAAAAGAAACACCAGTCTCCTGCATACACTATGGCCCTCTTGGAGATCCAGAATGCATATGAAAAGTTCTGAGAGGCTGGGCACAGTGGCTCACACCTGTAATATCAACACTTTCAGAGGTCAAGGCAAGAGGGTCACTTGAGATCAGGAGTTCAAGACACACCAGGGCAACAAGCAAAACCCTCATCTCTACAAAAAAAATAAAAAATTAAGAAAGTTAGCCAGGTGTGGTTCCAGCTACCCAGGAGACTGAGGCTTCAATGAGCTATGATCATGCCACTGCACTCTAGCCTGGGTGTCAGAGTGAGACCCCAACTCTAAAGTAAAACTGAAACTAAAAAATGTTCTGGGAAACTCTAAACCTTGTTTAACTTTTTTAACCCAATTTTCCTCAAATTTCTTGAGTTTTGGTCCCTTTCCCCTAAATACTGCAAATTAGCCTGGCAGAAAAATAATAGCCTGTGGTACAGGGATTCCCTAACCTCTGGGGCCTGGACCGGTACCATTAGGTGGCCTGCTAGGAACCAGGCTGCACAGCAGGAGGTGAGCAGTGGCCAAACAAGCATTACTGCCTGAGCTCTACCTCCTGTCAGATCAGCAGTGGCATTTGATTCTCATAGGAGCATGAACCCATCATGAACTGCGCATGCAAGGGATCTAAGTTGCATGCTCCTTATGAGAATATAATGCCTAACGATCTGAGATGAAACAGTTTCATCATGAAACCAGCCACCCACCCCATCCGTGGAAAAACTGTCTTCCACAAAACCAGTGCCTGGTGCCAAAAAGGTTGGCTATGGCTGCTGTGGCACACACTTTAATTAATTCTACACTGATTTTAAACAATCAAATCTTGTTTCTTTGTTGATTTATATCATCATTTCAGAAAACTTTCTTGCTTTCCTTGTGTTGCCTCTGTCTAATATTTTAGCTTGAAGTTTAATTGCAAACCCAAGGTTTCAGTAAGAGGCCTTCCCTAAAAGAAAAGTGATGTTTGGTAAATTATGTAACAAAATGCAGTTTCGCTATAAAGAGGAATAACATGGTTCTACCACATTACTTCTTTGTGCACTCATTCATTTGTGCCTTCACTCATTTGACTTGTTTATTCCCAGAAGTACAGTGATAAAGGCTGTCAATGCAAATGGGGAAAAATTCACTATACCTATAATGAGTCCTATGACAGAGATAAGAATAGAAAAGCCCTATTTCTCTCCTAACTGGAAAGGGATGAAGGAAGTTGACAGGTTAAATAAAGTTCACAGCAAGGCTCATAGTAGAGATGAAGAATTTTGGTTGCAAGTGAGAGAGACTCAACTCCAACTAGATTAAGCAGGAAGGGAGTGTGTCAACTCATTACTTAGGCAGTCCAAGGGTAGAGCTGGCCTCAGGCATGACCAGTTCCATGAAGTCAAAGGGCATTAACAAGACTGCTTGCCCTCATCTATTTCTCATGTCTACTTTTCTCTAGTTGTTGCCAGCACAAATAGGGTTTTTCCATGAGACAGGAAGGACAGCAGCCCCTAATTCATTCACATCCTTCTAGCAACATGACCAAAAAGGCAAGGCCCCTTCTCCAACTCTCTCTCTCCATCAGCCTCAGAGTAGGATTCTCATGCCCCAGACCAATCATCACATTCCAATTTCTGGCCCAGCTGCCTATCAGCCTGCAGCTTCAAACTCCTTCTGAGGCCCACAAGAACCCCAGGGCTGTGTGGGAGGTGACACAGACAATCACAGCTCCGATTTTACATTATGTAGACAGTGAAATGGAGATGAAATTTTCAAACAAGCAATAAAGAACTTGCATGAGATTTTGGAGTGTAACTTTCAGGGACTGTCTTTTTTGTTCTCCTTATTTTGTTTTGTTTAGTTTTTTTTACCCCAGGTAAAAAGGTGAACAGCTGAGAGATGTAACTGTATTTTTCTTTTCTTAAGCAATTTTTTCTTCCTCTGCCTATATTCACCTTTTCTTCTGAGGGAAAGGTAAAACCACTGCTTTTAAGTGAGAAGAAATGTCAGTTATTGTACTAACAGGGTATGTGTTCAAGAATCAAAAAACCTTGCCTATTCTACTTAAGGTTTTAAAAATTACTTTGCTAATCCCATTACTGGGAATATACCCAAAGGATTACAAATCGTTCTACTATAAAGACACATGCACATGGATGTTTATTGCAGCACTATTTACAAGAGCAAAGGCTTGGAACCAACCCAAATGCCCATCAATGATAGAATGGATAAAGATATTGTGGCTTATATACACCATGGAATACTAGCAGCCATAAAAAAACAGTAAGTTAATGTCCTTTGCAGGGACATGGATGAAGCTGGAAGCCATCATTCTCAGCAAACTAACACAGGAACAGAAAACCAAACACCACATGCCCTCACTCATGAGTGGGAGCTGAACAATGAAAACATATGGACACAGGGAGGGGAACATCACACACCAGGGCCTGTTGGGGAATGGGAGGCAAGGGGAGGGAGAGCATTAGGACAAATACCTAATGCATGCAGGGTTTAAAACCTAGATGGCGGGTTGATAGGTGCAGCAAACCACCATGGCACATGTATACCTATGTAACAAACCTGCACGTTCTGCACATGTATCCCAAAATTTAAAGTAAAATTTTTTTTTTTAAATTAGTTTGCTAATGTCTTTCAACTCCAACGTCTTAGTGTAACTTCAGGTGCTATTGAGTTTTGACCTAGGGTGGCATAAAGAAAATAGATTCCATTATTTTGTAACATTGCTCATTCCATAAATAAATAAAGTTCAACAATATAACTAATTAAATAATTTTAGACATTTAAACACATGTACACAGAATATACTATTTCTATGCATGTACTTATATACATCAAGGTTTCTTTCAAGATGCATCAACATTATTAGGCTTCACTCACAGTCCTTAATAAAGATTCTTGAGCTTTGTCTTCTTCAAGCAAATTTAATTCTAGAATTTCCATTTTTGGGTATTCCTCAAATTGTGATCCAGGACTACATGCATCAAAATTACATGAGAAAGCTTATTCAAATGCAGAATTTGGGACCCCACTCTATATCTATTGAATCAGAATCTCATGGGGAAAGTTCTAGGAATCTTAGTATTTAAAGCTTTGCAAATGATATTTCCACACCCTAAAATATGAGAAGCTCCATTCTAAAACTTTGGAGAGTTTTAATTGCAATTTCTGAGTTACGGTGTCAGATACTATGTTTTTCTATCTCTAAAGTAGGATAAAATATCTGTGAATTCTGTGAACTTTATTTTGTTATTAAAATGTAATTAACAATCTTTGTGGGTCATGCTGGTTTGAAGTTCTCTGACAAAGTAGCTATAAGCATAGTTAATGAAACAAAGTCCTTTGGATTTAAAAATACTCACTCTAATGAGTATTAATGAATAAGATAGGTAAATTCCATTGTAACAAACTTTTGTGATTATAACAAATGAATCAATATGATTTTATTATAATATTACATTGCAAGAACTGACATGATAATTAAGATCCAACTAAAATTAATCTAGATAGTAAAATTTTATGAAAACTCATTACAGTTGTGAGCTTTCTTCCAAATGAACAACCTAGACTTTTCATAAACAGGATTTTATTTCCAATGCAAGACAAGTTATAAGAAGTCAATACATACAATCCAGTTCCTCCCACTAGCAATTCTATAGGAGTTGCTTAGAAAGTCTTTGCATCTCTAGAGCCAGAAGAGCCTTAGGGATAGTGAATTTCAACCCTTCTTACAGATGAAGAGACTGAAGGGCAAATCTCATGATTGACAGCAGAAACAGAAGGAAAATCCTAGTGTTCTGATTGCCTAGTCCTCCTACTGGAGTACAGAATTAAATGATTCTTCTGGAATATCCATTGTTCTCAAAGATTCAGGGGTGGGTGGGAGCAAACTTTTTTTTATATATAACAGGTATGCTACAGAGTTAAAAAAAAAAAAAAAAAAGTCACGTAAACATGAGACTTGAAAGAAATGCCATTCAGTCACCTTGAGTTATTCATTCTTTCTCTCCTTCCATTCAAGATACCTGGTGAAAATGTTTAAAAATCCCAGTGCCTACCCCAATTTCCCTACCAAAATATGACAAAACTAAAAGAGAACAGAGAACATGACACCCAAAGTAGTCATGTATAATTACTTTATACATATCCAGATAGATCCAGCGTGGTTGAGAATAAAGCAAGTGAGGGTATTAAGCTCTTCTCAGATAGTTTACTGAGCATCTACTACAACTCTGGGCCTGGGTTTCACTTATTCACTCTATTATTCAACAGACACATATGGAACACCTACTAGGAGCTAGAAGCTATGACATGCTCTGTTGATATTAAGAGGACTAGACAGGGGAAAGCAAAATTAAACCCACAATTACAGTGTGTTAGATTACTGTAACAATCTAACAGTAATCTGTAGAACCAGGTGTTATGGCCAAAACTACTCAACTAGGTTGACTCAGAGAAGAATCAAAGTGGAAATGACATTGGGCTGAGTCTTGAAAGACAACCAGGAGTTTATCTAATGGAATAATGGAAAAGAAAGAGAAAATAGTGGGGACAACCCATGCAGAGGTATGAAAGGGTGAGGAGTCATCTATAAGCAGTTGAAGAGAGGATGCAGAGAAGACAATATTACAGACCTGAGCATTGTTTTTGTGCCATCTAGCACAATGTGGGCAAAGCCAAACAAGTTTTTAAAATAATAATAATCTACCCTCCTTGAGCAACATACTGTAGAATGGTGAATGAGGGAGCCCATCCTTGAGAGCTGGATTCAGAATGAAAGAAATTTATTCTTATATTTCCTCTCTTTAAAGCCTTAGATGCCTTCCCAGCTTTCAAAGTCCACCTCTTCCAGCAAAACTGCTAGGATTTCCAGAATCCAAACAGAGTCCTTGAAAGGAAGGAATGATCAAATCAAAGAGGGGATATGCATCCCCATGATTACCATAAAATTTTGTCTCCTTTCTAAGTCCCTTGGTATGTAGATCATAGCCGTTTTTTGCACTGGTAAGAGATGGTAGGTGATAGACATGAGTTCCAGGTTTCACTACTTTAAAACCGTGTGACTTCAGGGAAGCCGCATACCTCTCAGGACATTTTTCTCTTGTAAACACCCTGCTAGTTCAATGTGGAGCTTAGACATGATGTGAGGCAGAGCACCTGTTACAGGGTCTAGCCTATCCTCGGCCTTCTATGGGGCAGCTGCTACCAGTATTAGGCAGTTTCATTCATTCATTCAACAAATATTTACTGAGGACTTACCATGTAGAAGCCAGAAGGAATATAAAAATAAATCTGAATTGGATTTTGCTCTCAAGGACCTCCCAATCTATAGAAGAGATATACGACCAAGCCAAATAGCTATACCATAAAGAAGAAAGTATTTACCACTAGAAGAAATTACTGGGGTAGTTGGGAGGATGGGCGGAGATTACTTGTAGAGTGGAGGGATTTGGTAAGAGAGAAGGGGAAAGGACTAGGGGCTGGCTGAGGATAAGAGAGAGGAGAAATAGCTGAGCTGGGCACTCTTACGCCTTCTGATGTGGGTATAGCGAGTATCCATCGGACCCTTTCACAAATGAAATAAAAGGGATCCGGGAAGTATCACAACTCACTCAACTCAGAACTCCCTACCTCTAATCCAAAACATTTGTCATTAAATCTACCTCCTATAGCTAGGGCCATTTGCAGATGGTAGGGGGCAAGACAGGGGAAAGTAGCAGGAAGGAGGTGATGGGGTCACCGGGCACCTGTCGCAGGTCAAGGCAGAGCAGACTCAGCGGGGCGCGCGGTAAGAGGCGGAGGGCAGGGGCGGGCCGGCAGGGAAGGGTGTGTGGAAGGGCAGGCCAAGGGGCGGGGAGAGGGGTGCGGGCCGCACTCTGAGGCCGTCCAAGACACTGGCAAGCCGCAGAAGCCCAGTTCGCCGGCCATGAAGCAGCGGTTCTCGGCGCTGCAGCTGCTGAAGCTGCTGCTGCTGCTGCTGCTGCTGCAGCCGTTGCTGCCACGAGCGCTGCGCGAGGCGCGCTGCCCTGAGCCCTGCAACTGCGCGCCCGACGGCGCCCTGCGCTGCCCCGGCCCGACGGCCGGTCTCACTCGACTGTGAGTACACAGCGCTCCCGTCGCAGCCCCCTCGATACAGGACCCTCAATCGCCTATGCCACCTGCCCTCCCTACTCCTTTGGCCCTCTTTCCCTGGAAGCTTGGAGAAAGACGCTGTGCCCTATCAAATTTCCCCCACGTTTTAGGGCGATGAGAACCCAAAGCTTGCTGGTTGTTTTTGCCACCCCATGCCCCTGAGACCCAGCCCCGCTCTTTCCCCCCGGTTGGGGCTGCGGCTGCGGGAGTAGAACTATTCAGGAGCCTCAGGAAAAGGCCGGATCTCTGCCGCTACTTGAAGGGAATATGGGTGTGACGCTCCTCAACTCCTCTGGCAGGGGTCTCTGCCAGAGAAATCTTATAGGCCTTTGAGCCTTGGGCCAGCCACGTCAGGGAAGGTGAATATGGGCTCTGGCACCCTGTGGTCCTCTAGGAATGGAGTGCTCAGGCCCTACGACCAAGGGTGACCTCATCTGTCAACTGACTGCTGGCGGTCACACGGGCATCTTAGTGAGCATACAAGCCGCTGCTCCGCCGTGCCCAGATGTGCTTGAACTTCAGTCTCGTGGTCTAATGGACCAAAGGCCCTGTACTCTGCCGCTGGCACCCGCGCACCCCCTCCACGCTCACAGGCGTGATTGAAGGATTGTATACATCAGCAAGCAGGCGGAAGCTGTTGTTTCCAGAGTGACGGGGTAAAGAGGAGAAGGAGGACCTTTAGCACTACTACTCTATCAGGGTGTCATCAAGTCTCCTTTCTCCCATTTAGAAAAAAAGTGCCACATAGTTTATAATCCTATTTACATGAAATGTCCATATAAACTGAAAGTAGATTAGTAGTTGCCAGGGCTGGGGAGGCTGATGGGAGGGACAGTGGGTGACTACTAATCAGTGGGTATGGGCTTGTGGGGGGCTGATGAAAATTTTGTAAAATTAGATTGTAGTGACAGTTGCAAGTGAACATATTAAAAAACACTGCATTGTCCACTTTAAATTCTATAGTATAGGATTTACATCTCAATACAGCTGTGAAAAGAGAAAAGGAAAGAAAAGAAAGGAAAAAAGGACAAAAGACAAGAGTATCTAAAAGGCTGGTAGCGGTCTTGATCATGTTCTAACAATTAGAGATGATGGAATTCTGTGCTGGGGAAGGAAGGAGACCACCCCCTCTGCCATTTCCTTTGAGCCCCCAAGAGTCTGTCAGGGACCCCTTTAATGGAGGAGACTCACCCTCCCTGCCAAGCCAGGCTTCTTCCTGTGGAAAAGTTAAAGGCCTTCTGGGAATAATTGAGGTTGAGAGATACAGTTTAAGGGTTGAGGGGTTTATATTAATTAGTTTCCATTAATTATCTTGTCAGCTCCATTCCCTGAAGGAATGGACCATGCTGATAGAATTTATTTCAATCAATCCACAAATCCATGGAATAGGCCTTCCAAGTTCCAGCCCTGGTCCGTCTCCGACAAGCCTGCCATGTTGCTCTTAAGAATGACTGTACTATGAACAGACTTTCTCACTTGCCTGCTACTTATCATACAGATTAGAAGAAACTGAGATCCAAAGAGAAGGAATAACTTGCTCAAGGTCCCACAACTATTGAGTAGCAATTCAGGATTTTATCTATTAATTATCTTTTTAAATTTGCTCATCTTTGTAAGAAAAACTACTGCTTTCTTAATAAAACACACACACACACACAAACGCACACTCAATTTCTTAGTACTGAGCAAGGACTCCCATTGGGGGCATGAATGCGTGGGCCAAGTCCCAGTTCCTTTTCAATTTGGCTTTTCAGTGAGATCTCTCAAGGGCTCCTGCTGCCACGTGCTGTTCTCAGGAAGGGACCCCCTTCCCAGGAAAAGGCTGAAGTTAATTTTTTTAAAAATCCCACTTTCTCCTGCTGCCTTTCAGCAGGGTTTCAAGAATCCTAGAACCCCTCAAAAATATTTGATAGGGCTGACTAGGTTTGGGGGTAGAGACCCTGAGCATCCACCACCAGGAACATCCTCTGCCAGTCATTTAGCCTCCTTAGCCAAGCGTGGTGACCCTCACAAGGTTGCATTTCCTGAGCACCAGATGGTTGAGAGATGCCCTCCTCTTTCAAGAGATGCCCTTGTCACTCTGTGGAGGTTGAGCCTATGCAGGCTGAAACAAGATAACTTTTGGTACAACATAGTGACACCAACATCCATATGACAAGAGAAGTGCATGTTAAGCAAAGGGAGGGTTGTTACTTTAAGGCAATATTTCTCAAAGTATGGTCCTAGCCCAGAAGTATGAACATCACCTGGGAAATTTTAGACTGCATATTCTCAGGCCCCAGCCCCAACCTACTGAATCAGAAACTCCAGGGGTGGGGTCCAGCAGGCTACATGTTAACAAGCTCCTCAGGTGATTCTGATGCATACTAAAGTTTGAGAACCAAGGCACAGCTCTCCAGGCAGGTATCATCTTAGATACAAAACAGTATATTTTAAATGTCTTTGTGCTGTACACTTCCCTTCCCTACCCCCCCAAAACATGCATAACACCTATTTATTGCAAAAAGGCAGAAAACTAAAATCCTAAACCCAGAGGCAGATGGAAAATAAGCAGAATTGAAGAAAGTTTTTTTATTTTTCCTCAAAGAGGACTGCAGGAAGGAATCCATGGAGGACAGACTGAAGACACAGGGAATGAGGGAGGAATGTTAATTGTTAGAGTCAGATCTCAGTGGTGGTAGGAGGAGAGCATCAGTCTAACAACAGAGGGGAAAGATTAATCTTAGAAAGAATAAGGATAGTTTTCAGTCCTGAGGGAAGAAGACCGTGGGTAAAGGAATAACTCAATATTACAAAGGACAGGAAAAGTGGACAGGTTCATACTGAAATCCTCTTTTCTTGATGTTGAATGCATGAAATGATAAACAGTAATTATGAGACAGAAAACTGCTATGAATGGCAAGTTATCAGTTCATAAAAAAAAGAAAGCTTAAATTATGAGGTAAGTCTTCCAGGAGGAGAGGATGTGGTCTTGCACTACATTATAATAGACTTTGCCTCTGCAGAGAGAAGGGGAGCACTCCAAGTTCTCAGGGTTGGAGGAGGCAAGTACCACAGAGCACCTTAGGAGTCAGCATCAGTCCCTCAATGGATGTTAGTTTATGCTTTAGTCATTTGGGGTCCTAGTAACCTTACCTTCTAAGACCTCCATCCGAAGTTCACTATTTGGTTTAAGAAGAAGAATAAAAACAAGGTACATGGATTATAGCTGCTTATCACTGCCAAGCCCACTGCTTACAAATTTTGAAAATGGCATCATTCAAATCTTTACTCCCCTTCCATATTTTATGTAAAACATAGGTATTTAAAATCTAAAATGTGATACAAAAAATAACCTCCCACATTTCATTCATTTTAATTGGGGAAAAAAAATGAAAGAAAAAATTGATTTAAAAAATTTCCTTTCCTTTCATATTAGTTCTAGGCAACTGGAAAGAGGAGAAGAAAAAAATCTCACCTTGCCCATGGTTATATAAAGATCTTTGTCTCTATGACAACAGAAAGGTTGATCTGCTTGATACGGAAACAGCTTCTGAAAAATATGTTAGTAAGAAAATGCTAATAATTATGGCAATTTCTTTTTTGCATGTTGTACCTACTGAACAGAAATTAAATTTTTAGACTTTGATATAAGACATAATCCAGAGGCCTTGGCAAGATATTGGCTTGGTACAAAAGTAATTGCCATTTCTTTCAATGGCAAAAACCGTGATTACTTTTGCACCAACCTAATACAATGTTCCTATCAATCCAGCGTTACTGTTTCCTGACATCTTTCTTGAGTGTCTTCCTCTTCCTCCCACTTGCAGTGTAAATCAGAGTCCAAAACAGTGTTCAATGCCGTAGAGGGATGTACATGTGAAGGGTGTGGTTCCTGTCCTTGAGAAGCCCACAATCTAAGTGGAAACACCGCCCCGCCCCAAGAGATTGGTACAGGTGTAGAGAGAGACAACGAGGCTCTAAGGAATTCACAGAATGAATTAATCACTGTGAACTGAAGGCTCCAAGGGAAGGCTTCATGGGCCAAGTGTTAAGAAGCTGAAGTGTGAAGAAGGAAAGAGGGGTCCTGGTGGAAGAACCACAGGTTAAAGTCGACTAGAGATTCCTTGCTGAGAACCAAGGAATAAGGTTGAATAAATTCTTCCCAGGCTTTGGGGAGGAAATATTTCTCAAGAGAAAACACATAAAGTTGGGAGCTTTGATTACTCAGAGGTTGTGCAAAAAGAAAAACAAAATCCCAATCTTGACTAATAAGCTTTCAGTGAAAGTCATTATTTGATGATTGGTTGCAAAGGCATTAAATAAAAACCATGATTAGGAGTCACTTCCCCATGAAGCCTTCCCTGATGCCCATTGCCCCACCCCCACTCTACCTCCAGCTTCCCCATCCACATACTCACTTCAATATCCTGGGATTACATATATTTTTGTACATATCCCACCAAAATGCAACCATTTGTTCAACATGTGCCTCTTCTGTCTGAGCAGGTTTCCAAATCTTAGCAATATTGACAATTGGGGCCAGATAATTCTTTGTTATGGGAGCTGTTTTGTACCTTGTAGAACGTTTTCCAGCATCCCTGGCCAGGAGCACTGCCCTCCCAAATTGTGACAACCAAAAGTATCTCTAGACATTTGCCAAATGACCCCTGGAGGGGGCAGGAGGCAATTCCTCCCCACCCCTTGGTTTTGAGTCATTGTGCTAGAGTAAGAACCACCTGAAGAAGTGTCATTCAACTCAGGGTTCCCAGAATTTCGCATGTAGTATAATTAAAGTGTTTACTGAGTTTCATGATTAAACTGAGATAGCTGAATAGGAGCAATTAACTTGTGCAAAAAAGAAGCATGTCTACATTAGCTAGCATGTATTGCATCTAAATGTTATTTTTTAAATCTCCATTTTAGAAAATGGGGAAGTGAGAAAATGCTATAGGTTCTGAAGGGAGTTATTTGTGTTATCTCAGCATCCAGGTCCTATAATAGAATTTGTAGGCTTCCAGTCTATCATTTGAATGGGAAATAGCAGACATATCAACTTCAGGGAAGCAAGACCTGAAGCTTACCTATATTAATATATTCCATCTAGATTGTTTTCATTTTATTTTTTTAGACTCACTCAGTAGGGAAGAATCAATCCCCAGCCCCAAGATTCCTTAATAAAAACAAACTGAAAAACAAAAACCACCAAGGCAGACTGAACTGAGACAGATGGGCTCCTGTTGTAGGACACAAGGTAGCAGCCCCCAGGAAAGAATCCACAGACAGAAAGAAGACTACCACACTCTTGCAAGTAAGACAGCTTGGCCCTACCCTCAGCTTTCCTAAATCTGGGCCAGCCAAAAATCTCAGAATTAAGAAAGTTTATGTCCTACCTCCCTAGCCTACCCCCACCACCACCACAACCACCCCTAAGGAAACAAAGGCCCAAGGTTGAGGTTAATCTTGAACCTTAGCTCTGACTCAGCTCTCGCAGCCATGCCTTCAAGGCAACTCTTAAACCTGACCTTGCTGATACACAGACTCCTCGGGAGAAGCTCAGGAAGGACTAGATTTTATCTGTTTAAAAACCACCCTGTTGGGGAAAGTGAATGATAGCCACTAGCAAGACTAAAAAACAAGCAACAGAGTTCCCAAAATCTCAACGCAAGTGTAGAGCCAAAAGGTTCACACACAGATCCCTTTGGCATTGGACCCAGCTTCCTCCTTGGAGAGCAATAATTCCTTGGGTTTTTTCCTTCATTTTTTTTTGTATTTCAAAAGCAGTAAGTCAGATTAATTCAGGGCTCCAGTTCTGCTCTTTTGCCCACCTCTATCTTCTTCCTAAGCCCCTCAGTTGGCTTCTTTTCACATCTTGAAATGAGGCAACAAAAGTCTCTTTCCAAAATATAATCTCCCAGAGTGGCTGCACCAAATGGTGTCTTGGCCATGTGTAACTCTGATCTTACACTTGAGGTTTTAAAGCCAGTTGAGTCACAGTGGTGAAGAGAAGCCCTGCTGCTCACTTCCACAGCCGAGAGGGCTGGCTCCATGGGAGCATATGTGCTTTGTTCCGGCAGCTCCCCTTGGCTGCAGAAAAATCATACTTAATGCGGATTTTAGCAAATTCCCACCCAGCTTTTTTTCTTATGAAGGGAATTAAAATAATCCCTCCCACCAGACAGGTGGGCTTTCTGACTTGGTGGGCAGCTTCTAGCTGCTTCTCCACAGGGTCCTCATTTACTCCCAGCTTCTGCCTCACTGGGAGATGACACCACCTCCTGGCAAACCACTCACAGCTGCTCTCTATGTCGCCCTGAACCTCAGCTCCTTAATGCCGCCTCAGCCACATTCAGAAAAGTACAATTTATAAATAAAACTCAACTTTCAGAATGAAGATTTAATCCCTTGCTGCTGTTACATTTGTCCTTGACTCTGATGTAATGAGGTTATGCTACTCCTGGGTTCCTAATTGCACCTCATGAGTAGCAGCAGACAGCATTTCTGAGCCCACAGAGGTGAGGATGCTCTGGTGTGACAGGGTAGGGTCCAATGCAGTCCCCGAATTATTCAAACTGATCAACAGGACAGACTGGGCAGAACTGGGTTCTAGCACCAGGTCTCCTTTCCATAATTTGCACTGTAGGTATTGGCTCAATGATAAAATCCCTTTGCTGTCTGTAAAAGGGACGTGAAGATTCCTGTCCCTGAGTGGGGCCAGATATAGTGAAGATAAATGAGACAAAAAAAGCCAAAAGTATGGAAGTACAGTTTTCACATAGTTACAAGGTATCATTGTAATAATCTGATAATGCAGAGAAGACTAAAAAACCCACAGCCCATATGTGAGGTTGAACAGTAAATATCTGTCATCCAAGGGGCAAGCCTGATGGAACAGTTTTGTTCCTGGGAGGTGTTAATTAGAGAAAATGACCTACTAGGTCTTCTCAACCTGGAAAGTGAATACATTAGAATCCCAAAATAGCACAGCTTATTATTGCCTTGAGTCTAATTTCTGGCCTTTTCAGCCCAGACTGAGCTGCTTCTGACACATACCTCCTAATACCTGAATATAGGCTGTTTTTGGTCGTGTCTGCCCAGCTAGAGCATCCAAACCCATTCTGGATCTTTTCCTCCCCTCTTTCCCCATCCCTAAGCCTCAGACTGGACACACAGAAAGCCTTCAGGTGAGACTTGTCGGCCACTCTGGAACTATGTACTGAAATGTACAAGATAGCGTGCAGGATCCAAAGACACCATCTCTGCCCTCCAGGAGCTTATAGTCTTCCAGATGTAGAAGAGGTATCTTCTTCTTAAATGACTACAGGGAAATGGAGAACGTGATAAATGCTAGACAAAGGTTATAAACAAGATAGGAGTTCAAAGCAGGGAATCATCTCTTCTAGCCAGAGTAACAAAGAGGCCTCAGAGGAAGTGTCATTTGAACTGTGTAGTGCTCTAAGGCTCATTCTCTATAGGGGCAACTGGGCTAACATGGTTATCCCATAAGCTCAGTTCTGGCCAACTTAGAGAGGCCACTGAGGAATCACTATTCAAAGCCTTCGGTCCTCTCACTGAGCACCAGCATATGCCCTGTGTTTTGGGCTGTCCATAGAATAGTATAATAGGATTACTTCACCCTGGAAACCTTGGGTGGGGCTCTGGATAAGTCTTTTTTCATTTGCAAGCACCAGATATCAATTCTGACCATTTTAATCATAAGAGATTAACTTAATAGAAGGATAAGGAGGTAGAAGTATGCTGTGAAGATGTAAGGATAATATCTGGCATCTTAGCAAAAGGAGCTCAGGGAGCTTCTCCCTAGATTTACAAGGAGTCAGTTCCAAAAACGACTCCTCTCTGTCCCTCTATTATAAATTTCAAATTCCCAAAAGAAGAATCTGACTGACCCAGGCACATTCAGCATAGAATCAATCTGCTCAGCCAGCAAGATTCTTCCACCATAATGCGACCAGCTCTGAGGTACTTCCAGAGAAGGGGGCATTTTTGATACAGGCAACCTCATAATGGTGGCTACCAGAGGGGATGAGCTACTAAAAAGTGAAGGCACACATGCCAGTAATTTCTTTTTTTATTATTATTATTATACTTTAAGTTCTAGGGTACATGTGCATAACGTGCAGGTTTGTTACATATGTATACTTGTGCCATGTTGGTGTGCTGCACCCATCAACTCATCAGCACCCATCAATTCATCATTTATATCAGGTATAACTCCCAATGCAATCCCTCCCCCCTCCCCATGATAGGCCCCAGTGTGTGATGTTCCCCTTCCCGAGTCCAAGTGATGTCATTGTTCAGTTCCCACCTATGAGTGAGAACATGTGGTGTTTGGTTTTCTCTTCTTGTGATAGTTTGCTAAGAGTGATGGTTTCCAGCTGCATCCATGTCCCTACAAAGGACGCAAACTCATCCTTTTTTATGGCTGCATAGTATTCCATGGTGTATATGTGCCACATTTTCTTAATCCAGTCTGTCACTGATGGACATTTGGGTTGATTCCAAGTCTTTGCTATTGTGAATAGTGCCACAACAAACATACGTGTGCATGTGTCTTTATAGCAGCATGATTTATAATCCTTTGGGTATATACCCAGTAGTGGGATGGCTGGGTCATATGGTACATCTAGTTCTAGATCCTTGAGGAATCGCCATACTGTTTTCCATAATGGTTGAACTAGTTTACAATCCCACCAACAGTGTAAAAGTGTTCCTATTTCTCCACATCCTCTCCAACACCTGTTGTTTCCTGACTTTTTAATGATTGCCATTCTAACTGGTGTGAGATGGTATCTCATTGTGGTTTTGATTTGCATTTCTCTGATGGCGAGTGAGTACCAATCAGGACATAGGCATGGGCAAGGACTTCATGAAGTCTAAAACACCAAAAGCAACGGCAGCAAAAGCAAAAATTGACAAATGGGATCTAATTAAACTAAAGAGCTTCTGCACAGCAAAAGAAACTACCATCAGAGTGAACAGGCAACCTACAGAATGGGAGAAAATTTTTGCAATCTACTCATCTGACAAAGGGCTAATATCCAGAATCTACAAAGAACTCAAACAAATATACAAGAAAAAAACAAACAACCCCATCAAAAAGTGGGCAAAGGATATGAACAGACATTTCTCAAAAGAAGACATTCATACAGCCAACAGACACATGAAAACATGCCAGTAATTTCAGGCACTTCAAACCCATTCTAGGCACAGTAGCTCATGCCTGTAATCCCAGCTCTTCGGGAGGCTGAGGCAGGTGAACCACTTGAGGTCAGGAGTTTGAGACTAGCCTGGCCAACATGGTGAAACCTTGTCTGTACTAAAAAATACCAAAACATTAGCCCGCCATGGTGGCTCATGCCTGTAGTCCCAGCTACTTGAGAGGCTGAGGCAGGAGAATCCCTTGAACTGGGAGGCAGAGGTTGCAGTGAGCCGAGATTGCACCACTGTACTCCAGCCTCAGCAACAGAGCAAGACTCTGCCTCATAAAAAGAAAGAAAAAAGAAGAAATAATAATAATTTAAAAAAGCACGTAGTATATCAGTTTCAACCAGCTTTTACACATTTACTTTTAAAAAAAGTTTTTAAGTGTTGAGAAAGAGAAGCTTTTAATGAAAGAGCTTCCTGAAGCATATCTGCAATGTCACTGCCTTGACAACATAATATTCTCTGCTTCTGAAAAATATTTTCAAGAAATTATTAGAGGTGATACAGACATTCCCCAGGGAGAATCCAACATGTAGTTTTATTTACCAGAGTTATTCTTGTCATGTTATCTTATTGCTAGACAAATTCTAGTTTAAGGAGATAGAGATTGGGTTATTTTGCTTTGTTTCTTTAGAAAACTTTAAATGGGTTTTGAGTAAGGGCTTAGATATACTTACCATTTTCCTCTAAGGCTTCATATTTTTAATTTACTTGTTGTACAAATGACTTGAAAAATCCATTATCCAGGAATCTTCTTAACATCTTGGTTTACATGATAACTCCTCACACCTTCTTGGGTGCTCTGGAATGGCTGTCTTAGAGGAAAGTCACTCAAATTGCACTCTCCAATGGGAAAGTTTCAACTCACTGAACATTAAAACAATCAATGCTCAAATGCTAAATCTGCAGAGTGGCTCTCTAGAGTTGAAATATTTATTGGAAGGTTGTTCTTTATCACATCTTTAAAAGGCTATCAGAGAGGCCTAAAAGAGATATCTGAGCCCAAAAGAAAGGTACCAATTGAGAATATATATTCTCCCTCTCAGTTGTCCTAATCAGAGGAAAGTCAAGATTTAGGAATAAGCCATAAGTATGCTATAGACTTAAAGGTGACTGACCCATGACAAACAGAAGAATCAATTCCAAAATCTGGAAACTACCCACCCCTACCCCCTGCCAAGGAAATAGAGATGTCATTAAATATAGCCTAGGTGACCTAAATCGTTCACAGTAAGCAGCTGTGAGTTATTAATAAAAATACTTATTGAGTCCTTATCTTGTACTGCATGCTATATTAGTATCATGTAAATACAGATTTTTTAGATTATACATATTTTATAGATGTGGAATGAAATTTTGATTTGAACTCAGGCTGGCTCCAGAGTGTGCACTCGTAACTACCACACTATGTGGCTTCAAGAAAGAAAGCAAGTGCCACTGGTGATGAAGACCCATTCCATAGAGTATATAGTGCTTGAGATGGACCCTTAATCTGGGGTAGAATTTGACCAGCAGAGAAGGGAGATGTGCCAAACAGTAGGAACTGTGAATGACATCAGGAAAGTGTGAGTCAAGTTCAGGAAGTACAAATAGTTTGATTTGTCTAGGGAGGTGCTATTCAGTAGAAACATAATGTGAATCACACAAGTAATTTTCAGTTCTCTAGTGCCCACATTTAAAAAGTTTTCAAAATGTGAAATTAACTTTAATAGAACATTTCATTTAGTCTAGTATGTACAAAATATTCTCATTTCAATATGCTATCAATACAAAAATTACTGAGATATTTTATATTCTTTTTTCTTACCAAGTCTTCAAAACCTGGTATTCATTTTATACTTACAGCTTATCTCAATTCAGACTGGCCTATATTTCAACTGCCCAGTGGCCACATATGGCTAATGGCTGCCATATGAGACAGTTCAAGTCTAGTGTGTTGGTTACATGAGGGCAAGAGTGAGTGATACAACTGGTGAATAAAGATTGAGTCTTGAATGCAAGGCTCATTTGTAGATAGGTTGGCCGAGGGGGAGGCACAGAAGCTGTTTGACATGAGAATGACATAGTAGGAGTTGTCAGGAAGAGTAATCTAGATTGGTCAGGGGAAAGCAATGATGGAGTGAGAGGAAACTAATTAGGAGACTCTAGAATAGTCCAGGTGGAAAAAAGAATGGCCAAAAGTAGCAGTGGGTAAGGAATAAAGGGGCTGGAAGCAAGAGACAAGGTGAAAAGCAGAATCTACCAGGGACTGGGTGTTCAATGGGAGAACAGAAGAAATGTTTGCGCATGGCATCTGGTAAATTCTCAAATAATATTGAAGGGAAAAAAACAGTATAGTAATTAAGTGTAGAGGAGGATAGAGGAAGAGAAAAATCATTCTGGTAGGCTCCAAAGCTTCATGGAGAAGCAGGGATTTGAGCTGCATCTTGAAACTGAGTTATGTCCTCAAGAAGCTGATGGCTCTTTTCAGGAGGCTGTTTTCAAACAAAAAACAGAGGGTCATGTAGTAGAGTGTATCAACAAACATCCAAATGAACAGTACCGATGTGACTTGATTGTTGGAGGACAACAGCACCAAACCAGGAAGGAAGAAACCAATGCTTTAGTCCAGATCTGCCTCTGAATTGCCATGTGGTTTCAAAAAAAGTCATTTCCCTTTTCCTCAGTTAAGATTCCTTCTCTGTAAAGTGAGGGGTTGGACCAAATGACTTGTAAGTAGCCCTTTCACTCTGACTCCTTGAGCCTAATACAGTAACTGCAGGGAGCCATCAACAATAATCAAAACCACCTGGATGTATTTTTAAAGCCTGTTCCAAAGTTTTCTGGTGTAAAGCTTAACATATTGGATGTTCAACTATACAGACTTCATATTTCAGTTAACATTGAAGCCTCAGCTCCCTCTAGGTAAATGCTGAAGACAATAGGCCAAAAGTGAAGACATTCCCTGTAATGAAGCCACCAAATGGACCGATGCCTTTGAAAGCTCAAAGATTTAAAATCATTTGAAAAGAGGAAAGCTATTTTTATTTTATTCTAAGATGAAAGCAAGTTTATTACAATTGTGAGCAGCTTTGAAAAGAACACAGAACTTCTTAAGACACTGTTAAGTGTAGAGCAAGATCTTAATAAATATAAAAACACCAAATTCTTTTGAATTTAAATAATTAAATAAACTTCCTCCCATTTCAACAAGTTCATTAGGCAAAAAAACTTTAACTGTCTCTGATTTCTCTCTTTTTTCCCTTCATCTGATTTTGTAGTGTTTTAGAATTCAGAATGTAGCTCTAGCAATAAACTCATTATCTGTGGAAAATGAATTGATGTTTGTAGCTTTCTTAAATCAATAATGTAGTTGGCATTTTTAAAAACAATTAGAAGGTAGTGAATAAAAATATTTCACTTCTGCCATGTGTTGGGCAGAAGGAAAAGTAAAAGCTCTGGCAAGTGACCAAAGACCCTATACAGTCTTTGGGGACTCCAGATTGGTGCTGTATTTCTTCCCTGGCTCTTCTCTCCCTTTGCTCCTCCTCAGCCTGAGGGCCTCAGAAGGCCGCCCTGCCCTGGGAAACATCTTGTCCTCAAGCTCTGAAAAACCAAGGGGAGGTGAGAAACCTACAGTTATAATTTGCTTTATGCAGTACCTGTCCTTAAAAAAGAGAGAGTGTGTCAATTGAACTCTATTTTCCAATCACCCAGGGAGTTTGCTATTTAAAGTAACCCTGCAGTAAATCCTTCTATAGAACAAAGATATCTTTGATAGTGCATATGTCTCCCAATTGATAGGTCTTTATAAGCAAGGATTTCCAGATTTTTTTAAATTTTTAATACATATAATGTACAAAACAAATCTGTTTTCTTCAAGGGGGACACTAGAGCCCTCCTGACTGAAGCTCTCCAGGTAACATTAGTTTGAGGATTAGTTAACAAAAATTAAACTCGACAAATTGGCTCCTTCCAAGGCCATCTGTGTTATTAAACTCAAAAGAAAAAAGAAGAGGGGCCGAAGCCCCAATCCTGGGTACCCAGGAGACATTAGAAACCACTAAGGAGGATATGATAGGGTGGCATTATCTTCTTTAAGGTAACTAGATTTATCTGGATGCTGTAAATTTTCCTGTCACTGGACTCTGACACAGCTGCACTGAGTGCTTGGCAATTGGATTTGGCTGGGACGGGGATCAAGTCAGGGCCCAGGTAAGAATTGACAGGAAGAAGCCCTAAAGATAGGATGGTCCTTCTGAGTAGTCCCACCTGGAGGCAAGGGGGCTGAGCTTTTATTCTATACATTGTCCAGTCATTGGATGAGGGCTGCCCAAAAGAGAAGACATAATCCTGGGTAAGGTAGCAATCTTGGTCTGTGTATTGGTCCATTCTCACACTGCTATAAAGAAATACCAAAGACTGGGTAATTTAAAAAGAAAACAGGTCACTTGGACTCGGGAAGGGGAACATCACACACCGGGGCCTATTAGGGGGAGGGGGGAGGGGGGAGGGATGGCATTGGGAGTTACACCTGATGTAAATCACGAGTCGATGGGTGCTGACGAGTTGATGGGTGCAGCACACCAACATGGCACAAGTATACATATGTAATAAACCTGCACGTTGTGCACATGTACCCTAGAACTTAAAGTATAATAATAAAATAAATAAATAAATAAATAATAAAAAGAAAACAGGTTTCGTTGGCTCACGGTTCAGCAGGCTGTACAGGGAGCATGGCTAGGGAAGCCTCAGGAAACTTACGATCATGGCAGAAGGCAAAGGGGAAGCAAGCACATTTTCACGTAGCCAGAGCAGGAGGAAGAGAAAGAGGAGAGGTGCTACACACTTTTAAACAACCAGATCTCATGATAACTCACTCACTATCATAACAGCAGCAGCAAAGGGGAAATCTGCCCCATGATCCAACTGCCTCCCACCAGGCTCCACCTCCAACATTGGGAATTACAATTTGACACGAGATTTGGGTGGACAGACACAAACCACATCAGTCTGTGAGCATAATTCTAGGACAGCAACTCAGCTGAGAGTTGCAACCACCCATTCTTTCCTAGCAGTTGGTGAAATTGGTGCCTCCATACTAAAGAGTGATTTGGGTAGCCCACCACAGTATCCACTACAGAAAGTAACCCAACTCTACTGGGCAGTCACAACACAGGGTCACCATCTGTGCCAAGAGGCCCAGTTTGAAAGTTAGAATGAAGCAGTAAGAGATACTAGCTTGATCCTAATCAGAGAGCAACCAGGAACTGTTCTAGGGCAGCAGTGTCCCCTAAGGGGTAGAGACACAGGGATCAGGATCTGGTGATTGAGAAGAGAAGGCAGGAACTAAGAGAAGCCCTACTCCTAGATGGATTCTGGGGAGACCAAGCAAGCTGCAGGATAAGAAATCAAGACAAAAACAAACACCAGCATAGCATGTGGGGAGGCATTACAGGTGCACTCCTGCCCTCCAAATATTAATATTATTGGGTCCAGTTTAGACCATGCAAAATCCTCGCCAGAGTCATGACCAATCACAAGATCCCAGCACTAGGGTGAATGACTTAATTCCAGCCCTAAGGAGTACAGACTGCTTCGATTTCAACTTTAACCCACAACCAGAAGGTTGGGGACCTGCAGATGGGATTAATGAGTAGATGGAGGCTCCAAGCTGATGAAGCGAATGCAGCCTTTGTAATCCAATTGAAGCATTTGTTTCAACATCTGTGGCAAAGGCACTCGGGCAAGGTGCCACCTGCGTTGCATCATCAATTTATTTAAAAACAAAAGTTCTAAACTGCAAAAAAAGACTGTGAAAATATAATAAATTTAAGTAGCTGCATAGTTCCACAGCCATATTTTTCCACAGCCATCTCACCTTTCAAGAGAGAGCTCTCCACCCTGCAAGTTTAACCTCGTATTTGCCCAGTAACCCTAATTCTTTACCACCCATCTGAGGTGCATAGTTGTGGTGTGTCACCCTCTTTTGCCGAGACAGAAAGGGCTCTGTCCTTCCTTTATTTTCCTTGCTTTATGCGTAGCTTTCATTCCTCTTTTGACCCTGGAGAGCAGAGCTGCTGAACTGTCCTTGCCTTAGGCATTTTTGCCCTCAGTTCTCCTTGGCTTCTGCTCTATATCAAACGATACCAACTAGACCTTTCCACAATAGTTCACAAAACTACCGGGATACAAGTATGCCTAACTTCAAAAAAAAATGAAGGAAAGGAAAGGAAAGGAAGGAGAGAAGAAGGGAGAAAGGAAGGAGGAGGAAGAAAGGTAAGCAAGCAGGCAGTCAATACGTCAAAATAAAACTTTTTATTTTCCATTTGTCTCTCTAGTAGAGAGGGTTAAGTTGGTCATATTTCTTCATTTAAGTAACATTATCACTAGTCCATTCAAAGTCCCTCTCTGTTTTTAGTTATTTATTTTATCTCCTTCTCCCACTTCTGTTCCTCTCAACTCACCTTAGGTAACAATCCTAGCATATGTTCACGTGCAGGAGGAGGTTAATATCTAGTGTTTGGTGTACATATATTTTAATTCTGCAAACAGTATATTATATCTCAGTAATTTCTTGTTTCTCTCAGTCCCATGATTCGAAGATCCACCCATGCTACTCTGTGTGCCTTTAGACTCTCACTCCTACATGCTCTCTTATTCAGTTAGGTGTGCACTGTCCAAATTTTATCTACTCCCTCACCTAGTAATGGACACCCAGGTTGCCTCCAATCCCCTGACGCCACAATGCTGTGAAGAAAACGTTTGTAAAAGATTCCTTTAAGTATCAGTTTGAGAATTTTTCTCAATGTATGTATATAGGAATGGAATTGCAGGGTTATTAAGATCATTGTTCACATTGCTAAAAGTTTCTGGCATCATGGAAAGAATCATAGGTGCATCCATTAGAGAGTGGGGTACCTTCAAAGGGAGTACATTCAAACAGTTATTAACAAATCATAAACTTTATTAATAAATTCTGGAGACAGACACTTGAATGTTTAGGAACTGCTACCAATCAATGACAAATCAGAAATGAAGATGTGACATTTCTGAAATAAAAAATATAAGTCAGTAGGGAAAATGGTTTTGGATTCACAGGACCACATTGTCTGTGTTGCCTCATGGGAACACATCTGTTGTGAAAAGCACAGTGCACCTGCCTAACCCCACCTCTCTCCCCATTCCCTGGCCCCCAGGACTCTTTCTTGACCCAGCCACATCAACAAAGTCACCTGCTGTTCACTTGGTGTCTCTTTTTAGAGGAGGCTCTAGTTTCACTCTCCCCACTGCTGCCTTTCCTGCTCTGCAGCATCAACATCAACTCTGCAAAATTTCAGCTTGCACCAGGGCTGCTTCTGTAGCCACTGGAGATTGCCATTGCATGATCTACAGCTTCTTGCACTTCTGTCTGACCTTTGCTCCTCATCCCTCCTCCCTACATCAATCAAAAGCTCAGGCAACCTCCCTGGTCAAATCTGAACCAAACTGCTCCTCTGGGAGTCACACCATGCCCCCATTTGGAGGAGGAGGCTGCCTGCTGAGGGACTCCAGCTTCTGGGCTCCATGTGCATGAATAAACAGCTCTGAAGGGTTCTGTTGAAGCTTTTATGTTAAACACTCTCCAAAATATGTTCCACACTGCATTATCCCCAGCAATAAAGATGCTGGAATCAGAATTTGGCTGTCAGTTTTATTGATGCTGCAAGGGGTACAGTGGAATACAGCTTTCTCTTCTGGAAATTTATTGGTTTGGCAGTGCAGAGAGCAATAAAACTGTGTTTTTAATCAGGAAGCCAAGCGAACATGATTCCAGAAGAAATATAGGAAGCAAATATGCCATCACAAGAAGATTTCTCCCCACACTGTCCCTGTTCTTCTCGGATCCTCTGTTAAATAAGTTTAGGTGTTAAACAATGTCCTTGGTGGGAATGTCTTCGGGAATAGAATCAGAGACCAAAGTTGGATTACTTTCTCTAGGTTATATCATTTCTAAGAGATTATTGAGTGAAAACATTTTTCTGAAATGAAATTTCTGAAATTCCTCTCCATTAGCACCTAGGGAGGAATGGCTGGTAAACTGCTTTGCGGAAGAAATAGAATGTGACATGCTTCCTCTCAGGAGAAGCAAGGCTGCAATGCTTGTCCCTCCACCTTGCTCACCAAGACACTGGATTAAGAATGACATGCTTTGGCCAGTATTGCACAGGGAAAGGATGTCTGGAGTCATTCTGCCTGGTTGTAACCTTGTTCAGTTTACTTAATCTCTTTGTGACCCAATTTCTTCTGCTATGTAAGGGAAATACTCACCTCACACCACTGTTGAGTGAGTAAAATAAGGTCACAAATGGGTGTGTATAACTCACACAGCAGCTTAGAACTGTAGCAAGTCCCTTCTGGGACTGTAAGAAATCTTACTTTCATCTGCCCATCATGGAGGTGTTCTTTCTCAGCAGCTTAAAGCAGTCTCTGCTGCATAGACATGTTAAAAATAAGACAGCATCTCTCACCTTTGTTCTCATATTCCTGATACTCACATACTCACTTCCCACCTGAAATATCCTTGCCCACTCCCTTCCTCTCTGCCAGTCCTTGGGCCAGAACATTAAACCATTGTAGATGCTCAATAAATGTTGGCTGCATGTTCATCCCTGCCTTGCAGTTGTTTTCTCCTGAGTTATCTTAACCTCCAGTTCCTTTATCATTCACACATCATCCTATACTGGTTTTGCATTTCTGAGTGTCACTCTTTTCTCAAATCTTAAGTACAGCATAGCTTTTATTTCAATTTCAATAATATTTAGATGGTTCCTGTGGGTATAAGTGAATGCCTGAAGGAAATGATCTCATAGATATTCCCCCAAATGACATGAGATGCCCATGTGAGTTAACCGTAGGATCAAAGTTGTCTGTTTGGGATAACATTGAAATAGGCTACCTGGGAAAGATAGTAGAGATCAAGATGGGAGTATGTTCTTAATGAATCTCCTGTTCTCCTGCCTGCATAATTTCCAATTGTATTTTCATCATTCATTTCTCCACTCTGCTCAACATAGTTGTTGTCCATTTTCCCAACCAAGTCTATAGGATCACTCTACAACTGTTTAAGTATAGATTTGGTGCCAAGCCCTGTTCTTTACATGGATTATCCAGATTAATCATCACAATGACCCTGTGAAGCAGGAATTATTAGTGCAATTTTACAGACAAAGAAACTGAGCTGGAGGGCTTAAATAATATGCTTAGAATCACACAGCCAGGTAGTGGGACAGCGAAGATTTGAGCCCAGGTGTGTCTGATCTCAACATTCATGATCTTAACCACAAAATTATACACTCTTTGATAAAAACCAAGAATAGTCATGGCACATCCCTTCACCGATTTAAGTTAGAATCCTGAGCCTGAATCCAGTTCTCAGGAACTCTGAAGTCTCTGTCTCTCATACACACACACATTTTATTCATGAACTTAAAAGGCAACCTATCATAAATCTTAAACTCTTGGATTTCCTTTTTTCTTTTCTAGATCACTTGCCTACCTCCCTGTCAAAGTGATCCCATCTCAAGCTTTCAGAGGACTTAATGAGGTCGTAAAAATGTAAGTCAATTACTGCATATCAAAAGACATTCGTAATTGGAATAATGAATTTTTTCTAAGAGAAAACACATTTGAAAGGGGATAATTTTTCTAGGAAAGAAATTGTGTTTAGGATACTCGCATATTTTTACCTTTGTAATACAAATAATAAATAGAGACCTTTGAAGAAAAGGTATGATTTTTAAGAGTCATTAAAATCCAGATAATTAACCTTGCTTCAAAGAACTGAATGCATTTTGTAAGTAGTGATATATCTTTTAAGGAGAAAAAAAGATAGATTCCAATCATAAAAATTCTACTTCTGCTGCAGCAGCTATTCCCTTGTGTCACATTTTTAGATAACACCCACATAGGAAAAAAAAAAATGTGTTGGAAGTTTATTGTGCATCAGAAGATAATCTTTGTATCTAAAATATAAGTATATAACAAAAACAGTATTTATAACTATATTGATGAAAGGCATTTATCAAAAGTGTAAAGTACTTGGATAATGCAGTATGATCTCATGTTTGTCAGACATAACTTCAATCATTTGTCTGTGGGTTTCAGCTTCCAGGACCAAAGTTCCCATACTTGGAGAGAGAATGTTCTCAAGGGCCCAGTATTCCAGCATCTTTCTTAATATTAGCCTGAGTCAAAGGACTTCATGGCCATTGAGTTCCCACAGTGCATCTCTAATCTTAACAATCCACTCGACATTGGAAGCAGATTTGCCTCTCTAAAGAAGATGCTACAGCATCGATCTTAGCTCCTTTGGGAACCTCTATTGCCCTTTAGGGTATTAGTAAGCAATTAGAATATTTAAAATAATGCCTCAAGAATTACTGCATATTATAGGAAATTCACTGCCGGTTACAGACTTGTCAGTTTACTTGAGCCTAACCCACGCTTTTCTGCTCTCAAGTTGGAATGTTGAGTTTTGATAACCTTTAATGCATGAAGACCTCCTACTGAGAAAAGCAGCTACACTTAAATAAGCAAACCAATAGGTGGGAATAAGATGAATCAGCCCAAGAACAATCCATTCCTGTGTTGTTCAGAAAAGACATTAGCTACCTTAGGCTCTGCTTTTCTGTGGGCTAATGCTCTCATCAGTCTGAAGTCTTCAGTGAGCCTTAACCTCAGAAATAAGCAAATGTACAGTTTGTGAATTTGAGACTTTTTTTTTCAGCTGGCAGGAAATGGTAGCTTATGTTGGGATTTTAGGGTAACACTGACATTACCTACATGCTTGCAAATCATATATGACAAAACTGGTTCCTTTATTTTTGTGTTGTTTTCAAAAAATTCAATTATTACTCCATTCACCTATTCATTCATTCATTTGTACTCTTAACTCTGTGCCAAGCAACATAAAACCACCAGGGATTCAGAAGTGAATAGAATATACTCCTTGTCCTCAATTTGCTCACAAGTGAGAAAAACAGTCAAGGAAGTAGATAATTATAATTCAGGATGAATACCATGTGCAAGAGTTGACCACCTTGCAATAGCCTCAGCACAAGATTTTGGGAAACCAAGGGTTAAGAGTTATGAAACAATTCAACTCACATTAAAGCCTCACTAGAGTGACAGAATTGGGACCCAGAGATCCATATCCTAGTCTTGAACCTTAATATAAATACTATTTGACTCTCCTTTCAGGGCTTTAATTTCCAGAGCTGTAAAACAAGGGAATCTGACTAGATTTTCTCAATGGGCCTATGCAGTTCTAACAATCTGTGACTCTGAGCCAGAGATAAATAAGAGAAAAACCTGTCACATAAACAGGGGTTACCAAAACTTGCATTTCAACTGCACCTGGGTTGTAGGTGCCCATCAGTGCTTCTAAATCATACAGTGTTAGGACTGTATGATTTGGGGACAACTTGCACATCCTTGTTCTTTTCAGGGGGACACAGTGGAGTCCCCAGTTGTTGGGTCACACACACACATCTCATTATCATGCAGACACGGTCATTTCTTTCATGTTTCTTTCTCTTTTTTCCCCCCTCTCTCTTCCCTAGTGAAATCTCTCAGATTGATTCCCTGGAAAGGATAGAAGCTAATGCCTTTGACAACCTCCTCAATTTGTCTGAAATGTAAGCATCAGCTAATAGACAGTTTACTGCTGTACACTATTACCCTCGCTGGCTGGAGCCCACTTGGTATTTGTATTCAAGCATCCACTGCTAGGAATCCAAGAGGAAAAGACTACAGCAATTACTAGGTCTGGGCAGGCAATAATTTTTCTCACGGCAGTGGCCTGTAGGTTGCTATGGTGACAACTGCTTCTCCCTGGGAGCTGTATAAATTCTGAAACATCACAACACAAAGATAGAAATTAAAATTGACATTGTGAAGTCCTGCCAAGTAGCTCGCACCTATGGAGGGTATGGAGTACTTGGGAGTAGTGGGAAAATGTGGAAAAGAGCTTAGAGATCATAAGTTGGTTTTTGGCACATTCACTCATTCAGTAAATGTTTCTTGAATACCTACAGTGTAAAAGCTCTCTAATAGTCATGTGTGTGTTGGGTTTGTTGGGTTTTGCTGTTGTTATTGTGATGTTTTGGAATTAACTCTTAGAAACAACACTTGCCAAAGTATCATTTGCCCAAAATATCACAAAAAGGATAGGAAAAGACTGGTTCAATTCAGTTCTCAAGTGATGAATCTGTGGCCTAAAGAGGTTAGCTTACTTGCCTGACATCACACAGCAAGTTAGCTCCAGAGCTGGAATTAGAAATCAATTCATGTCACTTCTAAACCAGGCCCCCTACTGCTGCTTTGTGTGGTCCAAACCTGAGCTTCCAGAAGAGCACTCAAATTTCACCTACTTTGGAGTTTCAAAAGTAAGGGAAGGGGAAAAGTATTAGCATCAAACATTTTTTGAGCTCTTGTGCTTGGCGTTTCTTCTATGTTGTGTCACTGAATCCTCACAGCTACCATGCAGAGTGGGGGTAATTATCCCTTTTGTCCAGGGGAAGGAATGGAGGCTTGGAAAGGCACAGAAACTTGACCAATGTGACACTTTAGACCAGGGGTATCTAAGCTTTTGGCTTCCCTGGGCCACAGTGGAAGAAGAATTGTCTTGGGCCACACATAAAATACACTTACACTAACGATAGCTGATGAGTTTTTTTTAAAACTCATAATGTTTTAAGAAACTTTACAAATTTCTGGGTCACATTCAAAGTCATCCTGGGCCACATGTGGCACGCAGGCTGTGAGTTCAGCAAGCTTGCTTTAGACCATGGCAGGACTGGGATTCAATCTCAGACTGTCTTACTTCAAAGCTCCTGCATTTTCCATTATGCCACAAGGTCCTCCTATAAATGATCCAATGAATAATTACCTAAAGAGAATAATTAATAGGTAAGTACATGAGCAACTACCGTATGTCCAATACAGGGCCAAATGCTATTGGAATACAGAGGAGATAAAATATAAATGTCCACCACGAGATGACAGTGTAGCCAGGGAAGTTAGACTACTCACCAGTTACAGAGAAATCCAAAATAATGAGTAAGTGCAAAAGACATAGTCTGGACTTAGCTGAGAAGCAGAATCACACGTGGGGCTCATTACAATTGCAGAATGATAGTCCTATCTCAGACCTGGAAAGCTGCAGTTTTAACAGACTTCCCGGGTAATGCTAAAACACAGCTTATATTGAGAACCACTAGGGCAGCTAATGATAAATAAAGCTTCCCGTGATGCAAAGCCACATTCATCAACAGAAAGAAACATAAAGCACTCTCAGGGAAAGTTTATGGATTCCCAAAGAAGGCCCTAAGACTAGCATGCTAGCTCCACGAAGGCTCTTTTTGCTTTGTTCACAGCTGTATTCCTAGCACATAGAACAATGCTTGCCACATGTAGGTGCCCAATAAATGTTTGTTGAACGAATGACTGGGCTAAGGTCAGGCCCCAAAATGCTTTTATTAAATTTCTTTTATTTATTTATTTTAGTTACAGGGGTCTCACTCTGTTGCCCAGATTGGCCTCAAATTCCTGGGCTCAAGTGATCCTCCCACCTCCTTCCCAAGTAGCGGGAACTACAGATGCAGGCCACCACACCCAGCCCAAAAGATCTTTAGAGATAAAAGTCCCTTCCATCCCACCCACATAAGGCCGTATATGGCCTATGATTGCTTGACTCAGTTGTAGAAATAAATACAACAAAATATCACTCACATCTGGAGAATCAAAAGGGCTGAGAAGATGGAAATAGGCACAAGTGATGGGTAACTGTAGTGTGGTGGAACAAACACTAAACTGACAGTCAGAAAAACTGGGTCACATCCAAGTTCTGCTACTTCTCAGCTGTGTGACTAAAGACAAATCACTCAACTTCCTACTTTCAGCAACTATTATAACTACCATTAACACTGGTTGAGGCCTTACTGTGAACCAGACACATATATTTATTCCTCAAAAACAACACTATGAGGAAACCAAGGCACAGAGAACTTTAAGTGATATATCTAAGGTCATATGATCAGTAAAATCAGAATGAAAAACCAAGTTGACTCCAGACCCCATGCTCCTAATCAATACACTGCATTTTCTCTATAGAACAAGGTAATTATTATTTCCTCAGGTGGCTGTCACCTGGATTAAGGAAACCAAAGGCATTTACTGGCCTTTTATTGAATACAAAGTAGACAGGACTTAGCAATGGTGACTACTTTTTATAGGGTCACAGTAATTAGGGGAATGGGGGAGTCGGGCGGGGAGGGCAATAACACCACAGTGGTTTATGGCTGTACCTTTATACTTTGCAAAACCCTGCCTCTTGTTATCTCTACCTATTCTATTACTTAAAACCTACTAACCTGTGAGGCAGGAAGACTATATAATATTATTATACCAATTTTACAGAAGAGACACTAGCTCAGGGAAGTTAGGAGGCTGGGCATCAACATACAGCAAATTATCTTGAGGATGAATATAAAATCCCCCAAATTCAAGCCTCTGGCCTTTGCCCTATGCCATTCCACAGACTGGTGCCCCTCGGTATAACTGCTCATGTGATTGCCAGCCAATATGAAGAGGACCAGTTTGCTTACAAGGGAGAGTAGGTAATTTGCTCATCTCTCCTGAGAGAGGAATCTCTCATCACCCTCAGTGTGCGGGGTCCACAGTGGGGCAGAATGTACTTGGCCAGGAGCCCTGGGTGTCGGTGCTGTCTGTGGTGGGGGATGGGGGGAGGATGCAGAGACAGACTCCCTGCTCTGATCCTTATACCTGCCTCTTTAGAAGCTTGAGAGCAGTGCTTCCTGGAAATAGCGAACTGGCTCTCACCAAGCCATTTCCATCCCTAGAGTCGCTAGGGGTCATCCCAAGCATATGAAGGTCACCGGCTTTTGCTGATGCCATTTTCAGCCAGCAACTTCTGGTGACCACAATCTCACCCATTCCAAACAATACATATCTATTAAACAGCTGCATTTTTTCCCCTCTCTCTTTACAGACTGATCCAGAACACCAAAAATCTGAGATACATTGAGCCCGGAGCATTTATAAATCTTCCCCGATTACAATACCTGTGAGAAATTTCCCTTTTTAAGCAATTGGGGAGGGGAAGATGGGCATCTGATGAAAATCAAAACAAGGAAAAGGTTGGAAAGATTTTGTTTAACCATATACACGGCACTATTTGCATGTTCCTCTTCAGCCTTCTGATTTAAATTTAATTGGCATTTCTTGTCAGCCACCATGCTGGGTGCTTTTGTATACATGTAAGTGGTTCCCAACATTTTATCTGTCCTAAGCCCCTGGGAAGAACATCACCCCTTTGCAGTGATTTTCAAGGTTGACTGTGGGTATGGGAGATGGAGGTCATAACACTTTAAAGAGGGTAAATCAGAATCTCTGAGGTGAATAGAGAATAGGTGAAAGTGAGAGTGGCAATTCTGATTTGACTCTCATCACTGTTTCAGAATTACTGATCTCCTGCATCTCATGTTTTTTCATTTGTTCATTAAATGAAAACTTTTTAAGTATTGCCTTAAAGTAGACACTATGCCATATAAAGTAAATCATTATTTTCCACTTCCCATTAACTCTGTCAGTTAGCATTAGAAATTGAGTACCACTGTAGCCTTCCACAATCATTGCCTTGCCAGCAATACCAAAATTTCTGAAATCTATGAATTTATCACTATGGATCTTCTCACATATCAAGTCATCCCTATACATAAAGAAAAATTTAAGCCGCCCTAAAACAGACATCGTCTCTTTTTTCTTTAAATTTCATAAACTCCTCAGAGAATGTAAAGTCCACCTCCCATCACTGCCCAAAAAAAGGGAAACAGAGAGAAGGGACATCTTTCTGGTATTTCACGTCATCAGTCTTGCTCTGGGGCCTTCTACAAGAGCTGCTACTGGAACTGGCATAGCTCCTTTGTTAACTCTAACACTGAACAATTCCAAACTCAGGTGTTCTGCTTTTCCAAACCTACAGGGTGTCTATAGGGCATATAAGCATACGGTAGCATCAACTACTTTGAAAGAACATAAGGAAATCCCAGAACCAAATTTGACCACTGCGGCCCTTATTATCTAAGAATAATTGTATTTATTATATAGTATTTTCATCCAAAACTGTGATATTCACCGAACTCAAGTACACATTGCAGTCTAATCCCACACTGCTATCCCAGCTATAGACAGAGCAGAGATCCAGTGTGACCTGGGCTTTTGGATAAGGAGGACAACCAGAGAGAGCCAGAAGAGAAACCTGGCTTTGTTTCATTGTCACCAGGGTGACAGGCAGTTCACATTAGTTGTCCAGAGTCCAAGACCGGTGAATCTACAGCTCGGTGGAAATCCAGATGCCTAGACTCTGAAGGAGCCCCATTCTTGTAATAAAATATTCTTCAATTTTACCTATCACTTAAGCCTGTCTTCTCTTTAGAGGCTAAATAAAAGGTGGGAGGAAAAGAAGAGTCGTGAATAGCTCCAAACACCAAAATAAATTTTACTGATTTCATTGAGATGCAAAGAAGAACTTCCTGAATTGCAAGGTAGCTAAATAAGGGAAGATTTTTAATAATGAGCAATATGGATTTATCATAAAAGATTAATCTTCTTGAAGTATTTGAATTAAAACCTGCTCCAAAATTTAAGGATGCTTTCTAGAACTATCAAGAGCATGTAATAAACTAATTACCAAAAGAAAATGGAACACAATACAGTAGGAAAATGTGATTGATTTAATAAGAAAAGGCAGGCTAGAAATATATATGAAAAAGACCTTTAAATTTGACCCCAGTCCCCAAATCTCTGAATAGGAGTCATTAGAGCATCTTCTCCTGTAGCATCAGGGACTTCTGAATTCCAACAATCTTTCTCAGCTAAAAGTAGTCCTGATAACGCCAAACTCAGTATTTTTAAATTTAATGTGAAAGTCGTATTTGCAAAATGCTTTTGTACTCCCTTTTTATCTTTATGTCTTACTAACAATCACTTTTACCCACTCTCTGCCCATACTACTACCCTGTCCCTAATCACAGGAGCATCTGTAACACGGGCATCAGAAAGTTTCCAGATGTTACGAAGATCTTGTCCTCTGAATTAAATTTCATTCTGTAAGTACCAGGCTGATTGCTATGCATAACAGTTTCCTTTTGCTGCTAAAATTTGGAAAGTAAATATTTCTTATTTCTTTCCTCAAGGGAAATTTGTGATAACTTACACATAACCACCATACCAGGAAATGCTTTTCAAGGGATGAATAATGAATCTGTAACACTGTGAGTAAACTCCCAGATTCATGTTCTGCCATACAGCCTCCTGCTATTCTCACTACTAGGTTGGGGTGAGCTTTTTCTCATGTTTTACCACATTCCTCACTCACTGGTGACATTCTTCTTGACCTAAAATGCTAAGGGTGAAGGGAGTTGTGTAAGATCACAGCTGGGTCATATGTTCACATGACAAGCAACCAACCAATTCAATTTAAAGTTAACCTAGGCCCCAAGGATTTTTAGTGACTGAGTCTCAAACTTATGAAATTGTTCACTGCATTAATGAAGAATGCTCTAAGGCTGGGAAGACACAGTCTAGAGAGGTGTGGCTTTCCTGGCTAAAAAATAGCACAGAAATTTCAAGATTTCAACAGGGAAGAGTTTGGAAGGATATTCTCCAAGTAGGAAAAGTAGTTTATCAATGGACCTTGCTCTGTCTCTCATTTTCGCCTTCCTCTTGGGTCCCTCCCACTTTGCTTCTGAAGCAACACTATCTATACCCATTTTCTCTATCCCTTAATACTTAAAAATAATGTGTTTTTATTTGACAGTTACTCTTCAGGTTACCAGGCTATCCTTTCATAGTGTTTCCTAAGGTCTCACTATTCAAAGTATGAACCATCATCTTCAGCATCTTCTGAGAACTGGTATATTAGTCCGTTCTCACATTGCTATAAAGAACTACCTGAGACTGGATAATTTATAAAGAAAAGAGCTTTTAATTGGCTCACAATTCTGCAGGCTGTGCAGGAAGCATGATTCTGGCATCTGCTCAGCTTCTGGGGAGGTCTCAGGAAACTTACAATCCTGATGGAAGGTGAAGGGTGAGCCAGCACCTCACATGGCCAGGAGCAGTAGCAAGAGAGAGAGCAGGGAGGTGTCACGCACTTTTAAACAACCAGATCTCATGAGCACTCTATCACAAGAACAGCACTAGGGGGATGGTGCTAAACCATTCATGAGAAACCATCCCCATGATCCAGTCACCTCCCACCAGGCCCCACCTCCAACATTGGGGATTATAATTTGTAATAAGATTTTGTGGAAACACAGATCTAAACTGTATCCTCTAGTTAGAAATGGCTCACCACAGACCTACTAACTCAGAATATGCTTTTTACAAGATCCCAAGTGATTCACATGTACATTAAAGTTTGAGGAGCACTGCACTAAGGTAACTCAACCCATGTTCTTCACAGGACACTTGCCAGACTTCCTTCCCTCTGGAATCCCTGCCATACATCTTCACATGGGAGTCTTCCACTGCCCTACCATTCAGAAGCAGCATCCTGGGCGCCATATTTTATTTTATATTATATTATTTTATTTTTGAGACTGAGTCTCGCTCTGTCACCAGGCTAGAGTGCAGTGGTGCAATCTTAGCTCACAGCAACCTCCACCTCCTGGGTTCAAGTGATCCTCCTGCCTCAGCCTCCTGAGTAGCTGGGACTACAGGCATGTGCCACCACACCTGGCTAATTTTTGTATTTTTAGTAGAGATAGAGTTTCACCATGTTGGTCAGGATGGTCTCGATCTCTTGACCTCATGATCTGCCCACCTTGGCATCCCAAAGTGCTGGGAATACAGGCGTGAGCCACCACACCCGGCCTCATTTCTTTATACCTAAAGCCCAATGACCCTTATTTCATTCTGCTCCTAAAATCCATATCCCTCTCACTCTTTCTGCTTTGGTTACAGCCCATGGCAAAATTGTGATGAGGCAATAAAGGAGCTCACCCTTAAAGAAAAAAGAGAGAACATGGATTGGAATGACTCTGAAATGAAGAGATAGATGTGAAGCAAAAGAAGAGACCATCTCAGAGGACTCTCTTTTATATCACTGGATTCCTTGGGTACACTGCCTTTGTATAGTACTTTTACTTTGTGTAGGTGTAATTTTACATGTATAGTTGTCATGTTACAAAGCTGTGACTATGTAGCTTCATCTCAGATTACTGCAATCAAAAGAACACAGAGCAGCAACCACAAATAATTTCAAAAATAACCCATACTCTTTACTTGCAACTCTTGAACACTGGGAAGGAAACTCCATTGATCCTAGAAATATTTCTCAACAGTCTCTCCACTCCTGCCACTTCCCTCATACACCACAGCTCCACCTGCTGCTTATAAAGTGTTTTCAACTCACCACTGGATCTGGAACTACTCATTCATCATGTCCCCCACCAAAAACAAGGTATTCACCAAATAAACTCCAAATGAGGTGATATCACATGCCTTAGGATTTGGGGTCTCCCCATGTCTATATCAAGAATACAAAATACATAGGATTAGATTCATGTCCTCAAGAAGTTCATAATCTCAATGACAGGAAAGACATAAAATAATAAAAGGATAATACAAGATAGTAGATATTCACTATCAGAGTGTGTGGTACCTAGAAATAAGATCTTAGAGAAGTCCTCTTGGGCTGGGGAAGTCAGAAGAGGCTTTATAGTGGAGCCGATAGACTTGAATCAGACCTATGGAATCAGTAACATTTATATGGGTAAGTGTGATAATAGCATCTAATATTTATGTAGCCCTTATTAAATACCTGCACTGTTTTTAAGTACTTTTTAAGTCTCATAGCAACCTTATGAGGTAGGAACTATCAACCCTACTTTTAGATGAGGAGATCAAGGCACCAAGAGGTTAAGTATCTCTATCTCAGGCCAAGATGTGGTCCCAGGCAGTCTGGCTCCAGAATCACGTTCTTAACATTTATGTGGTACCACATACAGAGAAAGGCAGAGTCAGGAATCCAAGTGAAGAGACAGTAGGAGCAAAAGCATGGCAGGAGGAGAACGGGGTGAAGCTACTACTTGGGAGTAAACATGCTATTTAAGGAACGGAAAGTGAGTTTAGGTAACTGGCTGAGATGGAGAGGACATTGAATTGCAGAGACCCTTAAGTGCCAGAACAAGGAGGCAGGCTTGGAGGGAACTCTGGAAAAAGTAACAAAATAATCTACTCAATAGAGTAGACTTTATTCAAAGATCACAAATATCCATGACTCCCTTCGATTTTGATCTAAATCTAAAAATAATCAGAGATCAACAGGTACTCCTCCCAGGTAAATGTGCAATGATGGGAGTGGAGTGAAGTAGGAATGAAAGGGCAGAAGACATGGAGGAGGGTGAAGAAGAAAATCAATGTTGGGGTAATCCATAGGTAACTATGAGCTCACAAGACTGGGACACCCCACCAGACTCAAGGAGTAACCAAAGATTCCTTCTCACACATCATACTTCAGTATGTGCACAGAGAGCTTCATGGTTTTCTTATGACAGGGACATTAACTTATGTTGCTCGTGATTTTAAGAAAAAGAGTACATGCCAGTAGGGTGTAATTTCCCCCACCCTGAAGTTAATAAAGATTGAGGCTCTGTCTCTCCCAGAGAGCCTGTAGGACATTGTAGTTCCATCCCCCTTCTCATTCTTGGCCCTTCATCTGGAAGGGGAGTGATGAGTCTTCTGCCTGGCACTTGTTCTCTGCCGAATGGGCCCCTCTGTAAGCAAAGGATCATGTGGAGCACCCTGCTGGAAAAAGGGTATTACACTTAAAGAGGAAAGCCTTATTTTCTCAGCTATAAAGTTCAACTCTCTAATTAGAAAATAATGAAAGCAAGCCTTCTCTTTTCATTATTAGTGGTATTTGAGATTTTCCCTTTTGTAGAACCTGTCTTGCCCTCCCCCGACCCAAATCTTTACCAACTGTGAGCTCATTTAATGAAAACAAAACACTTCACTTGATGCTGGAGAAACTCAGTGGGGCTAATGCTAAAACTATGCATTATGCTCTTCTGTCCCTTTATAGCCACTTTGGTTGTGTATTAAATCTCCTCAAGAGGCCACCTTGAAATGTCCCTCCTTCCCAAATAAGCAGAATTTAGCTGCACTACCTTTAAAATATTCTAGTCATACCAGTCTCAAAAAAAAGAGACAATCTTGATTCACATCTCAACTCCACAAAGAAATGGAAAGGTCATGGCAATTAATTTTCTAAGACCCTACAGAGAAGTGATGTCTGGAAAGGGATGACAATTCCAGGCTGTATCCATGACAAGACACAGTAGAGAGATTGCTGGGTCTCTCTATTGTGTTGAAATAGGGAGGCTGGGCTTCAGTCCTGGCTCTGTGTCTAACCAGCCAAGCAGCCTTGGTCAGGTCGTCCCACTTTGACATACCTCTGTCTCTGTCTATTCAAAGGGATTACTACCTCCTGTGAATCAAATCACTTTGCATCAACTACACAATCATCACAATTACAATTAATCACAGTTAAAAGCTCATACTTAGCAACCTGGAGCAGGCCAGGTGTTTTAGATCATCTTAAAAACATCACATCTCATCACCTCCTTTTAAATGTTTTTTTATTTTAATTTTTAACTGACAAATTGAGGCACTTTCCATTTGTCTTTTCATTGACAGATGGAAAGAACAGTATGATGAACAGCCCTATACACCTTATGTAGATTCATCAACTATTAGCAGCTTGCCACACCCACTCCATCTCTGCGTATGTGAGTATATACCACACACTGCCCTTTTGCCAAGCCATCCAAAAGAAGTTTATACACATCATGGCATTTCATCCCTAAATACTTGAGCATGTATCTCTCTAAAACACGGACATTCTACATAACTACAATGCCATCACACCTAAGAAAATAAACATGAATAATATTATCTAACCTACAGTCCATATTCAAATGAAAATGTCTTTTACAGATTTTTTAGAACTAAGAATCCAATCAAAGTTTATGCATTGCATTTTTGCTGTTACTTCCCTTTGTCCTCCCAACCTCACCTCCCACATCTTCCCCCATCTCCCAAACTCTCCAGCTTCCTTCCTCTGTTCTGTATGACATAGGATCCTTTGAGGAGCCCAAGACAGTTGTCTGGATTCCGCTGACTATATTGCCATGACTAGATTCAGGTCAAATATTTCTACAGGAACACTGCAAAGGGGGTGCGGTGCCTCTCGCACTACATCAAACCAGGAAGTACATTATGTCACACTGTCACACTACTTGGCTGCTTGCTTAAGGCAGTGACTGCCAGATCTCTATTGTAAGAGCACATTTTCCTCTGTCATTAACAAGTAAACTATGGTAGTACACTGTGAGTTTGTGTGACTATTCAGTTGGCCAATAACTTTTCATCCAATGGTTTCAGCCTCCATTGATTACACAGTTGTTACAAGGGGAGTTAAACAAAATGGTAGTTTTTTACATGCTATCATTCTTCTACGTGTATTAGCCAACACCTTTCTGTAAAGAAGACGCTTACTTTTTTCCCCCTTTTCCCTGTTCTCTCTTGGTCTGTCTCTTTCTGAGTATCACTATAGAATGTAAATTTTTCAAAACATTTATTCAACATATTGGAATCCTTTATTGCTATCATTCTTTCTGATGCCTATCACCCTTTTTATTATTACATATAGTAAAGACATATAAGTTGACATGAACATGGCTGAGATAGAAGGAAACATGAAAACTCAGTGCTGCTGAGAGGCAGGAGGCACAGTAATCCAGGGAGAGGGATCCCTTGCTATAGAGACTGTGAGCCCCCGGAAGTGGGGGAACCCTGATTCATAACTAGGGTTACAGCAGCACATAGTAACCAGGTCACAGGTACCCATCTAACCACTGCCAGCACATCCACTAGAGAAGTGTCTTCCTACATGAGGAATTATTCAGCTATAAAAGGACTTCAGCAAAGTTCCACACAGGGAAGAAAGTGGTGAATTTAGGATTTCCTTTCTCTAGGATGCTGTTTGTATAGTCATTTGAAAAACAGAAAATGTACTTACAAATATACCATCATATTTTCTAAAAGATATCTTCTAAAACAGCACGCTTTGCCTTTTAGCAATGGGGCCACTTTTTTGAGACCCTGAGTATCTGTAAACATAAATTAAGTTTTCTTCTTCAAAATCATCCAGAAACCAGGTGATCCAAAAGGAAACTATAGAAGAATTTCTAATACTGTTAATATTAGAACCCCAGAAATGCTTTTAGAGTCCCAGGAATACTTGGGGTTCATCATAAAGCAGCATTCAGAATTACAGTATCATCTGTGATTAATATCTAAAGCCCAAATCTTATTTTGAACAAAAAGGTGCCATTCTGTCTGATTCACAATTACTGACATTTGAGTAGAGAACCTAGACAATGCTTTAAAGTTAGGTACAGCTAGTGTAATAGAGGAGAAGTTGGGGGAGGTGAAAATCTTCATTTTTGTGCCTGTAACAAAATTGTCAAAGTAAAGCAAAGGAAGCCTTCCTCATTTAATTCTGACACCATGATGTTTTGGAAAAAAGTTATCTGAAGTGACTCTCCAGATGTTTTTTCAAGGGCATTAAAAGCATTGTGCAAGCCTAACAGCATGAGGTCTCCCACTCACATTTGTAATTTCTCCAAAGTAAGGAAGCTTCTCTTTTAATCAAAACAAGGCAGCACATTCTATTGTGTGTGACTGGTGAGAAAAGAGACAAGAGCAACTGAAACAGTGGGCCACGTTGTTTAGAAAGTTGAGACAAGCAGGACTGAGGCTATTCAGAAAAAAAAAAAAGACATGGAAAATGTCTAAAGCCAAAAAAGTCCATGATGCTAGTACAGACCAAAGGTGTCTGAGAGCCTTCAGCATGTGAGTACATTTGGGGCAGTCCAGGTCACTGACCTGACTTGCTCTGCCCAGGAAGAGAAAGACCCCCTACCTCAGTGGAGAAGGATGATAGTTCAATTAAACAAGATGCCTGTATTTGACAGAAATCCTGTCCAGAGCATGGAAAGGGAGATCCTTTCCCTCTGTTCTGGTCAGAAGGCTGGAGGCTACTGCAAAATATAATAATAATAATAGGACCAACACATTAAGCGTTTATTGTATTCCAGAACCTACTTAGAAATGTTAAACACATATTTACATTTTTAGTCCTTACAATAGCTTTATGAGGTTGATACTATTATTATATTTTCAGATTAGGAAATCAAGATACAGAGACGGTAAGTAACTTGCCCAAAGTAATTCAGATTGTAAGCAGCAGAGCTGGGATTCAAGCAACCGGTTGGGTTCAGTGCCTGCAGACTTAACCACAAGGGTACACTCACAGCAATGACATTGTGAGTCTAACAGAAAAGCATAAAATCCTAACATGTATCAAAACAAGGATCAGGGCAGCATGCAGCTGTGACGAGTAATGGGCTCATGGGCATCTAGACAACTATTAGCAGCCCTGGTGAAAACAAAGCAAGGGCTATTTTTTCCTCATCTACTACCTATGTAGTGCCACCACTTAGAAGGTAGAGAAAGCAATTCAGGAACTAGACTCTGGATACAATTCTAAGCCAACGACCATCTGATTTGCCCCATGGAAGTGATAAGAACAGTATCATCCTATGATATACCCTAGGGCAAGGGTTCTCAAACTGGCATATGACGGCTCACTGGGAGGGCTTGTTATAAAAGTGCATATTTTTGGGATACCACTATTAGTTTCTGATTTAGTAGGTCTGAGTCTGCATTTTTGACAAGCAACTCCAGGTGATTCTAATTCAGTGGATGGAGGAGAAAGCTTTGACAAATACTGGGCAAGCATCTAAGAAATCAAACTTAAGTTCAGAACAAAGGGTGTGATTCCTTTATCTAAAAGAGACTGCCATAAAGGAATGCAACCCCTAAAATGGCAGGAGACTGCCAAAGAATAATATCCTAAATGTAAAATAAAAAAGAATTCCGGTGAAACTGAGCTTCTAAGGAGGCAACAAGGTTGTGTATAATTATGCAAGACAACAGGCATCAACCCTGTCCCTATGTTCTCAGATTGCACAATATAGAAGGGGAAGAAAGCTACTGAAAGTGGCATCCAGTAATCCAATATGGGAGAGCTAGTATGTGAAGCTGATTGGCTTCACCTCCATTGCTTTATCCTCATCTGACCCATAATTATATTTTACATTTTCTTGTTTACCTCCTCCAGAGAAACATATCCTCCTGTATCTAGAACAGTCCCTGGCACCTGGGAGTATTACAGTAAATATGCATTAAATGAATGGGATGACCAAATGGCAGGATATAAGATGAATTTCTTACCATAAATCATAACCAAACAAGTTTGAAGGCTACTGACTTAGATGGAAATATAAGTTCTTTGAGAAAGGCCTGTGGTGTGACGTGAAGTTAAGCTGCTTAAATCTGCCAAGACCCTAGCTTCTCTTTGCAGGGTTGCTGGAAGCTGGCCAGGGACAGGCTATGGGGTGTGACTTGAGAAATGGTTCAGAAACGTGCCTCAGATTCTACAATATAGAAGGGAATGAAAACTATTGAAAGTGGCATCCAGTAATCCAATATGGGAGAGCTAGCATGTGTAGCCGTAAACTCTGAAGAAGCTCAGAAGAAAGCATATGAGAGCCTGGGAAACCACGGAAGCCTCCCCCTCCCAGGGAAGGACAAAGCCGCTGCTTTACCCAGGCTATTGACTGGGCTAGGTACCAAGCATTCTGTGAGGCCCCAGGGGTTTAAGAAATGAATTAAATATGCTCCCCTGCCCTCTTTGAACTGAATCTAACGAGGAGACTTAAGAACTATTTTGTAACCTCTAGTTATATTTTCTGAATTTCAGAGTTTACATATTATACTTCAAAATGAGTCACGCCTTTATTTATATGTTGGTCTGTCTCAGCTGTGTTGTGGGTTGGTGGGAGGAGACCATACATACATACCCACAGAGTACATACATGCTGCTGATGTTACACACATACACACCCCCCGCAAAGTGAAGTTCCACGCTCATTTTATTTAACAAAGACTAGAGAGGCCTTGAAGACAACAGCTACCTGGAGCAGGAATAAGTGAAGCACGGTTCTGAACCATTTCTCAAGTCACACCCCACAGCCTGTCCCTGGCCAGCTTCCAGCAACCATGCAAAGGGAAGTTAGGGTCTTGGCAGATATAAGGAGCTTAACTGTACATCACACCACAGCCCTTTCTCACGTGGGTTTTACATCATCATTCACAAAGAACTTATACAAATATTTCCATCTAAATCAGTAGCTTTCAAACTTGTTTGGCTATGATTTGCGGTAAGAAACTCATCTTACATACTCCCATTTGATCATCCCATTCATTTAATGCATATTTGCTGTAATACTCCCAGGCACTGTTCTAGACACAGGAGGGTATGTTTCTCTGGAGGAGGTAAACAGTAAAAACGTAAAATATAATCATGGGTCAGACGATGATAAAGCAATGCAGGCAAAGCAAATCAGGGAAGGAGGATAGGGAAAGTAGGGGGATAGGAAATCGGTGTTTTACATAGAGCAGCCAGTAAAGGCCCCACTGAGAACATGACATGAAATACAATCCTGCAGGAAGAGGATGGGTAGGCCATAAGGATATCAGCGGAGGAAAAGTAAAAAGAATCAGCAAAACTGATGTGCTGGAAGTAGCCCCAGACAAAGCATATCCTAGTCCCATTTATGCCAGTTGTGGGCTTTAGACAAGTTACTTTCCCTCACTGAGTCTATTTCCTTCTTTGCAAAATGACGATGTGCTGCTTGATTCCCTCTAGATTCCTTTTTGGCTCAAACATTTCCCTGTATCTGTGTTCTAAGGATCCTCTTATGTCTTATTCCGGGTAGAAGTATATATGTATGTATGTATGTATGTGTATTTATAGGTATATACCATAAAAAATGATGGGATAAAACTTCATAAAAATTAATACCCTAATTACTTGCAAAATGCTCTAATACTTTTTATTTTTTCTATGTAGTTTTTTTAAATGCTGGTTATGCCCAGGTAAATTGATTGACTACCCACTAATGGTCTTAAAGAACTGTTTACAGTCAGTGAAATCTTCTTGGTTGTGGAGCCAAATTTGACATCAGCAAAACCACACACTCATCCAAGAAAAAAAAAGCTGGCTCAGTGCTGGAGGCTTCCTCTGCCCTTAGCTTTCAACACCCAGAAAACCCATATGCCCACACAGGCCTGCAAAACCAGAGGAAAGGCTTAAGTGTTAAACAGCTCTGGTCTCGGATCCCAGCTATGCCACTGTTTTCCTTTTGACATTAAGCAAGCCACATAACCACACTGAGGCTTAGGTTTCTTGTCAGTATAATGGAAATGATGATACGGATTGAATCATAAAATATACATAGAGTGGCTGATGAAGTATCTAGCGCTTAATAGATACTTAATAAATTGATGGTGGTGATGACGATAGAGAACTAGATATTATGAATGCCTGTAATAATCTTAGTAATATATGTTACAGGAGGAAAATGTGTTTCCAAACTGTTTCTTTCAGTGTCTTCCCATTCCTAAACCCTCTCCTCCCTCCTTCAGCAAACTATATGGAAATGGATTTGAAGAAGTACAAAGTCATGCGTTCAATGGGACGACACTGATTTCACTGTAAGTATTTGCTCATTTCCCCAGCTCACGAATAAAAATGAAATATTACTCTGGCTACAAGATCACATTCAATCTTCAGCAACTAACTCAGGGCAAAAATAAACTTTCAAGTGGCTAGCCCTCAGTGTTTCATGCATGTTACCAGGCAACTGGCTGGCTAGAAACCCCACAGCACCCTGATTTCAAAGACAGATGCAGCCTGGATACATTGAAGTTGACAGTTTACTGAAATATTCAACACCCTACTTTATGCCTCCTCCAACTCAGTGCCTCCCTCTCTAGCCCCCTCACTCAGGTTGATGGTGTGTTAGAGGAAGCAGAATTTCAGAAAGAAATTCTTCCCTTGGCTCCACTGCAGAGAAATCAGATACTACTGCCATTTACCACTCTAATCAGCCACAACAGACCCATTCAGGGAGTTCCATCTCTGTACTGCTAGTGCGGGAGGAAGCTCATTTTCCACAAGGTAGGGAGCTTTGTGTTTTCACCACACCCTACCCAGTTCTTCATGTTGACAGCCTTTAACTCAAGAAGAGCATCGCTACTGTTTCCCTCATTGTTCTCGACCTCTCTTTCCTTCTATGGATCCTCTTCTAAAAGAGTGGCATATTCACAAAGTTTGTGGGGCTGGGGACATTTGAACCACAGCAAGTACAGGGTGAGGTAACAGTCACCCTACAATTTGTTCATAATAAAAACTGAGAGCACATGAAAAGTTCAATTAAAGCCAAAATTAAGGAAAATAAATAAAAAGGCCTTTAAAATAAACACGTTGTGTAAATCGTAATCTAGACTAATGCTTCTCAAATTTTTACACACCTAAGAAGAACCTGCAGATTTTTAAAGTACAGATTCCTGGGCCCTACCCCCAGAAACCTGGATTCAGTGGATCTAGGTAGAGCCTGAGAATTTGCAATTTTAACAAGCTTCAGGAGATGCTGATGCTGTCAGTCTGAAGTTGGGTAGCACAGTCTAAAGTTGGGTAGCAAAATTCTGCACAATATGCTGTTTATTTTTAACGATAGGTATCTATTATAAAATAGGTATCAGCCTCTATTATACTGATACATGCTATATAGTTTGGTGGCTAAGAGAATAGACTTAAGAGACAGTGAGTAAGACTCAAACTCCAGTCCCACTATTTAACAGCTGGTATGACCTTGAGCAAGTTACTTAACCTATCTAAGCCACAGTATCCTCATTCATAAAGTGGATCCACTAATAGGCTTGTTTTGAAGATACCCCCCACCAAAATGAAAAGATCTGTTTCATATCCTCAATACTTAACACAGTGCCTGGCACATAGTAGGTGCTTATTTATTATGTCCTATACAATATAATTAATTATAAGTAAACAATTAAACAAGATTATATTTTTGTGTGCTTAGTACAGCATAGTAGCACATACTAAGTGTTCAAGAAATGGTAGAATTTTAAAGTTTTCTCCTATCTTGGAGTGAATTTGCCCTCATGTTCTTTTTGACTTGATGACTTAATGAAAGGTTCATTAACAAGCATCCTTAAGTTAATGAAGGGTTCACTCTGGCCAATTGAATTGATTTCTGCCAAACTTAAATCAGAGGCATTTATATCATCTCCTGGCACAGTTCTCTCAGACGCCTCATTCCATTATTCACTCAACAAATGTTTATGAAGCATCAGCTGTGTTTGAAGAAACATGTCATATTTTGAGGGGAAATGAAGATGATTAAGTCCTAGTGTCGCCCTACAGGAGCTTACAGCATAGGAAGAAGCGTCTCCAAAAGCTGTATAAACTATACATTAAGTACTAACTAAAACAGAAGCAAAGCATGAAGCCTCCCCAGAGAGAAGTAAAGTTCTCTGGAATTTCAAGGCAGGAGGAAAGGAAAGTATAAAAAGTCTCTGGGAAATGTGGGCTTTGAGCTGGGCATAACTTAGGCAAAAATACAGGAGAAACGCCTTCCAAGTAGAGGACAGCAAGAAGAATGGTCCAGAAGAGGAAGTATAGGATGTGTTCATAGGCCAGCAAATAGTACTTTCTAAATACGAGTTAGGGACAAAACAGGAAGGGCCTCAGATGCCATAGTAAAGAGTTTAGACTCTCTTCTCCAGAAAACAAGAAGCCATTGAAAGTTCTGAGTTGGAAGTATAAAATGAGTGCTTAAAGAAGGCTCATCTGTTAGCAGAAAGGACGGAAGGCTGGAAGGGGTAGGGCAAGGCTAGAGACACAAATGCCAGGGTCATCTGAATAGAGGGGATGGCTGAAATCCTGTGTGGCTGAGGTTACCTGAACAGGGGGAAAAACAAAAGAAGTGAATACTAAATTAAAGGGAAACAAGATGAGCATGAAGAGCAAGAGCAAAATAAAACAGATGGGAGGAAAACCAACACAGTATGTCTGTGTGAGGTCAGGAAAAATAGAAATATAGGAGGGAAGATTTCAGGTGGTCAGCAGCATTTCAGCTGTTACAGAGATACCAAAATGGGTATGAACTATGAAAAGTCCAATTAGTCAACATTCTGTATGCCCTACATCTCACTGTTGTTAAGAAAGAGGCAACCAAGGACATGAGTCAGTTTGCCAAGAACAAACTTAATCTCATTCAACAAACATTTATTAAGCACCACTGATACACTAAGCACTGTGTTAGGTACTGAGTCTGCGATGGTAGAGAGGACACAGTCCCTGCCCTTTTGAAGTTTCTGATCTATCAAAAGAGACAGACCAAAAAAGCAAATAATAGATAAAATTATTACAAGGGTAATATATACTATGAAGGACGTAACCTGTTACCGAGATCTGAGAGAGTATGAGGGGTGACCAATTTAGGCAAGGTACCCAGGATGGCCTCACCGAGGACGTGATATTTAGGCTGAGCCTGAAGGATGACAAGGATTCCACTGTGGCAACAGTGAGGGAAGGACATTACAGAAAGAGGGAGCAGATATACAAAGGTCCTGAGTTGGAAAAGGAACTAAGTTGGTAAGTCCCAGGAATTGAGAGGAGGCCAGTATGGCTGGAGGGTCTTTAGCAAGGGGGAGACTGAAGATGAAGGAGATGGAGCAGGATTGAGCAGCCATGGGAAAGGAGTCTGAATTCTCTTCTAAGGGCAAGGTCACCCATTAAAGAGTTTAAGTAGCAGGGGAGAAGCAGTTTTCAAAATTGTCAAGCAAAATTTTCAAACGATGCATTCAGCCCTTCCTCATAAACAGGCCTGTCCAAAGTTGTTCGGAACACAATGATACTGAAGTCCTGCAAAGTTCGCAAATACCTGACTTACTGAGGCAGCACAGGACACAGGAAAGACAGGAGCAGCTCCAGAAGGTGGCCCTGAGGCACGTGATGGGGTCTAGGAGTCAGTCCCTACTGTTCCCAGAGCACCCCAACTGGGAAAACTTTGGTGGAACTTGTGGATTCTTCCACTGTGCTTCAAAAGGTCATCCTGCCTGTGCTTCTCACACCTGCAAGGTCACGTCATTGGGAGAATTCTCAAAAGTGACCCCCAGGAAAATGTGGGAAATTGATTTATTTTTTGACCAAGTTGCGTAATACAGAGTTATCAGTATACAGAAAGATCTGGGTTTTAGTAAAACATGTGAAATGCTCTGTCATGAAATTTGAACAATTAATCTGACTGGGCTAACACAAGAATAATTTGCTCACAGAGTCCAGTTTCAATGATGTATAACTATAACTGAATATAATTAAAACAAAACACATCAGGAAGAAGAGGTTTTAGGAGGTTTAGGAAGAAAAAATTGTTTTGATTTAGATTTTAAACAGCAATTGACTCTGACAATCTCATCTCTTTGAAAGTGGAAATACACCCAGGGGATGGGACGATGTGAGATTGACAGGTGGATTCTGATGAAAGGGCTGAGGGTTTCCAAAGAAAATGCTTAGTAGAAATGTGGAAAACAGCCACCCAGAGAGTGAAATGCAGGGGCTTTTGCAGTTCTTAAACAGCAAGGAGGGTAGGGAATGGATGTTAGTATGTGTGTTTTGCTGTGTACACTGTAATGGTGGTAAGAGAATCATGTTCCCATGCTTGAAATCATCACACCGATAGATGCACACTGTGCCCACCATCCAGGGTTTTCCAGATGCTCTGTCAATCACAACCATTATCTTATAGAGAGGAAGTGCTCAAAAAAAGGCTGGCAGGCTTGAGCCCAGGGATTCCTCTTCTAGTTCCCTCGACTACTCAGAGAAGGACCTGTGCTTAGAGATACCAGTGCCAGGGCCCAGAAAGGAGGCTGCCTAGGAGGACCAGATTGTGCTGCTCCTAGGGAGTTTAGCCTGAATGACTTTGAACTCAAGGCAGCAGAGCCCTCAGGGAGCTACTTCCATAACAGCTTTTGGCTTCTTCACGGCCTTGAGAGTAGTGGCCCTCAACACTTTTTCCATGACACACACACACATCTGGCCATGATCATTTACACTGCACAGCCCCATGGGGCAATTTCCTACAGAGGCTGTAAGTCCTCTTTCTTACCCACTGAGAAATGCATATCTGAAAGGAAAAGAATACAAATTACGCTACAAAAGGGATAACTCTGAACGGACCCTACTTTTTCAAGTATTTGCAAACTTCAATATGTAACTATTAGCACACTCTGAGACCTCCAAGGTCACAATGACTGAGAGGCTAACAAAGAGTAGGTTGCACTTCAGCCCTTCAGCCTTGGCCTCTTGGAGCAGCATTTTCATCCTCACCCAGCTGTCTGGCGGTAAACTTTCATAACTCCAAGACAGGAGGGGGTGAGTACTTTAAGTTACAGGACAGAGTTCTACCAAGTGAGGAGGGAGTGGAAGAAAAAAGGAGCAGCCAAACACACATGCCAGCAATTTCATTATTTCATTAAAAACTAGCATGTCTTTTTCCCAGTCTCCCTCCACTTCCCCCTTTTTCCCCTTCTAAGCCTACCGCCATGCACATAGGTTGGTCTAAATATGTGTACACACAGCTATGAATGCTTACACATGAGGTACAAACTCCACTAAGGAAAATGTCCTTCCCCACAGGGAGCTAAAGGAAAACATACATCTGGAGAAGATGCACAATGGAGCCTTCCGTGGGGCCATGGGGCCGAAAATCTTGTGAGTAGAATGGTGCTGCCTCCCCTCCCTGCCCAGTGTACCCCAACAGGACTGCTTAGGGTGATCCCTACACATCATCCCCAAGCTGATATGTGAGACATCAGCCTCTACACCTGAAAAGGCTGCTGGTGGAAAGACCAAGTGTATCACAGCTGCCATAATAAAATATCCCAAACTGACAGGCTTAGACAAAAGAAATTCTGTCTTATGGTTCTGGAAGACAGATGTCCAAAATCAAGGTGTCAGCAGGGATTGGCTCCCTCTGAGGGCTGTGAAGGAAGCGTCTATTCCAGGCCTCTCCTAGCTTGTGCTAGTTCTTTCTGGTTGTGGCAGCATAACTCCAATCTTCACATGGTATTGTGTATGTGTGTGCATGTATGTGTGTGTGTATGTGCGTATCTCCAAATTGCCCCTTTTAATAAGAATAGCAGTCATACTGGATTACAGCCCACCATAATAACCTCATTTTAACTTCACTACCTCTGTAAAGACCCTATCTCCAAATAAGGTCTAAGGTACTGAGAACATCAAGATATGAATTTGAGCAGGGGACACAATTCAACCCATAACACCAAATATGGGGGGTGGTGGCCTCATGTGCTGGCAAAGAGGCTGGCTACCCACCTGGAATCCATTCATGGGAATCTAAGACCAGAGATCTGGCTTGCCCCTGGCACTTTGGCTGGACAGGGCTGAGGTGCTGTCAGATTCTCTGAGGGTGCAAGAATTAGGACCAGGCTCTCGCAGTTAAAGGGGGTTTAAAGGATACATGGGAAATTGCTTCCAAGATGGCCAAATAGGAACAGCTCTGGTCTGCAGCCCCCAGCGAGACTGATGCAGAAGACGGGTGATTTCTGCATTTCCAACTGAGGTACCTGGTTCATCTCACTGGGACTGGCTGGACAGTGGGTGCAGCCCACAGAAAGCCAGCTGAAGCAGGGCAGGGCATCGCCTCACCTGGGAAGCACAAGGGGTCCAGGGATTTCCCTTTCCTAGCCAAGGGAAGCTGTGAGAGACTGTACCTGGAGAAACAGTACACTCCTGCCCAAATACTGTGCTTTTCCTATGGTCTTTGCAACCAGCAGACCAGGAGATTCCCTCCCGTGCCTGGCTCGGTGGGTCCCATGCTCACAGAGTCCAGCAAACTAAGATCCATTGGCTTGAAATTTTTGCTGCTAGCGCAGCAGGCCTGAGATGCTGGAGCTTGGCGGGGGGAGGGGCGTCCACCATTGCTGAGGCTTGAGTAGGTGGTTTTATGCTCACAGTGTAAACAAAGCTGCCAGGAAGCTCGAACTGGGTGGAGCCACCGCAGCTCAGCAAGGCTGACTGCCTCTCTAGATTCCACCTCTGAGGGCAGGACATATCTGAACAAAGGCAGCAGCCACAGTCAGGGAATTATAGATAAAACCCTCGTCTCTCGGGACAGAGCACCTAGGGGAAGGGGCAGCTGTGGGCACAGCTTCTGCAGACTTAAACGTCCCTGCCTGACAGCTCTGAAGAGAGCAGTTGTTCTCCCAGCACAGCATTCAAGCTCTGATAACAGACAGACTGCCTCCTCAAGTGGGTACCTGACCCCCCTGTAGCCTGACTGGGAGACACATCCCAGTAGGGGCCGACAGACACCTCATACAGGAGAGCTCTGGCTGGCATCCGGCAGGTGCCCCAATGGGACAAAGCTTCCAGAGGAAGGATCAGTCAGGAATATTTGCTGTTCTGCAGCCTCTGCTGGTGATACCCAGGCAAACAGGGTCTGGAGTGGACCTCCAGAAAACTCCAACAGACGTACAGCTGACAGGCCCGACTGTTAGAAGGAAAACTAACAAACAGAAAGGAATAGCATCGACATCAACAAAAAGGGCATTCACACCAAAACCCCATCCATAGCTCACCAACATCAATGAGCAAAGGTAGATAAAACCACAAAGATGGGGAGAAACCAGAGTAGAAAGGCTGAAAATTCCAAAACTCAGAACGTCTCTTCTCCTCCAAAGGATCACAACTCCTCACCAGCAAGGGAACAAAACTGGTCAGAGAATGAGTTTGATGAGTTGACAGAAGTAGGCTTCAGAAGGTGGGTAATAACAAACTTCTCCAAGCCAAAGGAACATGATCTAACCCATCACAAGGAAGCTAAAAACCTTGAAAAAAGGTTTGGCGAATGGCTAACTAGAATAACCAGTGTAGAAAAGAACATAAATGACCTGATGGAGCTGAAAAACACAGCACGAGAACTTCGTGAAACATACACCAGCTTTAATACCCAATTTGATCAAGTGGAAGAAAAGATATCAGTCGTTGAAGATCAAATTAATGAAATAAAGTGAGAAGACAAGATTCGAGTAAAACAGACTGAAAACAAACGAACAAAGCCTCCAAGAAATATGGGACTATGTTAAAAGACCATATCTATGTTTGATTGGTGTACCTGAAAGTGATGGGAAGAAGGGAACCAAGTTAGAAACACTCCTGGCTATTATCCAAGAGAACTTCCCCAACTTAGCAAGGCAGGCCAACATTCAAATTCAAGACATAAAGACAACACCACAAAGATAATCCTCCAGAAGAGCCATCTCAAGACACATAATTGTCAGATTCACCAAGGCTGAAATGAAGGAAAAAATGTTAAGGGCGGCCAGAGAGAAAGATCGGGTTACCCACAAAGGGAAGCCCATCAGACTAACAGCGGATCTCTCGGCAGAAACCCTACAAGCCAGAAGAGAGTGGGGGCCGATATTCACCATTCTTAAAGAAAAGAATTTTCAACCCAGATTTTCATAGCCAGCCAAATTAAGCTTCACAAGTGAAGGAGAAATAAAATCCTTTACAGACAAGCAAATGCTGAGAGATTTTGTCACCACCAGGCCTGCCTTACAAGACCTCTTGAAGGAAGCACTAAACATGGAAAGGAACAACCAGTACTAGCCACTGCAGAAACATACCAAATTGTAAACGCCATCGATGCTATGAAGAAATTGCATCAACTAATGGGCAAAATAACCAGCTAGCATCATAATGACAGAATCAAATTCACACATAACAATATTAATCTTAAATGTAAATGGGCTAAATGCCCCAATTAAAAGACACAGACTGGCAAATTGGAAAAAGAGTCAAGACTCATCGGTGTGCTGTATTCAGGAGACCCAACTCACATGCAGAGACACACATAGGCTCAAAATAAAGGGATGGAGGAAGATCTACCAAGCAAATGGAGAGCAAAATAGCAGGAGTTGCAATCCTAGTCGCTGATAAAACAAACTTTAAACCAACAGAGATCAAAAGAGACAAAGAAGGCTATCACATAATGGTAAAGGGATCAATTCAATAAGAAGAGCTAACTATCCTAAATATATATGCACCCAGTACGGGAGCACCCAGATTCATAAAGCAAGTCCTTAGAGACCTACAAGGAGACTTAGACTCCCGCACAATAATAATGGGAGACTTTAACATCCAACTGCCATTACAGGGCAGATCAATGAGACAGAAAATTAACAAGGATATCCAGGACATGAACTCAGCTATGAACCAAGTGGACCTAATAAACATCAACAGAACTCTCCAACCCAAATCAACAGAATATACATTCTTCTCAGCACCACATCACACTTATTCTAAAACTGACCACATAATTGGAAGTAAAACACTTCACAGCAAATGTAGAAGAACAGAAATCACAACAAACTGTCTCTTAGACCACAGTGCAATCAAATTAGAACTCAGGATTAAGAAACTCATTCAAAACTGCACAACTACATAGAAACTGAACAACCTGCTCCTGAATGACTACTGGGTAAATAACAAAATGAAGGCAGCAATAAAAATGTTCTTTGAAACCGATGAGAACAAAGGCACAATGTACCAGAATCTCTGGGACACATTTAAAGCTGCATGTAGAGGGAAATTTATAGCACTGCATGCCCACAAGGAAAAGCAGGAAAGATCTAAAATCGACATCCTAACATCACAACTAAAAGAACTAGAGAAGCAAGAGCAAACACATTCAAAAGCTAACAGAAGACAAGAAATAACTAAGATGAGAGCAGAACTGAAGGAGATAGAGACACAAAAAACCCTTCAAAAAAATCAGTGAATCCAGGAGCTTGTTTTTTGAAAAGATCAACAAAATAGATACACTGCTAGCAAGACTAATCAAGAAGAAAAGAGAGAAGAATCAAATAGACACAATAAATAAATGATAAAGGGGATATCACCACTGATTCCACAGAAATACAAACTACCATCAGAGAATACTATAAACACCTCTAGGCAAATAAACTAGAAAATCCAGAAGAAATGGGGAAATTCCTGGACACATACACCCTCCCAAGACTAAATCAGGAAGAAGTCGAATCTCTGAATAGACCAATAACAGGTCCTGAAATTGAGGCAGTAATTAATAGCCTACCAACCAAAAAAAGTCCAGGACCAGATGGATTCACAGCCAAATTCTACCAGAGGTACAAAGAGGGGCTGGTACCATTCCTTCTGAAACGATTCCAATCAATAGAAAGAGAGAGAATCCTCCCTAACTCATTTTATGAGGCCAGCATCATCCTGATACCAAAGCCTGGCAGAGACACAACAAAAAAAGAGAATTTTAAGCCAATACCCCTGATGAACATCGATACGAAAATCCTCAATAAAATACTGGCAAACCAAATCCAGCAGCACATCAAAAAGCTTATCCACCACAATCAAGTTGGCTTCATCCCTGAGATGCAAGGCTGGTTCAGCATACACAAATCAGTAAATGTAATCCATCACATAAACAGAACCGATGACAAAAACCACATGATTATCTCAATAAATGCAGAAAAGGCCTTCGACAAAATTCAGCAGCCCTTCATGCTAAAAACACTCAATAAACTAGGTATTTATGGAATGTATCTCAAAATAATAAGAGCCATTTATGACACACCCACAGTGAATATCATACTGAATGGGCAAAAACCGGAAGCATTCCCTTTGAAAACTGGCAAAAGACAAGGATGCCCTCTTTCACCACTCCTATTCAACATAGTAATGGAAGTTCTGGCCAGGACAATCAGGCAAAAGAAAGAAATAAAGGGTATTCAACTAGGAAGAGAGGAAGTCAAATTATCTCTGTTTGCAGAAGACATGATTGTATATTTAGAAAACCCCATCATCTCAGCCCAAAATCTCCTTAAGCTGATAAGCAACTTCAGCAAAGTCTCAGGATACAAAATCAATGTGCAAAAATCACAAGCATTCCTGTACACCAATAAGAAACAGAGAGCCACATCATGAGTGAACTCCCATCCACAACTACTACAAAGAGAATAAAATACCTGGGAATCCAACTTACAAGGGATGTGAAGGACCTCTTCAAGGAGAACTACAAACCACTGCTCAATGAAATAAAAGAGGACACAAACAAATGGCATTCCCCACTTAATAAATGGTGTTGGGAAAACTGGCTAGCCATATGTAGAAAGCTGAAACTGGATCCCTTCCTTACACCTTATACAAACATTAACTCAAGATGGATTAAAAACTTAAATGTAAGACCTAAAAACATAAAAACCCTACAATAAAATATAGGCAATACCATTCAGGACATAGGCATGGGCAAAGACTTCATGACTAAAACACCAAAAGCAATGGCAACCACAGCCAAAATTGACAAACGGGATCTAGTTAAACTAAAGAGCATCTGCACAGCAAAAGAAACTATCAGCAGAGTGAACAGGCAACCTACAGAATGGAGAAAATTTTTGCAATCTATCCATCTAACAAAGGGCTAATATCCAGAATCTACAAAAGAACTTAAACAAATTTACAAGAAAAAAACAAACAACCCCATCAAAAAATGGGCAAAAGATATGAACAGACACTTCTCAAAAGAAGACATTCATGCAGCCAACAGACATATGAAGAAATGCTCATCATCACTGGTCATCAGAGAAATGCAAATCAAAACCACAATGAGATACCATCTCACACCAGTAGAATGGCGATCATTAAAAAGTCAGGAAACAAAAGATGCTGGAGAGGATGTAGAGAAATAGGAATGCTTTTACTCTGTTGGTGGGAGTGTAAATTAGTTTACCCATTGTGGTAGATGGTGTGGTAATTCCTCAAGGATCTAAAACTAGAAATACCATTTGACCCAGCAATCCCATTGCTGGGTATATACCCAAAGGATTATAAATCGTGCTACTATAAAGACACATGCACACGTATGTTTATTGCAGCACTATTCACAATAGCAAAGACTTGGAACCAACCCAAATGCCCATCAATAATAGACTGGATAAAGAAAATGTGGCGCATATACACCATGGAATACTATGGAACCATAAAAAAGGATGAGTTCATGTCCTTTGCAGGGACATGGATGAAGCTGGAAGCCATCATTCTCAGCAAACTATCACAAGGACACAAAACCAAACACTGCATGTTCTCACTCATAAGTGGGAGTTGATCAATGAGAACACATGGACACAGGGAGGAGAACGTCACACACCAGGGCCTGCTGGGGGTTGGAGGTGCTGGGGGAGGGATAGCATTAGGAGAAATACCTAATGTAAATTATTAGTTGATGGGTGCAGCAAACAAACATGGCACATGTATACCTATGTAACAAACCTGCATGTTGTGCACATGTACCCCAGAACTTAAAGTATTTTAAAAAAGAAAAAAAAGGATACATGGGAAAGTTAGGAGAAATAGAACATTGAATCTGACAAAGCCTGAAAAATCCAACGTGAAACATCCAACATCCTTCAGAGACCTGAAGTTGCAGTCAGGTTTCAGGGATAAATGCAACAGCATTCCAACTACTGTGCTGCTCACACACAGGGCAACTGGTTATCCCATCACAGAAGTGGCAGTCCACAACACCACTAACCTACTCTAGCAGCTGTTATTTATCCAACAAACATTGACTGAACCTATCCTGTGTACCAGGCACCGTGGTGAACAGACTGTAGTAAGAAAAATAGCCCTGGTCCTTGCCCTTAACCAGGTGACAGTCACATAAGGGAGACACCAATAAACAGGCAAAGCAATAAACAGGCATGTCATTTTACAGTGAAAAAAGTTCTAGAAAAATGGTCAGCAGGGTAACCCAGTTCATTTGTTTGTTTATTCATCCATTTATTCACTAACTCTTATGAACCCATACCCTGCAGTAGTCACTGGATTAGGCATCAGAGAAATGGCAGAGAATAAGAAGAGATAAGCACTTCTGCCTTCATAGAATGGGGAAGACAGACATGGATCATATAAGTAAATAAAATATGTAGTCATCCAAATGCTATCGGTTGTAGAGGAGAAAACTCATTTGGTTGTAGGGAAAGGAGTTCTGGAGGGGGGATTACTATTTTAAAGGGGATGGTGAGGGAAGACTATCCCGAAAAAGTGTCGTTTGAATGAACACCTAAAGAAAGTAAGAAAGCAAGTTATGTGATTATCTGCAGGAAAAGTGTTCCAGGAGGGGGAACAGCAAAAGCAAAGGCCTGAGACAGAATCTTGCCTTGTGTATTTGAAGAGCAGCCAGGAGGCCAATATGGCAGAGTGAGCAAAGAAGGGAATCATAGAATATAAGGACAGAGACACGGCAGAGAGCTGGATCATGGTGGGGCCTGTGGTCATTATATGGACTTTGTCTTTTCTTTAAGTGAGATGGGGAGGCTTTGGGGTTTTGAGCAAGGGAAGGAAATGAGCTGTCCTGGTTATTCTTCATAATGTAGATCCTGCCAAGATCAACTCATGACTCTGTCTACTTTCTATTTCCACCAGTATAAAACACAAAGTCTGTCTATTTCCTAGCTTCTGTCCCTATCAGCCCCTCACTCTCTATTTCCTAACTCCTTCCTGCTATCCACTTTTGACTGTCTACTTCCTATTCCTGCCACTGTGGAGCCCTGACTGTGCTAGTTCCTAGCTCCCACTGTCAACCCCTGACTTCATCTATTTCCTAGCTCCTGCCACTGTCCAGTTCTCACTCTGTCTACTTCATAAGTCCTGACACTATCGACTTCTGACTCTACTTCCTAATTCCCACCACTAAAATTCCTACATCTTTCTGTTTCCTAACTTCTGCCACTATCAATCCTAACTCCCTCTAATCTCCACTAAACTCTATAACTTCTGTTTACTTATGACTTCCACTACCTTGTGGCTCCTGCCCACTGCTTTCTCTGCTCTCAAATTCTGGCAACCCTATCCTAGGGGTCTTTTTCTATATGTATCATATGCAAAGCACACCAGACTCCAAATCCTGTAGGTTGACTGAATACTCTTCAGTTTAGCACATCCTGTAGGCAGAGCTGTTACAGCAAGCTGGCCATCTACTTGGTCACTAGGCAAACAAAGAAAGCTGTCTCTGGCTCAGGTGCAAAACACAACCAAGCCACTGTGTTCCCAAGGCCCCTGCATGACAGTATTGGCTTGAAGAGCTGCTTGGTTAGCTCCTCAGAAGTGACTGTGGGCACTACAGATCCCTACACTCTCATGTCCAAAACAGTAGCACCAGACCTAGGTCTCTTCAATCCCGAGAGATTGTTCTTATTATACTCCTAGGATTTGAATCGTATCTAAAAGCATCCACTCCACCCTTACTCAAAAAGTATTTCTCAAACTAGTCTGTTACTAAGACTGAAAACTCACTATCAGAGGTTCACTCCCTTGTAATGAGGCCTTACCATTTCAAAGAACCTAATTTTAAATTTACTCACTCACAAGACAAACAAAAAAGCCACCAGATCTTCAAAGAGCTCAATCCCGAACATGTCTGAGATAAAAAACCCTATAAAGCAGAATGAGAACCCTGGTTACCTAAATCAATAGGGACACAAAAGCAGGAAAGTCTGAAGCCCCTGGGACAAATTTTGCTGCCTTAATTTTTCCACTGAGGTCCTACACCATCATCATTCCATGTCATCAAGTTCATCTTCCATCGGTCACCTATTGGTCCCCTCCCATGTGCTGAACACCAAGTCTCGGGGATGATTGCTGAGGGGAGCTGTGCTGCTAGAAAAGTTTTGTGGGGCATCAGCAGCAGCCACTTAGAAGATGAGCAGAATTGTTTAATTCTCGTTGACTCTTTTCTCCTAACACTTAATGTGTTTAGAATTTTCTTGGACACTGCCTCAAGTCTAGTAAAACCAAAGAGTTCAGGACCTTGTTGACAAAGCCTGACCTTTCCATACAGTTCGACTTGCAAGGTTGTGTTTGCTTGCTTTGAACAGATGAATCAAGTTTGCATTAGAGAACATGCATTCTGCTTCCTAGGTAGATGATGGCTAATCCACATAGGAGCTCTTAATAAGGTAACCAGCCTATGCTTCATGAAAACCTCTCCTGCAGGGCTTAAGCAATCAAAGACTGAGGCATCTGAAGCCCTGAATAATTTCCCCTGGGGTAGAGCACAAAAGCTGATGTAACTGCACGTGCTGGCTGTCGCATAAAGCAAGTGGTTATTTCACTTCTGCTAAGTGGAAAGAAGTAGAGGAAGAGAGAGGGTGGGGAAAAGGAGTTGGAAGAGGGGAGAGACAGAGAAATGCTAATAAATGTATGGTAGGTGCAAGGAGTTATACTTAACCTTGAAAAGAATAATGAGGCGCACATGCGAAAAAATACAGAATCGCTTTTTTGAATTCAGATCTTAGTGAGAGTAATTGAAATGGAGAATTAAGGGGAAAGCAAGATGGAGAAGATTCCTCAGTGCCTATAATGATAATATTGTTGGGGGAGGTTCCATTCTCTGAATAAAATGTATAAAATAAATAAATAAATAAAAAGCATTTCTCCCCTTTATTGTTCAGGGATATTTCTTCCACCAAATTGCAGGCCCTTCCGAGCTATGGCCTAGAGTCCATTCAGACGCTAATTGCCACGTCATCCCATTCTCTAAAAAAATTGCCATCGAGAGAAAAATTTGCCAATCTCCTGGAAGCCACATTGACTTACCCCAGCCACTGCTGTGCTTTTAGAAACTTGCCAACAAAAGAGTAAGTAAAAAACAAAAGGTAAAGCCTACCCAAGCTGTGGCAGAAATTCAGATTTCAAAGTAGTCAATGAGTAGACAGCTCCACTCCCCTTCACTCCCTGCCTTCTCGGCCAACTCCATAGACATGGGGTCACTTTCAAATAGATAAGGAGAAAACAAACTGTTCTGTTTCCTTGTGGAAACTGCTGCCAAATAGTTGATTCACCCTGAAGCTAGAAGACCTTTGTAGCCAATTCTGGGTATACTGAATTAGAGGCCATTTTAGCATTTGCAGAACAGAGTACAAAACTGGCATCTCAAAGGATTTGTTCTAATCCTTATCAGAGAGCATCATTTTTTTAAGCGGAGGAAGAAGCTTCAGGATGGCAAAACTTACCTAATGTTTTCATCTTTAATTTAAGAATGGACACAAAACACTACAGAAGGTTTTCAAAACTATTTCTCTCCTAGTAGACAAACATCTTCCATTTCAGAACAGAATTAGAGCTAAAGATAAGCTTAGTATGGGAACAGAAAGGGAATGAGCTCCTGGATGGTTTGCATCCAGTGGTCGGTATCGTACTGATTCCGTTCATCCAGGGTCGGGGACACGGTGGTTGAATTTCATTCTTTCCTCAGAGCGTTGTTTTCCAGACTTTTTTTTTGACTGAGATGCATAGTAACAAACACTTTTGTATTGCAACCCAGTACATGTCACATATGTAACAGAAATAAAGCAGAGTGATACTTAACTTTTTAATATGTAATATGCTGATATTTTCTTGTTTATTTCACTCTATTTTATGCTTTATTTATTTATTTATTTATTTATTTATTTATTTATTTATTTATTT
>NC_045448.1:48856938-48991890 GCF_002776525.5 Piliocolobus tephrosceles | reverse complement strand
TTTTTTTTTTTTTTTTTTGAGACGGAGTCTTGCTCTGTCACCCGGGCTGGAGTGCAGTGGCCGGATCTCAGCTCACTGCAAGCTCCGCCTCCAGGGTTTATGCCATTCTCCTGCCTCAGCCTCCGGAGTAGCTGGGACTACAGGCGCCCGCCACCTCGCCCGGCTAGTTTTTTGTATTTTTAGTAGAGACGGGGTTTCACCGTGTTAGCCAGGATGGTCTCGATCTCCTGACCTCATGATCCGCCCGTCTCGGCCTCCCAAAGTGCTGGGATTACAGGCTTGAGCCACCGCACCCGGCCTGCTTTTTTGATTTTTAATGCCAGTCTTGATGCACTCTATTGCTTTCATGACCCACCAATGGGTCACACAACTTACAGTTGGGACAACACTGCCCTGAAGCGTTATTATTGCAGCCTACGGAGATAGGCTCTATTCAGTTAATCAGTTAAGGCACTAAGAGAGTGACACCAGATGCTGCTGTCTTTGTTTGGAATCAACCAAAATGAATTATTTATAATCAACCAGTATGCATTATTTGTACCTTGCATATAGGAGGTTCAGCTCCACCTGAGGCTTTTGGGATAGCTGAGAAGATAAAACACTTGCTGTATTCAGAGAGTCATGTAGCATTAACTGAGCTTCAAAAACATTAACTGAGCACTCACTATGTTCCAAACACTGTGTGAAAGCCTGAAGGTACAAAGATAAGTCACAGACAGCTGTATGGGGGCAACACATAAGAGAGCCAATATTTAAGCCCAACATAGCAAATGTTATGACATATCTGAGAACAGAACAGAGTGTTCTGAGAGCACTGAGGAAGAGTTTGTTAATGGTAGCAGGGATTATGGAAGGCCTCCTGACGGAAGTGATTTATGCTGAGTCTTGAAGAACAGGCAGGAGTTGTCTAGACAGAGTGAGAAAAAGCAGGCAAAGAAGATAGAATGGCTCATGTGAAGACACAAAGTCAAGAGACAGTAGATGGAACTCTTTCAGAAAAAGTGAAACATGGACACATGGAGGAAGATGAAACAGAAGAGGAAGCCAAGGAGATGTGGGCCATGATGATCAGAGGGCCAGGTCCAGTTGTTTAGAGGATGGGGAGCCATGAAGACTTTGAAGCAAGATTACTCAAATTTGCTTTTATAAAATACCACTTTGCAGCAAGGAGGATGGTTTGGAGGTGAGCAAAACTGGTGAGAGACCAGTTAGGAAAAGGATAGAGATATTGGTTTATGATAAAGCTGATTCTGGATACCCACATTTTGTGGCAAAGAAATCACATCCCTTCCTGAAATTACTGGCATGTGAAAATTTTAGTTCAGGGATTTTTATTCCAGTAGGTGAAAGAGACAAAATATTCCTGCAAGGATTTGTCTCATGTATTGGAGAATAATAATACATAGAAATGTCCAATTTGAATTGCCTCATTTCTCCTTCCTCATCAGTAAAGGTTGAGGCCCCCACAGCCTGCTCTCTTTTCCCATTTTTCTTTTTTTCTTGGCAGGGGTAGGGGGTCTTGGTTATTTTCATTTATTGACCTGACTAATGGGTACATAGCTGATCATTCTGTGAGAAATCATTGAGCTGTACATTCAGGTTTTACCTGCTTTCTGTGTGTTACAATTTAATTTTCTGATGTTTTACAAATTGCTATTACAATGTAAGTCTATTTGAAACTTATGAAAAGGAAAATAGGCAAATGTCATATATCTTTTCTGGTTGCGGCCTTGTACCCCACTGCCCTCAGGGAATCTTGATCTGACTTCACCAAGTAGCCTTTTGGAATTAGCCCCTTCTGAGCCTGTCCTTTTCCATCATGTCCAAATTCTTAATGAATGCAGTTGATAAACCTTGTAATAATGTGTCAACAGCATGGTACTTCTTGCATAGAATATGCATGAACTGTGTAGAAACAATGCATTGTCCCATCAGAGAAGATGCAAATTTCATTCTCTATAAAAACAAAGATGGACTGTCATGAGGATGCCATCAGGGCAGTGAATATGAGGAGAGAAGAAATAAAAGACAATCAAGGGCATTTGTAATTATGAAGAAACCACTGTTTTTTTTCTGTAGACCTCCTCTGTGGACAACTACTATTTTTTGATTCAACTTTTATTTTAGTTACAGGGGTACATGTACCAGTTTGTTACATGAGTATATTGCATCCAGGAAGTAAGCATAATACTCAATAGGTAGTTTTCAACCCATGCCTCCCTCCTTCCCTGCCCCCTCTAGTATTCTGCAGCACCTGTTGTTCCCATGTTTCTGTTCATATGTCCCCAGTGTTGAGCTCCCTCTTATAAGTGAGAACATGCAGTATTTGGTTTTCTTATCCTGAATTAATTCACTTAAGATTGTGACTTCCAGCTCCATCCATGTTGCTGCAAAAGACATTATTTTTTATGGCTACATAGAATTATATTGTATATATGTACCACATTTTTTCTTTTTTTTTTTTTTTTTTTGAGATGGAGTCTCGCTCTGTCGCCCAGGCTGGAGTGCAGTGGTGCGATCTCTGCTCACTGCAAGCTCCGCCACCTCCCAGGTTCATGCCATTCTCCTGCCTCAGCCTCCCTAGAAGCTGGGACTACAAGCACCTGCCACCACGCCCGGCTAATTTTTTTGTATTTTTAGTAGAGACGGGGTTTCACCGTGTTCGTCAGGATGGTCTCGATCTCCTGACCTCGCGATCCGCCCGCCTCGGCCTCCCAAAGTGCTGGGATTACAGGTGTGAGCCACTGTGCCCGGCCTGTACCACATTTTCTTTATCCAATCCAGGCACCCAGGTTGATTCCATGCCTTTGTTATTGTGAATAGCAGAGCAATGACATACAAGTGCATGTGTCTTTTTGGTATAATGATCTATTTCACTGGGTATACACTGAGTAATGAGATTGCTGTGTTGAATAGTAGCTCTGTTTTAAGTTCTTTTAGAAACCTCCAAACTGATTTCCACAGTGGATGAACTAATTTACACTCCCATCAACAGTGTATGAGCGTTCCCTTTTCTCAAACTGTAAAAATCCTAGAAGAAAACCTAGGAAATACCCTTCTTGACATCAGCCTTGGTAAAGAATTTTTAGCTAAGTCCTCAAAAGCAATTGCAACGAAAACAAAAATTGACGAGTGGGACCTAATTAAACTACAGAGCTTCTGCACAGCAAAAGAAACTATCAACAGAGTAAACAGACAACCTACAGGATGGGAAACAATACTCACAAACTATGCATTTGACAAAGGTCTAATATCCAGAATCTATAACAAACTTAAACAAATCAACAAGCACAAAAATAAATAACCCCATTAAAAAGTGGGCAAAGGGCATGAATAGAACAGCATTTTTTCATATGTTTGTTGGCTGCTTGTATGTCTTCTAAAGAAAAAATGCTCATCATCACTAATCATCAGAGAAATGCAAATCAAAACCACAATGAGAAAAACAACAGATGCTGGCAAGGCTGTGGAAGTAAAGGGAATGCTTATATCCTATTTCTTTACTCATTTGTATCTCCCTTAAATTTCATCCCTAGGTAAGTGCTCCCTCAGGTAAGAACAGGCCTCATTTTATTTTATTGGTATTTCTCAATTTCCATAGGCTAAACTTCTTAGAGGGAAAGATGGAGGAGCAGGGAGCACCCACATATGTTTCTGCACATAAGAAAAAATAACCTGAAATTCACATCATGATGTCAGGTCCGGCATCTTCAAATCCTTAAAAAAAAGGTGCCCAGTTACAATTCAAAACCATGAACACAGAATGATTATTTGTTAAGGCCAATGTGGAAAAGAGAGTGGTAAGGAGCAAACCTTAATATGCCATAAAAGTAGCTTTTAGTAATCATTGAAAAATCCTTGATTCAATATGACAAATTTAAGTTTTTTCATCTCTAGTGCCCACACAAAATGCTTAGTATTCAGAAGCATTTTATCTAAGCTGGAAGCACTCTAATGACAATTCAGAAGGCTTTACTCTCTCCTCAGGAAGCATTTCAGTTAGGACAATGGTGCAGAACAAGATGCTGGTGTAATAGGTAAAGAATTTGCATGAACAAAGCATAAATAGATGCACAATCAGGTTTAGCTTGAAGACCAAAAGCTCAAATGCTTTTTTTAACCTCTTCTCTTTCAGACAGAATTTTTCACTTTCCATTTCTGAAAACTTTTCCAAACAATGTGAAAGCACAGTAAGGAAACTGGATAATAAAACATCGTAAGTATTTGCATGCAAGAAAACTCAGAAGTCATATCTTGTTCTGTGTGTACCTTATTATCAGCATCAATTTTTTCTTTTGATACAGTCTTGGTTGGGGAGCTGTTGCAAAGCATCTTTAAATAGTTTTAAAATGGGAATTTTTTCTTTGCAATTGACATCAAGTTGATCAAGCATCTCTTTCAACTGTTTAAAAAACTATTTTAAAATGTTCCTTAATATTTATTCCAAAATTGTATTAAAGCCTCCTCAAAAATTAAAACTTTGCAGGTATTTTGATGTCACCAAAGGTTGATATAACTGATAGCTTCATTTGTAAGAATTTCCCCTAGTCACATGGTCAACATTCCACAAAGATTAACTAATTGCAAACATAGCTTAAAAGTAGCCACTTCCCTTAAAGGAGACTTAGGCTACCTCAACAACTATGCTCCTGGGCTTAAAATTAGTCTTCACGGTATCGCTAACATACACTGGATGGAAGCTACATTGCTGTTTTACTGACTAACTTTTAACACTTTTCTGCTATAAATGCTGGCTGCCTTGGCATTTCACTTATCTTCAACTGTAAAACAGCATGCCTCAGAAGATAATCCCAGTGTCTCTATGGCACATTTACTAAGATTTAGATTTTATTATGCCCCCATGAGTCCTCCAGACTACAAAACTAGAGGTCCCTCTGAGATACTTCGCCAATCTCTTTCTGAAATTTTCTCCTCTTTTCTTTTCCTATCAGCCTCCAAGTTAGACAGATGCTTCAGGGTGACGTGGTAGAATGACCCTGGACTTTGGGGTTCCATTCCAAGGATATGAATCCTTGGAAGTAACCTTCCTATAACACTGAGTATCACTGGCAAAATTTATCCTTTTTGAGACCTTTCTCCTCATCTGTAAGGAACAGCAGAAATACCATTTGGCTTTCAGAACCATGAGAATGAAGGAAGTTGCTTAGCAATGTGACAACACCAAGGGTAAATAAGTATTACTGTCTCCTTCTTTTCCTTTTCTCGCAGTAGGTCTGGCACCCATATCCTCCAGTGGCCTTTTCTTCTCCCTTCCCACCATCTTACTCAGTATTCTATCAGTAACCTTCTATGTAACTCTTTTGCAACCACATGACCTTATTCTTATCAACAAGAAAACATTTATGGGTATAGTTAATAATAGCACCAAGGAGTGGTTTGAGGGGAAGGAAGACTTTAAACCATCCTCCATATAATCCTCACCAGTCCTCACCGTAAACCTTCCCAAATGAGCATAAACAACCTTAAGTTTGCTATGCTATCGCTGCTTTAACACAAGTCCCTAATCTCTAGCATCTTCAAAACTAACCGAAATTAACATAAAATCTAAGTACAAACAGCATTCTCCTTGTGAAAGCATTTTATGCTAAATCTCCTACCTCCTCCTTCCCACCAGATAGCCATTCCTCAGTGCCTAGAGTTTAGAAATTCTACAGCCAGCCACTGAGCCTTACCTGTTCTCCCCAAGATAATGCATCCTTACCTCTATGGCTGGCCCTATTGTCCTCCTAAAATTCCCATCTTTTCTCCTTTCTTTCTTGTGACTGGAGCAGCGGTACTACAGCTCTCCTTCCTCTGATTCAATATTACTAAGCCCATGTGAGTCCATTCATACTCCCTGCATAGCCTCCAACACTAAAGACAGCTCCGTGCTGGGCTTTGTCAGTAAGCATGATGCTACCCTCAGAAGCCACCCCAGGACACAAACGTAAGTAACGGCAGGTGGGCATTTAGTCTGAAGACAAATCACCAGGGAGAAAAATTGCTAGACATGCCCAGTAGGGCAAAAAAAAGAAAGGACAAAGGACCAGACAGCGAGAGGAAGTGAGAAAACACGTTTGACTTCTTATTGATATAAATTTAATCAGAAATCATGGCAGAATTTTTAGAAGTTTTACAATAGTGCTTCTAAGAACTGAAGTAGTTTTGATAAGGGGAAAGGAGTAAAGGAAATCAGGAACAGTTGGAAAGTTTTCACCTAATTTAACAAAGGCTATTATTTTGTATGAATCATCTAGAGAGCTTACTTAAAATGCAAATTCCTGGGCTCTGCCTCTAGAGACTTTTTATTCAGGGTTTGGAAAGCCAGGAGTCTGCATTTTAACAAACACCCTGGTGATTCCGATGGAGCTGATTCAAGGACCACGCTTTGAAAAACAATGAGAGTGAAGTTAGGGGAAAGGTGTCTGAGCTGTGGTTATGAAGACCTCATGCTGCTACTGTCACTATCCCCGAGAGACCTTGGACAAGTCACTTACCTCCTTTAATCTTGGTTTCCTTACCAATAAAATGAAAGGATTCAATGAGATGGTCTTTAAAAACTTTTTTTTTTTTTTTGAGACAGAATTTCGGTCTGTCACCCAGGCTCAAGTGCAGTGGCACAATCTCAGCTCACTGCAACCTCCGCCTCCTGGGTTCAAGCGATTCTCCTGCCTCAATCTCCCAAGCAGATGGGATTACAGGTGCATGCCGCCATGCCCAGCTAATTTTTGTATTTTTAGTAGAGACAGGGTTTTGCTATGTTGGCCAGACTGGTCCAAACTCCTGACCTCAGGTGATCTGCCTGCCTCAGCCTCCCAAAGTGCTGGGATTACAGGCATGAGCCACCGTGCCTGGCCTTAAAAGCTTTCTAATGCTAAGAAATTAATGATCTATTTTCTTTAATAGTTCTTTATAACCATCTTCTCCCTTTAAAGATTAAAAAAATGGTAATTATATTTATGTCTATGAGAAGAGGACAAACAAATGTGCTGGTTACAACAATATTTAATAATAAAACACAGGAGGTTCCTATGTGATCTTCTGTACAAAGCAGCAGCCCTTCTCTAGTTCCAAATTGGGCTCCACAATACTCTAACATATTTTCAGAGTCCCAGGTCACAGATCTTTTTCTTTTTTAAAATCTGTGTTCTTTCCCTTCAGTATTGTATTCTTTCAATTTATTATTTCCTCCACTCACTGAACTAGGTATGCACTTAAAATACAAAACATGAGAAGTTAGCTTTCGAAAGTAGAGAAAAATATCCTTTTAGTGTGTTAGAACCATAAGGTTCCTCATGTATTGTACAAAAATGTATTATAAATACATATATGTAATGGCCTTGACAGAAAAAAAATATGCCCATTTCTCCAGTTCCTAAGATTGTATTAGCAGAAGATGGGTAAAAACAAAAATGTTTGTTGAGCCTACAGGCATCATGCTGTGTGCTCACTGTCCCTGTATCCTCTTAATTCCTTTCAGAGCTAGAATCATCCTGGTTTAGAATTATTCACTCTACAAACATTTACTGAATGAACACTCTGAGCCAAAACTGTGCTAGGCACTGGGATTTCAGAAATGAGTAAAACCTAGTCCTCTGTTTTCAAGAAGTGAATAGACAATTAAAGAAGATAGACATGCATCATCACTTAATTGCAATATGTTTTGACAAATTGCAATTGTACTAAGTTCAGCTCTGGCAGGAGGATAAATAATACTTGGGGAGTATAATCAAGAAAACCTTCATAGAAGAGCTTATCTTTACAGATGAGGAGGAATTCACCAGAGAGATGAGGAAAGGAAGAAAATTCTAGGCAGAAGTATGTACAAAGACAGAGGAGTGAAATAGTAGAACTTATTCAGAGAGCTACAAGTCATTTTATGTGACCAAAGAGAAGGTTGCCCAAGGGAGCTGCAAGAGCTAATTTTAAGGATCCCTAATATTGATTGCTTCAAGAATTATTCTAAACATTCTACATGTATGAATGCATTCAATTCTTAGCACAACTGTAACATACAAGGTATGATTATTATCCCTACTTGGCAAATAAAGAACTTGAGGCACAGAGATATTAATTAACTCTCCCGGGATTACACAGCCTATAAGAGCCGTGCTAGAACTGGGTCCTGGAAGTCTCGCTCCAGAGCCCATTCTCTGAATTCTGCAGCACTACTGCTTCTTAGCGATGAGGTTGGAGAAATAGGCAGAACCCAGACCAACGAAGGCCTTGGAAGTCATCACAATGAGTTTGGATTTTTATCTCATAGCCAATGAGAGCCTGGGGCAGGTTTGAGTTCAGTAAGTGAAATTAGTAACTTTGTATTTGGGAAAGGCCGTTCTAGAAGGTACATACAAATGGACTAGGGAGAGGGCTAAGATTGAAGAAAGGATATCAGGAAGAAAACTAATTGCTCCGTAAGAAAGGACAAAAACCCGGGCCGGGCCAGTGGCTCATGTCTGTAATGCCGAGGCGGGTGGATCACAAGGTCAGGAGATGGAGGCCATCCTGGCCAACATGGTGAAACCCCATTTCTACTAAAAATGCAAAAAATTAGCTGGGGGTGGTGGTGTGTGCGTGTAGTCCCAGCTACTCGGGAGGCTGAGGCAGGGGAATCGTTTGAACCTGGGAGGCAGAGGTTGCAGTGAGCCGAGATTGTGCCACTGCACTCCAGCCTGGTGACAGACCCAGACTCCGTCTCAAAAAAAAAGAGAGAGAGAAAGCAGAAAAAACCCTAAACTCAGGAAGTATCAGTGGGGTTGGAAAGGAGTGGCAAAGGAAGGGCTGTTCTTTCACTAGGGACAAAGTACCTCTTAAGCCTCCCTGTCTTTGACTCATGCCCCTAAAGAGCAATGTTTTCACCATCTCTTCCTCTTGTTCACAACTATATTCTTCCTCTGCTCCTAAATTTCTAATAATCTATCCTTGGTTTCTATTTCTCGATTGGACTATTTGATTAGCCAGGGACTTAAATGCAAACAAGTCCACCAGTAGCAAATGACTTTCAATAACATGAGCCTTCCATTTGTGTTCTACTACGTACAAACAGCTTGGTAGCAATTTGGTTGGCAACTAAATGAGAGATAAATAGCTAAGAAAATGACAAGAAAGGATTATTTTAGATTTACCAAGCATACATTGTCTTTCGAAACTTGTTTTCGAAAGAAAATCATCCTTTTTAAACAGCTTCATTAAGTTTTTGCATCAATGTTTTTATATATATGTTTTTATATATATGTATATATACACACATATATATTTATAAATATATAAAACACAACATATTTATAAATATACATATGTATATATGCATATATATGTACCTGTGTATATATGTGCATATGTATACACATGTGTGTATATATGTATGTATATATGTGTATATATACATATATGTGTGTAGATACGTGTATATATAGTCTAATGGCTTTTCATTCCCTTCTTAAGGAACTCCTACATCAAATCAGAGTTCTCAAACAATTTAACAAACGTAAGGCTGAGGCTATTATGGATTTGTTTCCTTTTGTTTCTTCCGCTTTAAAGAAACATAATTCTTGAATTTTTTTAATACTCAGAGAAAATCTCTTACATCAAGCCAATAATTCTTCTTACAGTTATTCTGCCATGCTTGCTGAGAGTGAACTGAGTGGCTGGGACTATGAATATGGTTTCTGCTTACCCAAGACACCCCGATGTGCTCCTGAACCAGATGCTTTTAATCCCTGTGAAGATATTATGGGCTATGACTTCCTTAGGGTCCTGATTTGGCTGATTAATATTCTAGCCATCATGGGAAACATGACTGTTCTTTTTGTTCTCCTGACAAGTCGTTACAAACTTACAGTGCCTCGTTTTCTCATGTGCAATCTCTCCTTTGCAGACTTTTGCATGGGACTCTATCTGCTGCTCATAGCCTCAGTTGATTCCCAAACCAAGGGCCAGTACTATAACCATGCCATAGACTGGCAGACAGGGAGTGGGTGCAGCACTGCTGGCTTTTTCACTGTATTCGCAAGTGAACTTTCTGTCTACACCCTCACCGTCATCACTCTAGAAAGATGGCACACCATCACTTATGCTATTCACCTGGACCAAAAGCTGCGATTAAGACATGCCATTCTGATTATGCTTGGAGGATGGCTCTTTTCTTCTCTAATTGCTATGTTGCCCCTTGTGGGTGTCAGCAATTACATGAAGGTCAGTATATGTTTCCCCATGGATGTGGAAACCACTCTCTCACAAGTCTATATATTAACCATCCTGATTCTCAATGTGGTGGCCTTCATCATAATTTGTGCTTGCTACATTAAAATTTATTTTGCAGTCCAAAACCCAGAATTAATGGCTACCAACAAAGATACAAAGATTGCTAAGAAAATGGCAATCCTCATCTTCACGGATTTCACCTGCATGGCACCTATCTCTTTTTTTGCCATCTCAGCTGCCTTCAAAGTGCCTCTTATCACAGTAACCAACTCTAAAGTTTTACTGGTTCTTTTTTATCCCATCAATTCTTGTGCCAATCCATTTCTGTATGCAATATTCACTAAGACATTCCAAAGAGATTTCTTTCTGTTGCTGAGCAAATTTGGATGCTGTAAACATCGGGCTGAACTTTATCGAAGGAAGGATTTTTCAGCTTATACCTCCAACTGCAAAAATGGCTTCACTGGATTAAATAAGCCTTCTCAGTCCACCTTGAAGCTGTCCACATTGCACTGTCAAGGTACAGCTCTCCTAGACAAGACGTGCTACACAGAGTGTTAACTGTTACATCAGCAACTGCATTATCGAATTGTTTTTAAGCCTGTACAAAAAAAAATTACCTGTACCAGTAATTTTAACATAAAGGGTTGGATTTAGGAAATTATTTATTTTTAGGTACATTGGGCAAGAGACCTCTACCTAGCAGAAAGTGTAGTCTATGACCACTGCCATACTAAAAACTATTTGTCATTGCTCTAGGGCATCAATACACAAGTTGAGAGCGTTTAGAAATCTTTATAGAAATTTTGCCACAGTAATTTTGTTTGATGAATCTATTAAAAAACTGAGGAGGTATTTTGCATATCTTTTTTTCATTTCTGTAATTTGCATGGCATTCCATAAAAATATTAGTTCATAACAGATTAGAAATTTAAATGGCCTTTTTCCTCAGGTGGTTTGAAAAACACAGTCTAGAGATGCACTGTCCAATCTGGTAGCCACTGGCCACATGTGGCTAAATTAAAATTAAATAAAATAAAAAGTGTAGTTTCTCAGTTGCACTAGCCACGTTTCAAGTTCTCAATAGCTACATGTGACTAGTGGTTACCATACTGGACAGCACAGGCACAGAATATTTTCACCACCACGGAAAGTTCTATTTGTTCTATTATAGAGACTTTTATCTATCCCCTATCTGGATTCTACTTATTTATCATTTAAGGTAAACATCTAAAAGCACATTTCAGCCTATCTGCTTAGTGAAACATTAAGCTGTAGACTGTAAACTCCTCGTGAGTAGGAACCCTGTCTCAGTCCATTTTGTTTTCTTGCTTCCTACCTCAAGATCTTGGCAATGGTACACTACAAATGTGCTGAATTAGAATTACTCTGAAGTTATGAAACATATAATGAAAACAATTTTTTCTAGAGCTTATATTTTTATTTGAATGAAATAAAATGTTTAAATATTTAAAAATAATTGTTTCATCTTTTCTATCCTTTGGAGAGTATAGGAAAATATATTCAGTATTTGCTAGAAGTCTTATAGGACAACAAAACCATGGTTTTAACTACAGTGTTTTTTGTATGCTCCTTTGACTTTTTTAAAGTAACTCTCATTGAAAGCTAATTCTATACCAAACATCTTGATAAATGTTATATAATTTAACGCACTTAATCTTCATAAAACTCTGTGATGTAGATATTATTCACATTTTATAGGAGAGCAAAACCTACAATTTGTCAACGTTCTCAAAACAAATAAAAGATCCAACTAATAGAATTTAAACTCAAAGCTCTGATTCAGGACCCCAGCCTCTTAATCACTGTGTTTTACTGACTCTCATATTGGTAAAACAGTCATCTAAGGGTGTAATATGCATTCAAAGTTCCTTAAATTTTCCCCAACATTTTATGTTTTCAAATGTGCAGAAAAATTGAAAGAATTGTACAGTGAACACCCATACAGCACCACTTCGGTTCAACAATATTTTACCATATTAGCTTCATTACATATGTATGTAATTATCCATGATTTATCAATTCATCTTATTCTGGATGCATTACAGAGTAATTTGTAGACATCAGAACTTAGCCCTAAACATTTTAGCACTCTTACTACTAACCAAGATATTTATTTACATTTCTAGATAAAATTTACATATAATGAAATGGACAAATCTTAAGCATGCCATTTAATGAGTTCTGAGAAATGCATACACCATGTGACCCAAACTTCTATCAAGGCATAGTAATATAATATCATCACCCTCAGAAAGTTCCCTCATGCCCCTTCCCAGTTAATTCCTGACCCCCAGCCCCAGAGGGAAGGATAGTTTTTTATTTTTTCTCCCACCAATTAGTTTGTCTGTTCTAGAACTTCAAATAAACGGAATCATATAGTATATACTCTTTGTATAAGGCTCCTTTGACTCAACCCAATGTATTTGCTACTTATCCATGTTATTGCTTGAATATTGCTGATTAGTATTACATTGTATGCATAGAACATTGTTTCTATTCTTCTATTAATGAATATCTGTGCTATTTCCCATTTTTAGCTCCTTTGAGATTTTATGATATAAATGTATAGACATAACTAGACACTCTACACATCCAATCTGTTTTCAATCCTTATGCCACTGTGCAAAGTGATTCAAAGGATCATAACATTATAAATTTTATAAAATCTCTTCTCTATTGTGTTTTTCACATATGTATTGTGTTTTTCACATTTCTGACTTTTCTGCTGCATAACAAGTTACTTGTCTTTATTCAGATGCAGGCCTCTCTCGTAAGCTAGTGTCCAAAATTTGTCTCAGCAATATAATAGAATACTAATTAGTCATGTTGCTGTGTACCTAACACAAACTTTCTCATTCATATATAAATCCCAGAACCAAAACAGCTAAGAAAGCAAAAAAAGCATAAAGGAAAAAAAGGGAAATAAAAATCTATTCTTGTGGAGAAACTTTACACACTCAAATGCAGTTTAAGACCAAGCTACTTGTACATATACTCTGACGATAACTTTCATAACCTTTGCACAAAAACTGATGTTTATTTTCTACACTATAATTTAAGTTTTAACACATGGAGGTACAGTATATTGTCTTCCTCATTCTCATTCCTGTATTCTTCAGTTGCTAAGATCTACCAGTTATTCTTCTGAATTGTCTTCTACACCAGTTTATATTTCAGGGCCAGGCATGGTGGCTCATGCCTGTAATCCCAGCACTTTGAGAGGACAAGCACTTGAGGCCAAAAGTTCAAAATCAGCCTGGACAACATAGTGAGACCCCATGTCTACAAAAATTAAAATTAAACAATTAGTCAGGTGTGGTGGCAACGTGCCTGTAATACCAGCTACTCAGGAGACTGAGACAGGAGAATCATTTCAGCCCAGGAATTCGAGGTTGCAGTGAGCTATGATCATGCCACTGCACTCTAGCCTGGGCAACAAAGTGAGACCCTGTCTCAAAAAAGAAAAAAAAAATTCCCATGTAAATGTAAACTGAAAAAAAATTGTATTCTTATTGCCACACCCACATCTCAGATCATTTTCCCCTTACTCCTGGAGTATCTCCCTAATTTTTATTCCTATCCAATCTTTCCCATGTCCATACTCTCATACCCACTACCACTGATTAATCGTCATAAAATCCTATTTCACTTTATTATATACCTGCAAAAAAAAAAAAAAAATCCTGAGCAATTCATCGGACCATAAATTTAAATTTTAGAGCTTAGCCTAACATTCAGAGAGTCCTAACTTTATTACTACTGATCTACTTTAAATCTACTAACTTTATTTCCTGCTGATTTTCTATATTAAACAAATTGTTCTATTCACTTTTCCCTAGCCATGCCGTATGAATCTCCATGCTGGAGCCAAGCCATTCTTACTGTCTGAACACCTTATCCCTTACCACTCCTTCCCTGCATCCTTTAAGGCCCTAAAACAACCACAGGTTTATCTTTTTTATCTTTTTTCTTAAAACAAAAAACAACCAGAGTCTCACTCTGTAAGCCAGGCTGGAGTGCAGTAGTGCGATTATGGCTCACTGCAGCCTCTACTTCCTGGGCTCAAGTGATCCTCCCACCTTAGCCTCCCAAGTAGCTGGAACTACAGGAGTGCACCACCATGTCTGGCTTTTTTTTTTTTTTTTTTTTTCTTGTAGAGATGGGGTTTAGCCATGTTGCCCAGGCTGGTCTTGAACTCCTGTCTTCAAGCAATTCTCCTGCCTTGGCCTCCCAAAGTGCTGAGGTTACAGGCATGATCCACCGTGCCCAGCCTTTTTTATTTTTTAACAATTAAACTCTCTTTACTTTTTCCTTAATCTGCTATAGTCAAGACTCTTCCTTTATCCAAAATAAAGTAGGACATAAATAATATATAACCCACAATGATCTCTCTCTTTGAACTTCTTTAGCATTTGTCCTCTGTCACTCATTTGTCTCTTACCCTACACTGCCGGGTTAATTATCTTTACAAGTACACCTCTTATTCACCTATGATAGGAGTTTTTTTAATGGTACACTCATCTCTGTTTCCAACTATATCTAGAGTCTTACACATCATAGATGACTCATAATTTTTTAGCTGATTCACTTTTATAACTGAAAATAAAACTGTCCTAGTTAAGAAGCATTTCCTCTATGAGACGGTCTCATAGAAAGCATGTGTATTCTTATTCTGTATAATCTCTCATACCTAAATCATCAAAATGCAATACTCGATAAATTTATATTTCTGTTTTGTATTTTTTGATTAACATTTGATATTTTCACTGGTAGGCTGCAAAATGGCTAAGAAGGGTTAATTCATCTGGAATAACTCATCTAAATTTACAAAATGATTTTAAAAGGCAATGGTATTTTTTCCTCTATTTATAATATTTGCTGTAAAGGGCATGATTTTGGTTTCCTCAAACTGTAGTGAGTCCACATGTAATTAAGAATCTCTGTCACAAAGATTTCAATAAATGTGTTTATAATTAGAATAATGATTTCCTCAAAATGAGCAATATTTTTATCTTTTTCTTCCCCTATGAGTTATTACCTAGGGCTTTCTACTCATAATTTAGCCTTCTAGTTATAAATCACAACATTCCCACTGGCTTAGAGTGTATTTACATGAAAACCAGGATAATATTAACCTACTAATATGAGTCGAAATAAAATCTCCCATTAAATCCCCTCCCTTTTTACCCACCACAATTAACTGATGCTATTCACTCTAAAAGTTATCCTTTTTCCTACACAATCTAAGTGACTGAAACTGCGTGTGTCAATTAGATTTCTTGCTGCTCTATGGCGTCTGAGCTATAGAGGTGATTATTTACATATATTATAGCCATGACTGAGGTGTTCTGCACATTGAATAAAATAGGTAAATGTACCAGACAAGGTCAGTTGGTCAGTCCCTAAGAGACTAACTGTGCAAACTCAGCAAGATCTTCTTAGTCTACAGAGAGAAGAAGAAAGTATGTAAGAAAGAGCTACAGCATAGGCCAGGTTTGGTGGCTCACACTTGTAATCCTAGTACTTTGGGAGGCCAAGGCAGGCAAATCACTTGAGCTCCCAAGTTCAAGACAGGCCTGGGCAACATGGCAAAACCCTGTCTCTACAAAACATATAAAAATTAACCAGGCATGGTAGTGCCTGTAATGCCAACTACTTGGGAGGCTGAAGCATGAGGATCTCTTGAGCCTGGGAAGTGGAGGTTGCAGTAAACTGAGATAGCACCACTGCACTCCAGCCTGGGTGATAGAGCCAGACCTTGTCTCAAAAGAAGAGAAGGGGAGGAGAAAGGGAGTGGGGGGAAGGGGAGGAGAAACGGAGGGGAGGAAAAGGGGAGGAGAAGGGGAGGAGAAATGGAGGGAGGGGAAGGAGAGGAAAAAGGGAGGAGAGGGAGGGGAGGGGAGGGAAGGGTTAGGGGAGGGGAGGGGAGAGGAGAGGAGAGGGGAGGAGGAAAAGAAGGAGGGAGGGAGGGAGGAATGGAGGGAGGGAGAAAGGGAAGAAAGAACTACAGCATGCGAACAAAAACACTTGAGAAATTCTGAAAGTATACTGACATAGAAATTTCTCTACCTATAAAAGAGCTTAGAAATGACATTTACCAAGAGACTGTCTTTATAAGAACCTAAGAAACAGAGTATTTTGTTATAAAAATGCAATAGGAAATGTTTACCTTGGACATAATAAAGATGTTCCTGAAAGTAAAAGTAATATGATATCAAAGCCAAGTCTCAGGTAGACTCTCCTGACTTACAGGGCTTAAAGAATAATTTTCTCTTTTAAAATGAACTAGTGTCTCACTCTATCTTTACTACACAGGTTAAAAATGTAGGTAGTGAAATCAATTTAGTGGGGCAACACGATCAATATTTTTAATGAAACAAAACAGAATCAAATAGATGATGTCGGGAAGGCTGTCATATGCTAAAGGCAAGCATAATTTTCTGAAACTTTTGTCTCATTTGTGTTATGTGTGTCAGTCGACATGCAAATATATACTGAGTGTAGATTCAGGCCAAAAAATGTTAAAGTCACTGTTCAGATGACTTCTCAAGAACTAGGATTTTTCCTAGCATTATCTGAGACTAATAAAAAGGTAACAGATCCAAAATAATTAGGTGATCTCTTAATTATCTCTGTAGTCACCAATAAAACTATGTAATTGGTTTATGTTAGCATGCAAGGAAAATTATTATTGCTTTGTGATAAGCATACATTTAAATTGACTTTTTGCATTTTTAAAAGATGAGGGGCATGAGAGCAAGCAGAGACACAAATGGAACAACCATGACTTATTCTTTAATGATAAAATACACTACACAAATAAAGAGGCCTAATATAATAACAGTATGTGTAATACGCCATTTAAAAAATCACCAAAGTAAAATGAGATTTTAAAGTTCACAGTGAAGAAGAGGAAAAGAATTTTAGAAACAAATATTACTGCCTCCCCCAGGCACTTGAACCAACACATTAATTCCCAGCTCCCAGGTGCGTACACCTATATCAATAAATTCAGCCCTTAATTTGCAAGAAAATTTGCCTAGGGAAAATACAGAATGACTGGGTGGGCCTGAAAGAAAACAGGAAGAAGACAGTACACTCCTCAACTGTAATCCCAGCACTTTGGGAGGCCGAGGCGGGCGTATCACGAGGTTAGGAGATAAAGACCATCTTGGCTAACACGGTGAAATTCCATCTCTACTAAAAATACAAAAAATTAGCCAGGCATGGAGGCAGGCACATTTCAGAGACAGATGCAAAGGGCTCTGTTTTTTACTTTCCATGTAGAGAATACAGACATTTAATGGAAGGCAACACACTTGAAAAGAACGCACAGCTCCTGGGAGTTCTCAAGATCCAGAGAAGGATCTGGAATAGCACTGGTAATAAGGAAAAGGTCAATCACTTTTGGATGAAGGTCAATCGCTAAGGATAAAGAGGGCCTAATGGGAGAATACAGCTAGGGGACCAGCCCACTCACTAGTACTAACTGAATCCTCATGCAGCTGCCAACTTTAGGCCAGAGACAATACCCCATCCACATTGCCCAGGGCTCAAAGGAGATCCATCCAGATTTCGAGAAGATATACCAATAGCTGAGCTTCTTGTGTAGGACAGAAAAGTGTTGGAAAAAATTAAACTCCCCAATAGGGTTGCTTTCCAAAAAGATATGGGGAATTTGTCCTGTAACCAGTCAGATCCAGATATCGAATCCTTAAGGAGCTTTAATAGGCCATAACCTACTCATCCCTGCACTGCTTTTTGTGTGACAGTTACTGTCCTTAAAAACACCATTCAGGGATAAAAACAGAGCTCCTAGACTTACAGACCATATGTGCCCCACCTGTTAAGAGCAGCAGAGTGATGGGGAAAATGTTTCTTTGAGAGATGTGAATCTACTAAGGAAGAGAGTATTATAGAATAGCATCGAAATATTAATTTGCTTTGTTTTTATTGCTACAGGAAAATGAGGGCTATTTATCTGATGTTTTGTTTTCTCTCTGTGATTTCAAGACAGTTATCCAGTCCTCCGTATCTCAAATCAAATTGCCAAAGCAGAAGTTCCTGAAGAGAACATCTCTTCTTGACTTTTGTTTTAGAAAGCCTAAAATCAATGAAGGAGATCCCTGTTAAGAAAAAGAGAGTGAGGCACTGCCTTTGAAGGGGAAAGGGTTTGCAAAGGGGTCTTCCACTGCACAAAAAAAAAAAAAACAGAAAAAGTAGGGAGAGAGAAAAACCCACCATGATTAGGAAAAATACAGAAGTATAAAATTTCAAGAAGTAGAACAGAAATCTAACCCACTTCCTCACAATTCCCCAGAAATATAAAGAAGAATGGCCTAGCCAGATGATAAGTCCAAAGAGGCTGATCCTTAGCTATAGGGATCCTAGCCTCAGCAAAAATTTTCATGTTCAAATAATAGCATAGGCATCTGCCTCCAAGGGACCATCTGGGCTTAAACAATCAACATATTTCCAGTAATCAGTACAGAATTAAAACCCAAAGAAGCCTTTTTGAATATTCCACTACTTAAAAGACTCCCAAGGACGTTCTATAACATGGTTTGGTGAGAGGTGGGAGGAATGCTGGTCCCAATCTAATAACTGATACTGACTTTACCATGAAGGGGAACTGAAATGTGATTTAAATTTTACTTCAAGAAAAAAGAAATGTGATACTTTTTCATGTTCCATTATCCTGATGCATCTATGCTTTGTAATGGTATAGAATGAGAGTTTTTAAAAACCCTGTTAAGACACAAAATGAAATACATATAAAATTGTGTATTTGTATCTGCATCTGAATTATAATTTTATTAAATTCCATACATTGAACTACAAATTTGAACAGCTCTCTGCTGGACTATATTTAAAATAAAAATGAATTTCACAATATGCAATATAGTCCAACTGATGTTCACAAAATAGCTGTACTGAGCTCACAAGGTTTACCACTCTGCATCACCAATGGCTTTTGCAAAAACATAGTCTCTCCCTCCAAAACACATAACACCATCTTTCAAATAGAATTTCCATTTGTTCTTGCTTCGATGAATCTGGAGGGAGAAAAGTAGTTTACATTAATTAATTTTACAAGTTAAAGGATCACCTGCATTTCTTTGCTACAGTAAGTGGGATTATTCTCACCCTAAATGTGAGTGCCTTAAAACTAAAACCTCCTCAAGATAGTTTATTCATTCCACAAACATTTGAGTTCCTATGTGTTAGACACTGTTTTAGGCACTGGAAATATATTAAGGTACATATATTTCTATACTGTATATTTTATATATAAAAACACACATCCTGTATATGTAAAACCAAAAAAAAAAAAATCCCTGCCTTTTAAGAGTTTACATTTTAATAGGGAAGGACAGAAACCTAATACTTAAGTAAATTGTATAGAATATTAAGCTGTCATGTGAGGTGACACTTGAGCAAAAACTTGGAAAGGTAAGGAATAAAGCCAGGCAGATATTGACTCAGAAGCATTCCAGATAAAAGGAACAGAAGTGAACAGTCCTGAAGAGCGGCATGCCTGGATTGTTCAAGAACAGCAAAGAGTCCAGTATGTCTGCAAAGCAATAAACAGGAAAGATGTAGGTAATGTTACCAGAAATGAAAAACTGATACTTCATTGTGAGGAAGAAAGTCACAATAAAGCACTGAACAAGGTCAGAAGATACAGTTTATAATCTGTTAGATTCTGCTGGCTGTTTTCTAGATTTCATAAATCAGCCTAGACACAGACAAAATAAAAAATAAGAAATTTTACTACTTCAAGAGGTAACAAGCCATAAAATCATTGCTACCTCTAAGTAAACTGCAAGTGACTATTTAAAAGCCCTAGGAATATATGATCTGAGATCAAGAGTAAAATTTAAACCTAGTTGTTGACTACAAATAGTCAAGTCCAGGAAAAGCTGTGACTGGTATTCAGATGCATTTTGTGAAGCATAACAAAACACATAAGATAAACCCCTATTTTTGTGGGGGTGGTGGTTTAAGTCCTAGTAAATTTTTTCTGAGTTTTATTCCCAAATTGTCTTGCACAGGCACTTGCACATGTCTTAAAAATCCCTTGGGAATACAATAGTGACAACAAAAATCCCAAACTGAGCACAGGTAATAAAATATAACCAGAATTAGCAGGAGAACAGCAACAGAAGCAACAATTCATTGTGGTACTTTTATCTAGTGACTATATTTTTTCTAGATATACAATAGTTCAGTGTTAGGAATTTATTAATATAAACATCATATTACTTGAGTTACTGACAAATCGTATAATCACCTCTAATTGTGTTGAAAAAGTATTTAATAAAGCTATTGCATTTTAGATTTTTTAAAACTCAAGGAAAAAAAAGATTAAAAGACTGTGTATTATATACACACACACACACACACACACACACACACACACACACCACCCATCTCAGCCCAGAAGCCAGTGACACACTTAGTGGGAAAAACCCTGAAAGCATTCTCACTAAAGTCAGGACATAGACAAGGATATCCACCATTACCCAACTTCTTAAACACTCTAGAGGTACCAGCCAATGCAATTAGACAAGAAAAAATAAGTACAGATATAAAAATTGAGAAGGAATAGATTTATAAATACAGTGATTGCATGTCTCAAAACTCCAAAATAATCAATGAAAAATTACTAAGAATGCTGATATAAAATTAATATACAGAAACAATTCATAGCCTTCATGCATAGAATCAACAGTTAGAAGACATTCCAGAGGAATAAGCCAATTAGCACCACAACCAAAGAGCTAAATAGGAATACACTGAAGAAATACTTGACCTACTGGTAGCATTCAACACTCTCTCCTCTTTGAAATATTCTCCTCACTTGGCTTCTAAAATCCCCTGGTTTTCCACTCTCTGACCACTCCTTAGTTTCTTTAATTGAATCCTCCTTGTATCTCTTACCTCTCAATTTTAAGGTACACCAGGATTCTTATTTTTGCTTATACTCACTATTGGTGACCCTAGTCTCATGACTTTAAACACCATTTATATGCTGTTGACTCCAAGAATTTATGTCTAGCTCACACCTCTCCCTTAAATCCCAGATTCTCACTCAACTGCTTCAGCATCCTCTCCTGAATGTCAAGTAGGTATCTGAAGCAAGTTTAAAACTATGACACTTGTACTCTTTTCCCCAAACCTCACAATCTTCCCCACCTCACTGGGAAATGATCACTCATTCTTCTAAGAACTCAAGTCAAAAATCTTAGAGGTATTCTTTATGCTTGCTACTTATGTCCCATATCCAGATCCATCAGTACATGTTAGTTCTACCTACAAAATATATTCATATTCCAAAAACTTCTACCACTACCACTACTGTTATTCTTATCTCAGCCATCATCTTCTCTTGCCCAGATTAATACAATAGCCTCATAACTAGTTCCTGTTTTTACCCGTGTTCCCTGACAACACCCACTTTCAGTCTACTATAAATAGCATACCCAGAGTGTCTGCTAAAAACATAAATCACATGTCATTTCTCTTCTCAAAACTCTCCAATGCCCTCCCATCAAAAAACTAAAGCCCTTACAATGGACTACAAGATTCTTCATTTTTCCTAACTTACTGCTCTGGCCTCTGCACTGTTGCCTGAACACATGGGCAAACTCCTACCTCAGGACTTTTGTATTTCTTGTTCCTTCTGTCTAAAATGCTTAAACCCTAATATCCTCACAGTTCATTCCCCTACTTCCTTCTGATATTTACCCTATTACATTCTCAATAAGGGACCCCCAGACACTCCATCTAAAATTGCAACCTATTCCTCCCCAACATCATTAAAATAACAAATTTTATTAATATGATCTCAATGAAAATACCAACAGGGTTTTATTTTGAACCAGACATGTTGATTCTGGAGTTAATATGAAAAATAAACAAGAATATCCAGGAAAACTCTGCAAAAAAAAAAAAAAATAGTAAAGAATTACTAGCCTTACCAGATATTAAAAATCTTAATAATTAAATCACAGTAGCATTGGCCTATGACCTATGCTATCAATAGATATATCTGCACACATTATGAAAATATCTTATGTACATAGTAATTCAAATCAAAAGACTGAAAAATCACAAATATCCATCAGTAGAGGACTGGTTAAATTTTAGTAATCCTACAATAGGATATTATACAGCTATTAATATCATCACAAAGAAAGCCTCCTTATATGGGAAGATCTGAGAGAAATGTTGTTTAAAGAAAAAAAACAAGGTACAGAATATAGTGTTATTTATGTTATCTTTTGTATTTGTATTTGAATAAAGAAATTCTATGAAAACTAATATAACTACTTATTTGCATTCAAGACAGGAAAAGGAGCTACTAACAGAAAGCACAAATGGTGAAGGAATGTGAACCAGACTTTTCACTGTATACCTTTTTATAGTATTTTGATTTTTCAATCATGTGTGTGCACTATCTATTCAAAGAAGGAAATGTACATATATATAGACTATTAGACATATAGATATATATAAAGAGATCATATATATACACACATATATACATAGCTCTCTGTATATATAAAGAAACCATGCTACACCCCTAGAAATTAATCACTGTATAGCATTTAAGGGATAAAGTTAGCTATAAGCAAGTCTGCTAAACTGTCAAATGAAGATATAGGATATTCAAATGGTTTCACATTCCACTATAAATAGGGTCCTATTTGTAGCACAGAACATGTCCATCTGTAGTAAAAGGTTTCATTTCACCATTAATTTTCCCTATAATGCCTTTATTATTTAAATCTTTATATTAATTTTAGACATTCTCTAGGCCTCTGAAACAAAATATCTACACCATTTAACTAATTCTCATCCAGTATGTAAACCAGTGGCCTTCATTTAGCTCTTTTCCACTGTACCTGTTTATATTTTCAAAGATTTCCCCCAATTGTTAAATTTTAAAGATAAATTCCATCTGTTAATCAAATCCAAATAAAATATACTAAAGAAGCCAAACATGCTTCTCAAAATTTAATGGACATGCAAATCATTTTGGAGTCTTGTTAAAATGTACATTCTTATCCAGTACTCTGGGGTGGGATTCAGGATTCTGCATTTATAGTACTTTCCCAGAGGAACTGATACTACCTGCCTTTAAAACAAGCTGAGTAAGTCAGCAGAGTGGCACAGCAAAAGCGTGCGGAGACCATAAAACACACTGAATTAGTAAAGCTCTGAAAGACTACTGAAAGTTCTTTCAATTGACTTGAGTTGGGTTACATTCAATACTATTTGAAAAAATCAACCAGTGACCAGCACTGGAAAGTTTTCCTTTCATAAAGATTCACTATAACAGTGTTCCTCACCCCACTTTGACCTTATAGATACATTCTTTTGGCTATCTTCTGACTACATCACTCCCTTTTTAAAATGTTTCAATGGTTCCCCAATGCCCTGCTTTCCATTAACTTTGTTACCGCTGTTCTTAAAATATTCACTAAGTAGAAGTGTTCTAAGATACTAGATTTGTTAGCAGTGTATATTTAATATCACTTCTATCTATTCCATAAGATTATTATAAGAAACAAAAGATAATGTATGAGAAAACACACTGAAAAAATACAAAGTACTATGTAATTAATTACAAGCTATCTCCCACATTGCAGCAAACAAAGGATACCATATCCATAATGGTCTAGAAAATTCTTCATGAGACTTTAGGGAGTGCATATATAATTAAGTGCCTTATAATGTTTTTTTCATAGAAGGCAATATATTGTTTATAAGAAACTAAAACAAGTTTCAAACTAAGAACTGTTCCTTTTCTATCCCCTATTCCTTCTTATGTTTATATTTTTAGTCAGCATCTAAATTGCCATTTTCTATTTGTATAAAATGTTATAGGGGAGAAAGTGACCTTATTTTCAGAGAAAAAGATTTCTTTTTACAGCAATTCAAAACATTATCCTTTGTTTCCCCTAAATATATTCAAATTGTGACTGGAATAAAAGGTCCATTAGTTATCAAGGAAACACAAATCAAAACCGCAGTAATATACCATTTCACACCCATTAGAATAGTTAGAATTAGAAAGTTGGATCATGGCCAGTGCTGGTCAGGATGTGGAGAAATTGAAACCCTCAAACACTGCTAATAAGAATGTAAAATACTATAGCCACTTTGGAAAATAGTCTAGTAGCTCCTTAAACTGTCACCACATGACCCAGGAATTCAACTCCTAAGTATATGCCAAGACAGATGAAAACATATGTCCATGCAAAAACTTGTACGCAAATGTTTACAGAGGCATTATTCATTGTAGCAAAAAGGTATCTGTGGGGTTCAGAACACATCATCCCATATGTATTCTGGCATCCTGACATTTGAAAAAATGGCAGAAGCAGGAAAGTCTTTCTGACCTTGCCCTCGCCCTTCTCCCCTGAACCAAGCCATGAAAGAATTATCTGACCTTCCTCTAAAGTAAGTCATAGAACCTTTATTACAGAGGTCCCTACCCTGTACACAAAGGAAAATAAGTGTCCTTATTTCTGAAGACACAGAGACACAAAAATCTGAACAAACAGGTCTTACTAAGCTCCCTCCAGTTTATTGCCATAAATCATATACTTTTTTCCTCTGCTCGTACTTCCATATGACTGTCCAGGAAAATACTTTTCCCTGTTTCTTTGGGTCTTCATTTCTAAAGATTCCTGTGTTGGCCAGGCACGGTGGCTCAGACCTGTAATCCCAGCACTTTGAGAGGCCGAGGCAGGCAGATCACGAGGTCAGGAGATCAAGACTATCCTGGCTAACACGGTGAAACCCTGTCACTACTGAAAATACAAAAAAATTAGCTGGGCATGGTAGCGGGCACCTGTAGTCCCAGCTACTCGGGAGGCTGAGGCAGGAGAACAGCATGAACCTGGGAGGCAGAGCTTGCAGTGAGCTGAGATCACACCACTGCACTCCATCCTGGGCAACAGAGCAAGACTATGTCTCAAAAAAAAAAAAAATTTCCTGTTTCAGTAAAATGTACATTAAAATAAATTTGAATGATTTTCTCGCTAATCTGTCTTTTTCTAGGTGCCTCAACCAGAAATAGCAATGGGTGAGGAAAAGGTATTAATTTTTTCTCCCCTACAGTGGAAACAACTCAAATATCCATCAATAGACAAATGGAAAAAGAAAATGTGGTATATCCATTCAATAGACCATTATTCAGCAATTTTTTTAAAAAACGAAGATCTGATATATGTTACAACATGGATGACTCTTGAAAACACCGTGCTAAGTGAAAGAAGCCAGTAACAAAAGACCACATATTATATAATTCCTTTCATATGAAATTCCAGAATAGGAAAATCCACAGAAATAGAGAGTAGATCAGTGGTTTCTTAGGCCTAGGGGCTTGGAGTAGTAGAAATGGGGAGAATACTGCCCTGAGAATTAAAAAGTATGGGGTTTCTTTTTGAGGTGATAAAATGGTTCTAAAGTTGACTGTGATAATTGTTATACATATCCATGAATATACTAAACAAACCATTGAATTGTATACTTTAAATAGGTGAATTGTATACTGTGTTAATTATATCTCAAAGCCACTTTAAGAATATAAATATTCATGAATGAAGGACAAAAACTCCCCATTTGACTATATAATCACAGCTGTAGTGTTTTTTAAAAAGCAGTATTATTTTTAGTTGCTAGAGTTAAACTGCTACTAATATAATCTCTAGGCTGGAAACCTGAGAGACACCTTCAGCTAATGACCAAGTCCCACTGATTCTTCCATCATAACCTCTGACTTTTCCATGTTCTTACACTGCCATCCTCAGTCTGGGTTCTGGGCTCTGGGCTCTGGGGACTTCACATCTGCCCTGCCCACTTTTACCATTTGCTTTTTCCAAATCAAACATATCTAGCTTTTAAACCCAATTACAGTTTTCTCAATAACCTTCTCAGAAGGCTAATGTCCCTCAGACCAAGTTTAGATTTTTCCTACTAGCATTCAGGATATTCTAACCTGCTTTCTACTCTGTCTCCCAACCCAGCTTCATGTCCTAGTACTATACATCCAATAAGAGAACACTTTGTTCAAGCCAGAGCTATCTCTTCAGTGTCCCTTGTACATACTACATCCATTCATTTCTCTGCTTTTTATTGGGCTATTCTATTCTGATACTTATTCTCCATATTTACCTGTATCCTACAAATCATTCAAGGCCCATTTCAAAACCCCACATCACCCATGAAGGATTTGTGGGGAACTCCAACTACAAATGATTTGTTACATTTCCTAGCCACCTCTAGCACTTACGATTTGTGCTGCATATCTTAGCATTTGATTTACATGCTACTCATCTTAGCATTTGATTTACATTCCACATATTTTAGCATTTGGTTTACCTGTCACATATTTTAGCTGTTGGTTTACCTACCATCTCATTGCATGTCTTTCTAGTTTTCCAAAAGAAACATCTTGTTTCAATAAGATCATTACTTCCTTAAGGACTATCACCTTTTCTGGTATCACTGAGATCACATAGCACAGTGCTAGACCCAAAATACACACTCAGAATTTCCAGAATTACACTGCTGTTTTGATTAATTGTGAAGTGTAACTCACCATCTTATTTCCCATCATTTTACTTACCTTTCTACTATAAATGCAATTAATAAACCCAAAGTCCAAAAGGTAAATACAGTACCTTATCATACTGACAGACAATTACATTATCTGTCTCAAACAGGTCTGGCACATCCTGTTCACTAACATCATCTCCAGAATTTAAAGGGTCCTAAAGATGAAAGATGATCACATTAAGGAATTTTATGATGCTTTAAATTTTTTAAAGATAAAGAGACATACAAAAAATTAACTTGGCATGGTGGCACACTACTGTAATTCCAGCTACTCAGGAGGGTAAGGTAGGAGAATCATCTGAGCCCAGTAAGTTGAGGCTGCAGTGAGCCATGATTGCACCACTTCACTCAAGCCTCAGCAACAGACTGAGACTCCATCTCGAAAACCAAACCAAAACAAAACAAAGAAATAAAGGAACCTAGAGCAGCAGAATATAATTGCACTAAAAGTCAAACAGCCTGGATTTAAATTTACCCTGTTTGAGCAGGGTGCAGTGACTCACGCTTATAATCCCAGCACTTTGAAAGGCCGAGGCAGACAGATCACTTGAGGCCAGGAGTTCAAGACCAGCCTGGCTAACATGGTGAAACTCCATCTCTACTAAAAATACAAATATTAGCTGGGCATGGTGGTGTGCCTGTAATCCCAGCTACATAGGAGACTGAGGCGTGAGAATCATTTGAACCCAGGAGGCAGAGGTTGCAGTGAGCCAAGATCACACCACTACACTCCAGCCTGGGCAACAAAGCAAGACGCTGTCTCAAAAAAAGAAATAAAAAATAAAAAACAAATCCCTGTTTGGCCATTTAATAATTACAAGACTGAGCTTAGGCAAGTTACTAATTCTCTCCATATCTCAGTTTCCTCATATCTAAAATCAGGATAGGAATAAGAACCATAGGACTTTGGGACTATTAAGATAAGGCAGGTAAGACTTAATATGATGCCTGGCACATATGTAAAGCTACCATAAATGATAGCTAATACTACTTATACACTTCTTAATAATCACACTCTACCTGCAGTTTACGACATTTATTAGAATTAGAGCAGATACTATATGTTTCTACCAGGCTGCCTTCTTTAACAGCCATTCCCATTCCCTAGATCACCTACTACCTCTACTTAAGATCAATACAAAAGCCCATTCCCAAATATTTATTATTGGTTTTAAATTACAGTTGAAGATTAAAAGTTTAAATCCAAGGATATATTAAGTCTTTTTTTTTTTTTTTAACCTCTGCGTCCTGTGACTCTTTTGCGTCAGTCTCCTGAGTAGTTAGGTTTACAGACATGTGCCACCATGCCCAGCTAATTTTTGTTTTATTAGTAAAGACAGGGTTTCAACATGTTGGCCCAAGCTGGCCTCGAACTCCAAACCTCAAATGATCCACCAGCCTCAGCCTCCCAAACTGCTGGGATTACAGGCTTGAGCTACCATGCCCAGCCCCAAATAAGTCTTATTTCAAAAGAGTAAAGAAAAGATTAATCTTGCTATTCCTTTTGGTTCCAAAGCATAATAAAGTAGAAATGTTATAAATTAATAAAGAAAGTCTCAGCTCAAAAGCCATCCTCACCTCTTCTACAATGTCTACTTGAGGATCTTCTTTATCACTACTGTTTGTGGCTGAATCCTCATTTGAAATACTGTCAGCTTCTTCTTCAAGTACCTTCAGATCTCCCGCATCAATAACCCCTAGAAATTCATTCTCATCTACATCTCCTGCACTTCCTATTTCTTCATTGGAAGATGTATCACCGGTTCCATCGACTTGAATTATTTCGCCAGTATCATCATCAGCAACCCGAATGCTTAAATCCACCTGTGAATTAGAATCCTAAATAGAGAAAGAAATACACTAAAGTTCAAGTCAAATAAGGCATATAAAATATTGAATCCAAATTTAAAATTAACAGACAATCCACAAATGGTCACTTCAAGCAAATTTCTGCCTTATGACATTAAAATCTGAATAAGCCTAGCATTTCTATGTAATGTAGGAATAATTTTGTAAATTATAAATAAAGTAACCACCCACTTACAATCATAGGGAGACAGCAAATCAGTTCATTACTTTCAGATAATATTTACCAGTTTTTATACATACCATCTAAATTTATATAGTACCTATTAGGATTTAACTATTTCATTTGACTTTAAACAATAATTCAATGAAACAGAAAAGACAAATGTCATTGTGCTTAATATATAAATAAAAATGTAAAGGATTATACTAAGTGAAATAAGACAAACACAGAAGGACAAACCTTAGATGATTCCACTTATATGAGGCACCTAGAATAGGCAAATTCACAGAAACAGAAAGTAAAATCGAGGTTACTAGGGGCTATGAAGAGGGGAATGAAAAGTTATTGTTTAATGAGTATAGAGTTTCTGTTTGAGAAGATTAAAAAGTACTGGAAATAGAGAGTGGTGATGGTTGTACAACACTGTGAATGTATTTAGTACCACTGAAATGTACACCTAAAAATGGGTAAAATGGCAAATTTTTATGTTATAGATAATTCACTGCAACAAAAGTAAAAAACACATAAAGGAAATTTAGTAATCACTTCTGGTCACGTAGATGGCTATTATTTTACCATTACCTTCATCCAGCACAGTTAACAAGTATTTTATAGGCATTTTCTTATGTATGTATGTATGTATGTATGTATGTATGTATGTATGTATGTATTTATTGAGACAGACTCTCGCTCTGTTGCCCAGGCTGGAGTGCAATGGCACAATCTCGGCTCACTGCAAGCTCCGCTTCCCAGGTTCAGGAAATACTCCTGCCACAAGCCTCCTGAGTAGCTGGGACTACAGGTGCCTGCCACCACATCCAGCTAAGTTTTTGTATCTTTAGTGGAGATGGGGTTTCACCGTGTTAGCCAAGATGGTCTCAGTCTCCTGACCTCATGATCTGCCCACCTCGGCCTCCCAAAGTGCTGGGATTACAGGCATGAGCCACAGCACCTGGCCTGCACTCTTCACTCTTCAATGTAGGGTTCTATATTGGTCATACTATACTACCCACCCCCCAATTAATTTGTCATAGGTAGGACAAAGATCAATAAAATGTCAAGCTCCTTAAGAGCAGGGGCTGTTTTATGATTATATATGCTACAGAATCTATAGCAGTAGTTCTTAACCTCTTTGGAAAAGTCAGAGGCCCCTTGAAAACTTGATGAAAGCTCCAGATGCTATAATGCTGGTTGTTTTGGAAATCCATACATATGTTGACACACATGTTGCATAAACAACAGGTTACATTAACTTTAAGACTGAAGTATAGAAGTGTAGCCCAAGTATATGGAAAAGATGACTTTCCATCCTTTACAATCAGAAATACAAAGGTCATACTAAGTGAAATAAGGCAAACAGAGAAGGACAAATCTTATATGATTCCACTTACATGAGGTACCTAGAACAGGCAAATTCATAAAAACGGAAAGTAAAAGCAAGGTTTACAGGGGCTACGAAGAGGGGAATGAAGAATGATTTAGCACCCAAAGAGCTTTCATCAAATCAGCCTGGAAAGTCTTGGGAACTTTTTTTTTTTTTTTTGAGACAGAGTCTTGCTCTATCGTCTGGGCTGGAGTGCAGTGGCGGGATCTTGGCTCACTGCAAGCTCCGCCTCCCGGGTTTACGCCATTCTCCTGCCTCAGCCTCCCGAGTAGCTGGGACTACAGGCGCCCGCCACCTCGCCCGGCTAGTTTTTTGTATTTTTTAGTAGAGACGGGGTTTCACCGTGTGAGCCAGGATGGTCTCGATCTCCTGACCTCGTGATTCGCCCGTCTCGACCTCCCAAAGTGCTGGGATTACAGGCTTGAGCCACCGCGCCCGGCCGAGTCTTGGGAATTTTAACAGTCAAGAAGGCTACTAACAGAAGCCAAGAAGTTTTACTAAGATTTGAATAGATGCCCTTTATTTATATTTCTTCGAGTTTGCAAGTCATAGGTGATGTTTAATACAATAATAAAGATACAACTTTAATAATCTCAATAACTTAAGATACAACTTTAATAATATGCATATACTCAACTTAGTTTTTGAGTGGACAACTGCCCTTCTAGGGTTCAAACCCATATGAATATTACCAATAATGAACTCTCGAAAAAGTATACCCAACAAATAATGCTGTGTAGAAAAATTCAAATTAATAGACCAAAATTATGTAAGTTTACATGTAATTAATTTTACTACATTGGAAACAGATTTCCTTCACAGATGAAATATAAGGAATATCACATGTATGAAAAAATTAGTGACTATGTGCTCAAAAATGAAAATAAGTCCAAATTACATAAATAAGATAAATTTGTACTCTGCTATGAATAAATTAGAGAAATCTTAGAGGGCCCACTGCCCATAATGTAAAAGCTGAATAGAATGCTACTACCACACTAACAATGAACAAAAGCTGGATAAATTTACAAAATCACAACTTTTCTTGAAGCAGCCTGAAATCTAAGGAGGGACACTCCTTACAGATGGGACACACAAACATATCTCTCTATAGAAAAGTAATGCCTATTTCCAACTATAAATACTATTTACCTCAGTCTCTCCTTTATTTATATAAGATGTCTGACATTCAATCAAAAATGAGGCCGGGCACAGACACTCATGCCTGTAATCCCAGCACTTTGGGACACCAAAGCTGGCAGATCACTTGAGCCCAGACGTTCAGGACTAGTCTGGGAAAGATAGCAAGATCCTATCTCTACAAAAAATACAAATAATAATAATAATAATAATAACTGGGAGTGATGGTCCGTGCTGAGGAGGTGGAGGCAGGAAGATCACCTGAGCCCAGGGAGGTTGAGGCTGCAGTGAGCTGTGATTGCACCACTGCACTCCAGCCTAAGTGACAGAGTGAGACCCTTCTCAAAAATAATAATACAAACAAAAAGCAACCAAAACCAACCATCACACTGCAAAGCAATCAAGAGAACCAGACTCAGAGATAGTTAGAAATGTCAGACTATGATTGATACAACAAATAATTTAGTGAAAAAAGTGGAAAAAAATCCATGAACAAATAAATAATTTCAGCACAGATAACAAGTTTGGGGAGTTAGGAAAAGAAAGAAAAAAGAAAAACAAGAATTTTAACACAAAATTCTAAAAATAAAAACCACAATATCAGAGTAAAAATTTCATCTGAAGGGGTCATCAGTAGATGTGACACAGCAAAAAAGAATCAAAAACATTCAGGAAAACAGAAAAAAGGAAGAACACAGACACACACACACACACACACACACACACACCCTGACAAGTTGATTAATAACTATATTAAATATAAATGGCCTAAACATCTCATTTAAAAGATAGAGATTATCAGACTGGATTAAATTAGCAAGACCCAACCATATGCTGTCTATCTGGGAGGCTGAGGTGGGCAGATCACAAGGTCAGGAGTTCAAGAGCAGCCTGGTCAATATGGTGAAACCCCATCTCTATTAAAAATATTTTTTAAAACTTAGCTGGGCATGGTGGCACATGCCTATAATCCCAGCTATTCAGGAGGCTGAGGCAGGAAAATTGCTTGAATCCAGGAGGCGGAGCTTGCAGTGAGCCAAGATCGCGCCACTGCACTCCAGTCTGGGTGACAGAGCAAGACACTATCAAAAAAAAAAAAGGGGGGGGAGAGAAAGAAAGAAACTCACTTTAAATACAGTGACACAGGTAGGTTAAAAGTAAATGAACAGAAAAAACACATACCATGTGAACACTAATCAAAATAAACCTAAAACTGCTCTATTAATATCAGAAAATGTAAACTTCAGAACCAGAAATATTATCAGAGATAAATAAAAAACATTAAATAATAATAAAGGGATCAATTGAAGAAGATGACTATCCTAAATACTTATATACCTACAAACATAGCTTCAAAAATAAACTAAAAAGTAATAAAAGTAAAAGAAGAAATAGACAAATCTACTATTACAGGTAAAGGTTTAAAACTCCTCTCTCAGTAGTCAATAGAAAAAGTGGACTGAAATTCAGTGACGATATGGAAACCCTGGACAATGCAATCAATCAGCTTGACCTAATTAATATATAAAGAATACCCTACCCAAAAATAGCCAAATATCTTCAAGAGCACACATCATGTTTGCCAAGATAAACCATATTCTGAAACACAAAACAAACCCTGACAAATTTAAAATATATAAAGTATATTCTCTGACCACAAAAGAATTACACTAGAAACCAATAACAGAAAGATATCTGGAAAATTCCCCAAATATTTAAAAATTAAACAACACAATTCTAAATACCCAATGGTCAAAGACTAAATCACAAAAGAAATTAGAAAATAATTGTAATTGAATGCAAATGAAAACATAATGTCCAAACTTTTGAGATGTACCCAAAGCAGTGCCTAGGGGGAAATTTATATCATTAAATTATTATATCAGAAAATAAGTATGTCTCAAATCAATGGCCTAATATTCCACCTCAAGAAACTAGAAAAAGAAGGCCAAAATAAGTCCAAGTAAACAGAAGGAAGAAAATAATAAAAATTTTAAAAGGGAAAAAAAGTGAAATTAAAAACAGAAAAAAAAAAAAAGAGAGAAATCAGTAAGGCCAAAAGTTCATTCTTTGAAATTATTAATAAAAGTGAAAAACCTAGCCAGGCAGGGTGGCTCACACCTGTAATCCCAGCACCTTAGGAGGCCAAGGCAGGCGGATCACTTGAGGTCAAGAGTTGGAGACCAGCCTAGCCAACAGGGTGAAACCCAGTCTCTACTAACAATACAAAAATTAGTCAGGTGTGGTGGCGTACACCTGTAATCCCAGCTAGTCAGGAGGCTGAGGCGTGAGAATTACTTGAACCCAAGAGGTGCAGATTGCAGTGAGCCAAGATCACACCACCTGAACTCCAGCCTGAGCAACAGAGCAAGGCCGTCTAAAAAAAAAAAAAAAAAAAAAAAAATTGAAAAACCTCTAGCACGACAGAGAGAGAAAGAGTGAGAGACAGACGGACAGAATACACAAGCAAACAGTATTAATAATTAAAGAAGGAATGTTACATAGATCCTCGAGGCATTACAATAATATATTATCAACTTTCAATAAATTTTACAACTTAAGTAAAATGGATAAATTCATTTAAAGAAATTACCAAAATTTACTCAAGAAGAAACAGATAACCTAAAGACACATATCAGTTAAAGAAATTTAATTCCATTAAAAACCTTCCCACAAAGAAAAATTCTAAATTCAGAAAGCTAAAAACTCTATCAGAAAACAGGAGAGATACAGATATAGAGCAATTCATTTTATGAAACTAACATTTTCCTAATACCCAGCACAAAATAAGAAAACTACAGACCAGTATTCCTCATGAATATAGAAAGAAAAATCCACAATGAAATTTTAGCAAATTGAATCCAGCAATGCATAAAATAACATAATATTACAAAATGAAGTTTATCCTGAGAATGCATTTGAAAGTTGAACATTCAAAAGTCAGTGTATCTCACCATATCAAAACATGAAAGAAGGAAACCCATTTGTTTCAATAGATATAGGGGAAAATTGTTTAAACTTAACGTCAACTCATGATTTAAAAAAACAAACTACATTAAAGAAAACTTTTTCCATCTGATAAAGGATATCTACAAAAAAAAAAAAAATATATTAAAACCATACAGCTAACATAGTACTTGATGAAAGATAGAATGGTTTCCCCTTAAAATCAGGAACGAGATTTCTGCTCTCAGCACTCTTATTTAATTTTGTACCGGAAGTCCTAAATCAGTGCAATAAGCTAAGAAAAAAAAAGCTATGGGAAGAAATATATATATACACCCATATTGATATATATACTTTATAAACATATATATATATAACATAATGTCCGAACTTTTGAGATGTACCCAAAGCAGTGCCTAGAGAAATTTATAGCATTAAATTTATGCTATTTTTTTTTTTTTTTTGAGATGGAGTCTGGCTCTGTCACCCAGGCTGGAGTGCAGTGGTGCGGTCTCCGCTCACTGCAAGCTCTGCCTCCCAGGTTCATGACATTCTCCTGCCTCAGCCTCCCGAGTGGCTGGGACTACAAGCGCTCACCACCACGCCCAGCTAGTTTTTTGTATTTTTAGTAGAGACAGGGTTTCACCATGTTAGCCAGGATGGTCTCTATCTCCTGACCTTGTGATCCACCCGCCTCAGCCTCCCAAAGTGCTGGGATTACAGGCGTGAGCCACTGCTCCCGACCCCAAAGGGTCTACAAAACAACTACTAAAATTATTAAGTGGGTTTAATAAGGTCACAGGATATTAGGTCAATTTACAAAATTCAACTGCATGTCTATATAGTAGCAATAAACAATTAGAAATTGAAATTTTAAAACACTACCTTTAGACCAGGTGTGGTGGCTTATGCCTGTAATCCCAGCACTTTGGGAGGACAAGACAAAAGGATCGCTTGAGTTCAGGAGTTCAAGACCAAACTTATCTCTACTAAAAATAAAAATGTTTAAAAATTACCCAGGTATAGTGTTGTGTACCTACAGTCCCAGCTACTCAGGAGGCTGAGGCAGGAAAATCACTTGAGCCTGGGAGATCAGGGCTGCCGTGAGCTATGACCTGCCACTGCTCTCCAGCCTGGGCAACACAGCAAGACGCTGTCTCAAAATATACAAATAAAAATAATTTTTAAAATGTTTATTATACAGCATTTTATGTTTTAAAAAATTATTTTCATAAAATCCATTTTTACATTAGAGATCTCAAAATGGGAAAATAACAATGTTTTATACTTTAATACTTGTAGGCAGATTGTTTTAGGACAAGTAAAATAAACGTATTTGAAGGATTAAGTTTCAGTTTTGATTGACTGATTGAGATAGGATCTTACTCTATTGCCCAGGCTTAAATGCAGTGGCCCAATCTCAGTTCACTGCAGCCTTGACCTCCTGGACTCAAGCAATCCTCCCACCTCAGTCTCCCGAGTAGCTGGAAGTGCAGGAGGGCAGCACCATGCCCAGCTAATTTTTTTGTATTTTTTATATTGATGGGGTTTTGCCATATTGCCCAGGCTGGTCTTGAACTCCTGGACTCAAGCAATCCTCCTTCTTCAGCCTCCCAATGTGCTGGGATTACAGCCATGAGCCACTATGCCCAGCCAAGTTTCAGTTTAGAATGTGTAATATTTTAATACATCTACAAGGGAGACCTCTTTCCTAAATGGAACTTCTCTTTTTTTTTTTTTTTTAACTTTTACTTTAGGTTCAGGGGTATACGTACAAGTTTGTTATGTAGGTAAACTATGTGTCATGGGGGTTTAGTTTACAGATAATTTCATCACCCAGGTAATAAGCACAGTACTCAATAGGTATTTTTTCTGATCCTCTCCCTCCTCCCATACTCCACCCTCAATTATTCCCATGTTCATTGTTCCCCTCCTAGTATCCATGTGTTCTTGTTGTTTAGCTCGCACTCATAAGTGAGAACACGTGGTAGTTGGAAATAAATTTTAAAAATTATATACCTTTAAAGCATCAAGAGAAAAGCAACTCACCTACGTATAAGAAATCCCCATTAAGTGTTCTGGTAGATTCCTCAGCAGAAGTTTGAAGACCATAAGGCAGTGGGATGACATATTTAAAGTGTTTTTTTTAAAAAAAATCAACCAAGATTTCTGTATCTGGCAAAATTATTTTTCAAAAATAAGGGAGGGAGCTGCTTCCAGTCTCTCTCTCCCACTGCAAAACCCAGCTAGAGTAGTTCCTATTGCCATGGATCTCCTTGAATAAATTCTGCCTTACCATCCTTTAAAAAATGAAAGATAAATTAAGACATTCCTAGATAAAAACCAAGGGAATTCATTATCATTAGATTTTCCCTACAAGAAATATTAAAAGGAGTCCTTTAAATTAAAATGAATAGATGCTAGATAGTAACTTGAAGCTACATAAAATGTAAAATTATCTGGTAAAGGCAAATAGATGGACAAATACAAAAATCAGTGTTAACATAATTTTAGTTTATAATTGATTTTATTCTTCTACATCATTTGAAAGACAAAAGCATAAAAAACTATGTTAATGGGTAAATAATATATTAAAAAAGTAATCTGTAACAACAATAAGACAAAGTGGGGGAGGGCAAAGTTGTAAAGGAGTAAACTTTTTGTATGTGATTGAATTTAAGTGGGTATCTGATTAAAAGAGATTATTACAAGCCTAAAATATTACATGTAATGCCCATGGCAACCACAAAGAAAATATCTGTAGAATGTTCACAAAGGAAATGAGAAGGGAAACCAAAAATCAATTATACACAAAGGAAGGTAACAAAGGAGGAAATCACAGAAAACCTAAATACATATAGAAAACAGCAAAACAGCAAGAGTTAGTTCTTTCCAATTAGTAATTACTGTAAATGCAAATGAATTAAATTCCCCAATCAAAAGACGTAGTCTAGGAGAATGGATAAAATACAAGATCCAACTATATGCTCTCTATAAGAGATTAAATATCTAGGACATGAATAGGCTGAAAGTGAAAAGATAGAAAAATAAATTCCATGCAAATGATAACCAATAGAGCTGCAATGGTTATGTTACCACTAGAAAAAATGGATTCTAGGTCAAAAACTGTTATTTAAAAAGGAAAAAAAAATTTTTTTAATTACATAATGAAAAAAGAATCAATTTACCAAGAAGATATAACAATTATAAATACATGTGCACCAAACATTAGATCTCCTAAATATATGCAACAAGCCGGGTGCAGTGGTCCACACTTGTAATCCCAGCACTTTGGGAGGCTGAGGCAGGCGGATTACTTGAAGTCAGGAGTTCGAGATCAGACTGGCCAATATGGTGAAACCCTGTCTCTACTAGAACTACAAATATTAGCCAGGAGTGGTGGTGGGTGCCTGTAATCCCAGCTACTCAGGAGGCTGAGGCAGGAGAATCACCTGAACCCAAAGGCAGAGGTTGCACTGAGCCAAGATTGTGCCACTGCACTACAGCCCTGGCAACAGAGTGAAACTCTGTCTCAAAAAAAAAAAAAAAAAAAAAGTCTGGGGATGAAGTGAAAACAATGGGGAGGGAAATGTATACCTATAAATGCTTACATTTTAAAAGATCAATCTCAAATTAACAGTTTAACTTTACATCTTAAAAAACTATAAAGGAAAGAACAAATCAAACCTAAAGCTAGCAGAATGAAATAAATAATAATGTTAGAGAAAAAGAAAACATAGAAATGAGAAACAATAGAGAAAAATCAACAAAACCAAGAGTTGCTTCTTCAAAAAGATCAAAAAAATTGATAAACTTTTATAACTAGACTGATAAGAAGAAGAGAAGACTCAACTAAAATTATCAGTGAGGGTCGGCCACGGTGGCTCACGCCTGTAATCACAGCACTCTGAGAGGCTGAGGCAGGTGGATCACTTGAGTCCAGGAGATGGAGACCAGCCTGGCCAGCATGGCAAAACCCCATCTCTACTAAAAATACAAAAATTAGCTGGGCATAGTAGAGCACACCTGCAATCCCAGCTACTCAGGAGGCTGAGGCACAAGAATCATTTGAACTCAGGAGGCAGAGGTTGCAGTGAGCCGGGATCACACCGCCGCACTTCAGCCTGGGCAACAGAGACTGTTTCAATAATAATAATAATAATAATAATAATAATAAAATTATAAATAAAAGAGGGGACATCATTACCAATTTTACAGAAATATAAAGAACTTTAAGAGAAAACTATGAACACTTACACCACAACAAATCAGATAATCTATTTTAAAAATTAACAAATTCCTAGAAATACACAATCTAGACTGAATCAGAATAGAAAATCTTAGTAAGTATATTGATTGGAAAGTAGACTGAATAAGTAATCAAAACCCTACCTACAAAGAAAAATCCAGAACCAAATGGCTTCACTAGAAAATTATACCAAACATTTAAAGATGAATACCAATCACCCTCAAACTCTTCCAAAAAATGGAAGAACAAAATATCTCCAAACTTATGAGGCCAGCATTACCCTGATACCAAAGCCAGACAAAGACAAAACATAAAAATGACAGACCAATACTTCTGATGAATATTCATGTAAAAATCCTCAACAAAATACTGGCAAATAGATATAATAGCACATTATAAGAATCCTACATCATGGCCAAATGAGATTTATTCCTGGGATGCAAGGATAGTTCAACATAAAAAAAACAATCATACTGAATGGTAAATCCCTGAAATCTCTTCTCTAAGATTAGAAAGAAGGAAAAGACAAATACTTTCACCACTTCTAATCAACACAGTAATAAAAAAAAAAGGACTAGCTAGGACAATTAGGCAAGTAAAAGAAATAAAAGACATCAAAATTAGAAAGGAAAAACTAAACTAAAATTATCTCTGTTTACAGATGTACTATTCACAATAGCAAAGACATGGAATCAGCCCAGGTGCCCATACATGGTGGACTGAATAAAGAAAATGTGTTACATGTATACCATGGAATGCTATGCAGCCACAAAAAAAAAGGGCGGGGGGGGGGGGGGGAATCATGTTCTTTGCAGCAACATGCATACTGCTGAGTGCCATTATCCTAAGTGAATTAACACATGAAGAGAAAACCATATATGAGATGTCGTCACTTATAAATTAGGAGTTAAATATTCAGCACATACAGACACAGTGGTGGAAATAATAGACATTGGGGACTCCAAAAAGGGAGAAGAAGTGGGAGCAAGGGCTGAAGAACTATTTTGGGTACTATGCACAGTAACTGGATGACAGGATCAATCACACCCCAAACCTCAGCATGATGCAATATACCTATGTCACAAACCTTGCACATGTACTCCCTGAATCTTAAATGAAAGTTGAAATGATAAATAATAAAAATTTAAAAATCAAACCAGTGTGTTATTAATGTAAAGACAGGTGTATATACCAATGGAGTAAAGATCCCAGCAACAAACCCTTACATAAAAGGTCAATTTTCCAGAAGGGTAACAAGACCATTCAATGTGGAATGGACAGTCTTTTCAACAAATCATTTTGGGAAAACTAGGACCACATTGAAAATAATGGAGTTGAACCCTAAATTTACACCATCTACAAAAATTAACTCAAAATGGATCAAAGAGGTAAACGTAAGAACTAAAACTATAAAGCTCTTAGAAGAAAACACATGGTGAAAATTTCATGACATTGGATTTGAAAATAATTTACTGGATATGACACCAAAAGCATAGGTAACAAAAGAAAAAAATAGATAAAATGGACTTCACCAAAATCAAAAACTTTTGTGCTCAAAAGACACTATTAACACAGAGTAAAGGTGACCCATGAAATGGGAGACAATATTTGCAAATCATACATCTAATAAGAGGTGAATATCCAGGATACATAAAGAACTATAACTCAACAACAACAAAGCAAACAGTCCAATTAAAAAAAAAATGGGCAAAGGACTTGAATAGACTTCTCTCCAAAGAACATATACAAATGGCCAGAAGCACATAAAACAATGTTCAACATCACTAATCATTAAGGAAATACATATCAAAACTACAAGATACCACTTCAAATCCCTTAGGGTAGCAATTATTTAAGAAAAAAAAAACAACAACAACAGAAAGTAAGTGTTGGTGGGGATGTGGAGAAATCAGATGCTTGTACACTACTGTTGAGAATGTAAAATGGTGCAGCCTCTATGGAAACTGTATGGCAGTTCCTAATAAGATTAAAAGTAGAACTGTCATATGATTTTGCAGCTCCATTTCTCCATATATATCCAAAAAAATTAAAGCCAGGGATTTGAAGAGATATTTGTACACCATGTTTATGGCAGCATTATTCGCAACAGTCAAAAGCTGGAAGCAACCCAAGTATCCACAGACACCTGAATGAATAAACAAAATGCAATATATGCATACAATGGGATATTATTCAGCCTTAAAAAGGAAGTAAGTTCTGACACATGCTACAACATGGAAGAACCCTGAGACATTATGCTAAATGAAGAAGGGCAAATACTGTCTGATTCCACTTATATGAGGTAACTAAAGTAGTCAAATTTATAGAGACAGAAAGTAGAATGGTTGTTTGTCAGGGACTGGGAGAGTGAGAAATGGGGAGTTGATGTTTAATGGGCGTGGAGTTTGAGAAGATGAAAAATTTCTAGAGACGGGTGGTGGTGATAGCTGCACAACAATGTGAATATACTTACTGTCACTAAGCTACACAGTTAAAAATTGTAAAAATAATTTAAAAATAAAATAGTGAAATGGTTAATTGTACATGTATTTTAGCATGAAAGAAAAATCAAATTTGTGAAAGTCTGTAGTGATACAGTGTCAACTATGTGGCAAAACTGATCAAAGTACTGGTGGCAGGAAAAATCGGCACAACCTCTTTTTAAAACACCGTGGCAACATACTGCAAATGCGTTAGAAATTTTTAGTTTTTTCTACCTTTTAAAAAATGTATTTTAGGCTGGGCCCAGTGGCTCGTATATCTGTAATCCCAGCACTTCGGGAAGCCAAAGTGAGACAAGTCCTTCAGGCCAGACATTCGAGACCAACCTGGATAACATAATGAGACTCTGTCTCCACAAACTAATAAATTAATTAATTAAAAATATATTTTTAAAAATGCAATGCAAATGAAGCTTAAAAGAAGAATAAAAATGGTCTTGGCACGCACGGTTTGCTGAGCCCGTTAGTGTGTCCGGCGGAGACACGCCGCCACCATGTCTCGCTGCCTGCGTCCCCTCAACACGTCTCTGTTCTTCAGGAACGTGGCCGAGGACACCAGGTCTGAAGACCTGCGGCATGAATTTGGTCATTATGGTCCTATAGTTGATGTGTATGCTCCACTTGATTTCTACACTCGCCATCCAAGAGGATTTGCTCATGTACAATTTGAGGATGTTCATGATGCTGAAGACGCTTTACATAATTTGGACAGAAAGTGGATTTGTGGACAGCAGACTGAAATACAGTTTGCCCAGGGGGATCGAAAGACACCAAATCAGATGAAAGCCAAGGAAGAGAGGAATGTGTACAGTTCTTCACGCTATGATGATTATGACAGATACAGGCATTCTAGAAGCCGAAGTTATGAAAGGAGGAGATCAAGAAGTTGGTCTTTTGATTACAACTATAGAAGATCGTATCGTCCTAGAAACAGTAGACGGACTGGAAGACCACGGCGTAGCAGAAGCCATTCCTACAATGACAGATTCAAGCACTGAAATCGATCTTTTTCCAGATCAAAATCCAATTCAAGATCACGGTCCAAGTCCCAGCCCAAGAAAGAAATGAAGGCTAAATCATGTTCTAGGTCTGCATCTTACACCAAAACTAGAGGCACCTCTAAAAACAGATTCCAAAACACATTATAAGTCTGGCTCAAGATATGAAAAGGAATCAAGGAAAAAAGAATCACTTAGATCCAAATCTCAGTCAAGATCACAGTCTAGGTCTAGGTCAAAATCTAGATCAAGGTCTTGGACTAGTCCTAACTCCAGTGGCCACTGATAGTATAGACCATGCTCATTTTTAGGCATGTATCATTCATTTACTCATAGTTTGGTTTACTTAAATTATCAGGAATACAATGTTGCAATGATGCTTTAAAAACACTTGTTAGTTTTCCCTGTACCAGGCAACAGTTATAATTAAATGATATGCTGTTGAGAAGCCACTCTTAAGAGTCCAGTTTGTCTAATGTTATGGGCAGCTACCAATTTGTGGTGTCTCTATACGTTTTTGTAAAGATTCTCATTTTTTATGCTTGAAGTATTTGGTGAAAAGATGTTGGTTGGCCACAATTTGCAATATTGTCTCATTAAAAATAAACTTTCATATTCATATTTGGTAGAACTGTTAACCTAGAAATGTAGCTTGCTAATAAGATAGAATGATACAAAAGTGAAATAGTAGCCACAATACAACACTGACTGCTCAGACACATTTAGGTTCAGGGTGGACCTTTATGTCTTGTCAAGATGTCTAGGCCCAGCCAGGCACGGTGGCTCACACCTGTAATCCCAGCACTTTGGGAAGCCAAGGTGGGTGGATCATGAAGTCAGGAGTTCGAGACCAGCCTAACCAACATGGTGAAACCCTGTCTCTACTAAAAATACAAAAATTGGCCAGGCATGGTGGCGCATACCTGTAACCTCAGCTACTCAGGAGGCTGAGGCAAGAGAATCGCTTGAATCCAGGAGGTGGAAGTTGCAGTGAGCCAAAATCATGCCACTGCACTCCAGCCTGGGCAACAGAGTGAGACTCTATCTCAAAAAAAAAAAAAAAAAAAAAAAGATGTCTAGACCAATAATAATTATTTTTGATGCAGCATGGATTAGTTCTTTTGTTAACCCCACTGTCTTGGGGAATGATACCAGCTGGGTAATTGAGTTCTTGACTGAAACATGGAGGCTTGACTGCTTTTTTTCTCATTCCTATGAAGATTTGGAACACAGAAAACACAAAAACTCACCTTAAAATTGAGCAGGTCGATGATGGCAAAAATAATTTTAAGGAGAAAGGAATATTCTTACGTAGTTATTTCAAAGTTTAAGGAACGTTGTTGACCATAATCTTGCTTAGTTTTCTTACTGCTATTAGAAGCAATTGTTTCCAAGCAGGTTTCGTGTGTGTGTGCGCATAGTGTAAAAGAACTGAAAGTTTGATGCTTACAGCACTTGGCTCATGCATTTGTATCAAAATTTGTCTGCCTCTTTATGAGGGAGGCCTGCTTTTCACACCTCAGTTTATTTAATAAGAGGCAAGTTGAAAGACAACACTCATTCTAGGTGATTCTGTGGTACCATAAAATTTAAAATAATTTGGGAAAAAGGATTAGTCAGTCGTAAGCAAGAGTTACGTCTTCTGAGCTTTTGATTATCAGTGTAGTACCTGACTAAAAATGAAGTAATACCCTTAACCATTTATAATTTCTAGTATTTCTCTGAAAGATCGTTTTGGAGACAAAAGTGACTTGACATGTCCAATTTCATTTCAGAATAAAAAGCTAGCATCGTTAGAAATCTTAGATTGCTTGCTTACAGATATAAGTAAGAATTATGGAGAAGCAATTCCTTTTAGAGGATTATTTTTTTCAATTTTGGTTTTAGTAATCTAGGCTTTGCCTGTAAAGAATACAATGATGGATTTTAAATACTGTTTGTGGAATGTTTTTAAAGGATTGATTCTAGAACCTTCGTATATTTGATAGTATTTCTAACTTTCATTTCTTTACTGTTTGTAGTTAATGTTCATGTTCTGCCACGCAATTATTTATATGCACGTTTCTCTAATTTTTTTAGATTTTCATGGATGTATAGTTTAAACAACAAAAAGTCTATTTAAAACTGTAGCAGTAGTTTGCAGTTCTAGCAAAGAGGAAAGTTGTAGGGTTAAACTTTATATTTTCTTTCTTACAGAGGCTTCTAAAAAGATATTTTTATGTTCTTTTTAACAAATATTGTGTACAACCTTTAAAACATCAATATTTGGATCAAAATAAGACCCAGCTTATTTTCTGCTTGCTGTAAATTAAGCAAACATGCTATAATAAAAACAAAATGAAGGAAAAAAAATGTTCTTGATGGCATTTTTAGGTACCATTTATAATAGCACCAAAAACTATGAAATATTTAGATAAAAATATAACAGAATATATAAAATATGTATATGCTAAAAACTAGAAAGCATTAGTAAGAGAAGTCAAAAACCTAAATTAAAAAAAAAAAAAAACTTATGCCCCTGAATTGGAAGACTCAATATTGTGAAGACGTCAATTCCCCTTACTGATCTACAGATTCAACACAACCCAAATCAGTCTTAGCAACTTTTCTTTTTAGAAACTGACAAGCACATCCTAACATTTATATGGAAATACAAAGGAATTAGAATAGCCCAAACAATTTGGAAAAAAGAACAAATTTGAGAAATTCACACTCTCTGATTTACTATAAAGTTACAATAATCAAGACAGTGTAGTACTAGCAAAAAGATAGTCACGTGAATTAATGAAACAGAATGAACCTTCAGTAATAAACCAACACAGATGTAATAATTTTCACTAAAGGTGAAGTGCTTTAGATACTTAATGTGCACAGACAGCTAACTCAGTGAGACAGGACAGTCTTTTTAACAAACGATGGTGAAACAATTGAATATCCATAGTAAAAAAAAAATGAGCCGGCCAGGCACGGTGGCTCATGCCTGTTTCCCCAGCACTTTGGGAGGCTGAGGCAGGTGAATCACCTGAGATCAGGAGTTCAAGGCCAGCCTGACCAATATAGTGAAACCCTGCCTCTACTAAAAATACAAAAAATTAGCCAGGCATGGTGGTGGGCATCTGTAATCCCAGCTTCTCGGGAGACTGAGACAGGAGAATCGCTTGAACCCAATGAGCTGAGATCATGCCACTGCAGTCCAGCCTGGGCAACAGGCCTAAATGTAAAACCTGTAACTATACAATATTTAGAAGTATAAGAAAATCTCTGCAGCCTTTGATAAGACACATGAAAAAGAAATCAAAAGATAAAAATAATAAACTGGACTTCATCAAAATTAAAAACTTCTCCTTACCAAAAGATAGGGTTAACTACCAAGGATGTGGTGTACCAACAACAAATCTTACACATTGCTGGTAGAAATGCAAAATTCCACCATACATTGCCGGTAGAAATACAGCCACCTTGGAAATGAGTTTGACTGTTTCTCATAAGCATACATTTATCATCTTATCTAACAACCCCACTCCTAGGTATTTACATATACAAAACCTACACATAAATGTTTTCAGGACTTTTTTTTTTTTTCTTTTTTTTGAGACAGAGTCTCACTCTGTCTCCCAGGCTAGAGTACAGTAGCATGATATCAACTCACTGGGTTCAAGCGATTATCTCTCCTGCCTCAGCCTCCCAAGTAGCTGGGATTACAGGCGTGTACCACCATGCCCAGCTAATTTTCATATTTTTAGTAGAGATGGGGTTTCGCCATGTTGGCCAGGCTGGTCTTGAATTCCTGACGTCAAATAATTCAACCGTCTCAGTCGCCTAAAGTGCTGGGATTACCCAGCGCCTGGCCCTTTCAGGGGCTTTATTCACAAACACCAAAAACTGGAAACAACCCAAATGTCAAACTGGTAAGTAAATGTGGTATAACCATACAATGGAATGTACTCATACACGCAACAACATGGATGAATCTCAAATGTATTGTGCTAAAAATACATGCTGCATGATTGTGTCTAACATTCTGGAAACCGTAAACCTATCCCAAAAGAAAACAGATCAGTGAGTGACCGCCAGGAACTGGAGGCTGAAGGAAGGTATTGACTACAAAGGCATGTGAGGAAACTCTGAGGTAATGAAAACATTCTCTATCTCAGGTAGGGTTGTATAATTTCAGTTTGTCAAAATTCATATGGTACATCTAAAAACTACCTTTTAAAAGATGAATTTTATTGTATATATATCATGCCTCTTTAAATTTGAGTTATTTTAAAGCCAGTTAGTTTGCGACCAGCCTGGCCAACATGGTGAAACCCCCGTGTCTACCGAAAATACAAAAATTAGCTGGACATGGTGGTGTGGGCCTCTACTCCCAGCTACTTGAGAGGCTGAGGCAGGAGAATCTCTTGAACCTGGGAGGTGAGGGTTGCAGTGAGCCAAGATCGCGCTACTGCACTCCAGCCTGGGTGACAAAGTGAGACTCTATCTCAAAAATATGTAAAAAATAATAATAATAAAGTCAATTAGTATAAGATTTGTCCTAGGCCTAAGCCACACATTGAAATTGGTTTTTTTGTTTGTTTGTTTGTTTGTTTGAGATGGAGTCTCGCTCTGTTGCGCAGGCTGGAGAGCAGTGGCACGATCTTAGCTCACCACAACCTCTGCCTCCCAGGTTCCAGCGATTCTCTTGCCCTAGCTCCCGAGCAGCTGGGATTACAGGTGCCTGCCACCACACTCTGCTAATTTTTATATTTTTAGTAGAAATGAGGTTTCACCACATTGACCAGGCTGGTCTCAAACTCCTAACCTCAAGTGATTCATCCACCTTAGCCTCCCAAAGTGCTGGGATTATAGGCAGGAGCCACCATGCCCAGCCTGGCTTTTCATTTTAATAGCAACAAGTACTGAAAACCTTAAACCATAAGATCTTTTGTTGAAAAATGAATCAGAGCTTCTGTGTTACTTTGCCAGATGAGCAAAAGCTTATAAAGGAATACTGAAGATTTCAGGACTCTTCTAGTTGAATTTATGTAGCCTCATACCATTTTCCTTCAATCAGTGAGGCCCTCTTTACTCTGGGAGAGGATTAAAATTACAAATCAAAATTTAATTTCATTAACAGCAAAATAGTTATCATTCTCAACTTTTTTCTTCAGAAGCACTTCCACCAGGTACTGAAAAATTCACGATTATCTGACTCCAATCTCTTCTGAAGTGGTAATTTGACCAAAATAGCCAGGAGTTGTGCAGCAACATCCATAATTGATACCGCAGGACCATGAAAAGATTTAAGTGTTTCATATAGCCAAACATCCACCACATAGATCATCAATGAACTCCTCTAGGTCAAATTGTTATAAGGGGGCTTTTGCTCCCTCTCAGAAATAGTAAATGTCTCCCCAAGGAACAAGCAAGGGTCCTTTCAAGCATTGTACTTTCAAAAGCCAGAAAAATTCTGCATGAAGAATTTAATATTCTGCCTACATTGTTTGATAAATGTCTTGGGAAACACAATAATTCAAAACCATTGCTCTAATATATTTGAGTTTTATGTCAGCAGATGAGACTTCTTTTAGAATGATTGGCGTGTCTTAGCACTAATGCATGCCATGTGCTGAAACAGACAGCAACGCTTTCTTTACTAAAGCAGCAAAACTATGTTTGCCAAGCATCTTGGGAGCTCCAATGGTGTAGAGTACCAAATTTTACTAGCCAAGCTTTTCATTATTAGAAAGATGTCAGTTTCCAATTTAAAAAAAAAAAAAAAAAAAAAAAAAGCTCACAACATAAAAATTCTTTGATTGTCTCAATGTACAAATAATGATGAAAATCAGATGTTGGCGGCCCAAAGAAATATTGGTATTTTTAGCCTGTTGAATGTTAAAGGAAAGTCGCTGCTGATACTTCTATGAATTCCAGCCAAACCTGAAAGAAATGTCAACAATTCTAATGCAGATGATGTCATCTGACAGAGGAAATGCTTCCGTTTTTTTTTTTTTTTTTTTTCTCTGCTCTAAAACAAACCAGCTCAATAATGTCCAATAGTCTCAGCTTAACCATGGTGTCTTTGATTGTATGTGGCTTCCATGACTGGGTAGTACAATAAGCGAGTAAATAGGATGCTTCATGATAAAGCTTTGTTTGCCAAATCCAGCTTCCAGTCTTTGCCATTTAAGCTTCCCTCCAATGAAAGAACCATATTTTTCCAATGGCTAGTAAAAATTTGCAGAACTTTATACCCATATGTGGGGATAAATATAAAACAAGATAAGCCTAAGCTACAATACACATTCTTTTCACATTTTCAGCCTAAATTATGTCAAATTCAGTGGCCTATAATTGTAATGGCAGGGCATATTTTCTTTTATTCTTAACAGGAATTTAATCTATTACAATATAGTAACAAGGATAATTATATATTACCTGACCATGTACAGTAGCATCCCATGCTACTTCACTCTTATTTGGAATGAAATATATCTTAATATATTTTGACAGATATAAAAATTATTTTGTTAAATTGGCTTTCTTCTTATAATGAAGAAGAAGTCACATATCTGGTTTAAATATCTCTGACTTTGATATATTAATTTCATAATGGCATATAGAGACTCAAAAAGTATTTACTCAATTTAAATGAATTATAAAGTCAAATAATTATTGATAGGACATTTTATCTTTTAGAGGAATACGTGCGGACTTAGAAGAAAAATGAAAACTCTCACTTAGGAGTTATATATTCTCTTATCCTCTCACTCCATTTTTCACTCATACATTGATTTTGAGCTACATCAGTGGTTCTTAGCCTTGACTATATATTACAATCACTTCAGAAGCTCTTAAATATTGATGACTGAACCCCATTCCAGATCAATTAGATTTAAATCTCTTGGGGTAGACCTGCACTTTCTTTTAATGGCCCAGTGATTTTATCATTCAGCCAGGATTGAGAACCACTGAGCCAAATAAACTAATTCTAGATCCCATCCTTAAAAGCTTATACTCCAGTATACACGAGTGTGTATATATTCTTAGATTACTGCACATACAAAGATAAATGTACCTGTCAATGCAAAGAAAACATATGAATATATCTTTGAACTACATTACGACAGACATGCTTCAGGCGACAAAACAGAAGAGCTACATCCAATTTAATAATGAAGGAAAAATTAGGTGGAGAAGTACTGAAGATTTCTGAAGGAAGTAATGAATAAGCAGGAATTAACCAGAGGAAAGGATGGTGGGAAGAAACTCCAGGCATCAAATAGAAGGGATGACAAAAGCAAAAAGAAAAGTAGGAAACAACAAGGTTAAAAACCAAGAATCATTCACAGTTACCAGTTCCCAATAAAGAATATTCATGTGAGGAAGGAAGAGTAAATAGGAAACTTTGGCAGAGAAAGAACATGTAATATGCTTTGTGCATGTATATTAAGATGCCTGAAGTTTATTTATTATAGGTGAAGGGCAGTCAGTGATGTGTTAAGTGGAGAAAGACACAATCAGGCTGCATTTGGGACAGATCTCTGGAAGCCACCAGGAAGAGAGTGCTAACATGCACTGAGCATTTACCACAGTGCTGCTGAGCCCTTTACATTGATTGTCTTAACTAATCCTACCACAATTATATGGTAGATACTATTATCTTTATTTTACAAATGAGTAACTTATCTAAGTCATACAACTATTAAGGAATAGAGAAGGGATTCAAAACAATTCTGATCCCTGAAGCCTAGGCCTTTGACCTCTAGGATGGATGGATTGGCAGGAGCAGAGTAAGAGGTAGAAGAGACTACACACTGATAAATTAGTTAGATAAAATTATCCCACATGAGAAACAATTAGGGCAATGACACTAAGAGTGGAGAAGAAGAAACAGATTCCAGGAATATTTACAAAATTTAAAAATTATCAAACTCACATAATTCAGCCTTAAAAAGGAATGAAATTCTGACGCATGCTACAATATGGACTAACCTTGAAAACATTATGCTAAGTGAAATAAGACAGTCACAAAAGGGCAAACATTTTATGATTCCATCTTTAAAGTACCCAGAAGAGTCAAATTCAGACAAAGAAAATAGAACAGAAGTTACAAGGGGCAGAATCAAAAGTTATCAAGAATATATTTTGTGAAACAGAATGTTAAACCCACATAGATCCTTACTTCTTAAACCTATAGATCCATAAGCTGTCCAGTAGTTTACAATATAGGAAAAGTAAATGAGTAGAGTTGATTATAACTTGCTTTAAGCTACTTATAAAAAGAAAAACTGCTTGTAAAGTCTTTGAAAATTAGTTCAGCATAAACTTACCAAACTGCTTACTATCTCAAAGGTAACTTATAATAAATAAATTAGCATTTTATATATACTCTTATATGTTTAGATTTTTGTGTTTTAGATATAGACCTTTTTTAAAACTAACAAACAAGTTACATGAAAAGTTACCCAATATATTACAAGCTCATAAAGCATAATAGCGCTAATCTAAAGCTTACTATGGTGCCAGAAGCTTTAAATACTCAATATATATTATCTCTGATAATTCTCAAAATTACAAGGTTGGTATTAGGGCCAATTTAAAGACTAAAACTGAATTTCAGTGAGTAATGTTACACAGTTTGCTTGCAAGTAGTGAACCTAGAATTTGAACCTACTGTGGTTTCAAAGCTTATGTTCTCAACCACTACCCCTAATCAATCCTTGATTAATATCCCTTAACTAATCTATTTCCCCATATCAGAAAAAGGACATGATGACATACAATACATAACAGTAGAATAAGTCCGTGACTCATCACACCAAACATCTGCAAAGTTCACACAGAATCCAGGCAAAAAGTACCTCCAAAAGTAGTAGTGATGAAAACAAACATTTTGCATTTGTAGTTAGTTTTACCTCAAAACCAAATGTTTCATAATTATTAGTTTAGCCTACATTTATTTACTAAATGTTATATATTATATAAAAAAATTTAAAAACTCAATAAAACATTTTAATATGAACACTTACAGCAAAACTAACAACAGATTTGCTCAGAGATCTTGAACAGGTTTCATTAAATATCTGAAATATTATAAAACAGGTCAAATAGTTTCTGATCGTCATTTTCTTTGTTCATGGGCTTTCACTATGCCCTGTATCTTTTCCTAAGTAGCAAAATTTAAATATCTTGAAGATAAAATATTAAGGTGGTGCTTAACTATCCATTGCTACAGACTTGTACAGTGGCTCTGGATGATGGCTAAACCATTAGCTGGAGCAAAAACCTTTAAGTATTTTTCACATGTCCTAAATTGTATAAATAGAATTAGCCACAAGATGTATTTCATATTTGTAAAAAGAATATAATTTTTTTAATTTTTATAATCCAAAATTCTCCAAGAATCTTTCTGCCATTACTATTAATTCCTTGAAAATTAATAATTCAGACCTATTTTTGGTATCAAAAGTTAACTAGAAGCTAATTTTTCATAGTTTAAATACCAAAAGAAATTAAGTGAAACTAGTACTTTAGTAGGCAGGGAGAAACAAAATTACTAGCAACATAATCCCTCATGTAGGGAAAAGTTTCCACATAAGAATTCAGAAAAATTAGGTAGGGCAGGAAAAAAAATACTTTGTGGGCTTCTTTTGTATATTACATTTGATAATTAATTATCTCAAAACATTCCATAAACTACTGGTATGGATTTCTGGGTCTTTTAATTTTTATCTGCAGACAAAAAACAAGTTTCCCAATGTAAGAGACTGGTAAATAGATTACCTTTTAAAACAAATGCATTTTCTCTAAAGAAGTATTCTAATTCATCTATTGAAATGAAAAATTTAGAAATGCTAAGCATGAATATTTCAAGAACTGATGGTTATATTAAAAACAACAATAAAGAAACAATCTTCTTGGTTGTACCACATGTGTATGTATATAACACTACTGATCTGTACATTTAAAAATGGTTAAGTTGGTAAATTTTAAGTTACGTGTATTTTATCACAATTAAAAATTTTTTTAATCAATAGAAAAAAGAAATAATCTTCTAAAGGAAAAAACAAAACAAAATATATATAATTCTGATTAACATTATAGCTTGAAAATACTCAGGATATCCAGTCACTGGCCACTGTCTGTCCCCTGATACCAAGAAGTTGGACACAGAACCATACCTTCTCTGATACAGGTATGTTGCTGGGTTCCTCTATATTTCTTGGTTGCTTTACAGATTCACATCCATACATCCCATTTTTAAGAATATGAAGCTGAGTATCAGTCACATGCTGGTGCAGAGCCCCGTGAGGGCTCGTGGAGAGGGACTTATCATGCAGATTTTGAGTCATACTAGCTGAACCACTGAGCACTGACTCCACATTAGAATTTGTTTGAGACACCTGTGGAGAAAATACAACACCTGGAAGACTGACATACTGAGAACTTTCCTGATGACATAACAAAGCTTCAGGCACGATTTTATGCTCATTTCCAGGAGATACAAGTATATCACTGGTGGCGTTTTCTAAGTGTTTCCTATCTACTGGCCTAGAAGGTAGAACTGTGGGTTGCTGTAGCACAGTTTCAATTCTCTGTGATTTTTCAGTAGTTGCTTGAAGACAGCATGGATTTAATTGTGGAACACTAGTTTGTATTACTGAAGGCTGGCCAAGCTGTTGAAATACTTGCTGAATTGGATGCTGAAGAATACCTGCTCTTCCAGAAGTCTGTGTCACCATAATTGGTACATTGACTTTATAAAGGTGACCTTAAAAAGGAGGAAACAAACTTGTAAGTATAATAGAATTAAAATTTCCTTTGACAACAATCACAAAAAAAATCTCATCCACAACAGGCTGGAAAAAAATATACTGATATGTTAATGGTGGTTATCTCTAGGGGTTTTTCTTTTATTCTTCAGACATTTTTGGATTTTCTATAATCAATATACAAATTCTTATTTTTTAATTATGTATGTTTTGCTTTAATTCCAGACTTCTCCCACAATTGTTTATATGTCACACTCTGAGATACAAAAAGGCCACCAATATTTAATCCATGAACTTCTTCCATTGTTTGATAAATTAATGTTATCAACCAAAAACTGGATTTTAACAAACATAATCATGTAAAATATAACCTCATATATTTAAAATGCCATATAACAAGAAAATGCTATCCAAAAGAGAGTTTAATAATTTCAAAAGTAATCAAATTTCTTCTCCTTTCTTAAAATAACACTATAAAAGAAAAAAAAAGGCTGGGCGCGGTGGCTCATGCCTGTAATCACAGCACTTTGGGAGGCCTAGGCGGCCGGATCACAAGGTCTGGAGATCGAGAACCTTCTGGCTAACATGGTGAAACCCCGTCTGTACTAAAAATACAAAAAATTAGACGGGCATGGTGGCGGGCACCTGTAGTCCCAGCTACTCAGGAGGCTGAGGCAGGAGAATGGCGTGAACCCGGGAGGCGGAGCTTGCAGTGAGCCGAGATCAAGTCATTGCACTCTAGCCTGGGCGACAGAGCGAGACTCCGTCTCAAAAAAAAAAAAGGAAAAAAAAAGGACTTATTTTTGAGCACTGAGTTAGGTGCTTTACTTAAACTTTACAACAACCCAAAGAAGAGGTATGATCCTCTTCAAAATCAAGAGATGGTGCTCTGAAAAGCAGAGACTGGTTAACCTCAAAACTGTTGTTTGTTCTATCAGACCACACAATCTCTAATAAGAAAGGGGGCAAAGGTTGATCAACCTAATCGTTAATCCGTAATTAGAGCTAGCAGGAATGCAGGTAAGTTACCTTATTTTGTATTTGTTAAAATTTAGATAACTGACTTGAATTAGAAAAAATACATCAAAGAACCCCTATACAATGCTGGGAAAGAGAACTGGGAATGAAATACAGGATAGGCCTAGTACAGTGTCTTTTGTGGTAGACTGTCTCCGTAACAATAAAAACCACCATTTATCATTACTTCTAAAATCTATTTTATTAAAATTTCTTATAACTTCTGGTATATAGTCTATTAAAAAATCATGAAGCTTAACGTCCAAAAAATAGGACCTGCTAAAAACAAAAATATTCTTAGAATATACTCTCACCAGATACAGTCTGTAGTGTCACACCTGCTGGTACATGAACGGGATAACCAGGAAAAGTAAAGTTTGCACTGGAGTTTGAAGTACCCTAGATATAAGAAATTTATATTAGAAAGTTAGAAAAGGACTTTACTTGTATCTTTTTTTCCCTGATCTCATAGGGAGTCAAAAAAATCTGATTCTAGACAATAGTTTGACAATACTTAACATTTAACATTAGGGCTGAGTTCTTTGAATAAAACAGTTTTTCGATATTGATCATCCCACTAAGGATCAAGAGGAATCCTATTCTACAGTTATTAGCAATGAAGTCAGTAAGTCCTAATGAACAGTATAAACATTGACTCAAAAAACTTGCCCAAGACATAGCTTTGCAGGGACATTGATTCTCAGATCTGCAAAAATTTGAAAGATTGATAACATCCAGTGTTGTTGAGAATGTGATAAAAATTGGTTTCCTCAAACCACTGTTTGTATGAATATATATTGGCACAATCCTTTTGGAGGGTAATTTTTGCAATATATATACCAAAATTGAAAATACATATGATCTTTGACCCAGGAATTCTACTTTTAGAAATTTATCTTGATTATCACACAAACACACAGAAATATATACAAGCATAACCAATGGAATACTATATTAGAAAAATGCTGGAAATAATTTAAATGTTCACCAACAAAAGTTTGTTAATTAAACTGTGTTACATCCACTAAGGCCAATGTGTACTAACTGAAATTGAAAGCAGTACATCTATATTACTAAATTAGGAAACAGAAATTACAGTAACAGTCAAAAGAGTATTCATACTTTTTACATTGAAAACTAATATAGCTTTCATGAAAGAAGTCTGGATGGATAAACATCAAACAGTTAAAATGTTTATTCTTGGAGTATAAGACTACAGAGCTCTTTCTTTTATTTATAAATGTTTTGCTTTTTTACTTTTAAGAGACAGGGTTTCATTCTGTGGCCCAGGCTGAAGAGCAGTGGTGCAGTCATAACTCACTGTAACTTCCAATTCCTAGGCTCAAGTGATCCTCCTGCCTCAGCCTCTCAAGTAGCCAGGACTACAGGCACACACCACCATGCTCGGCTAATTTTTTTAAAAAAAAATTTGTACAGGCCGGGCACGGTGGCTCACGCCTGTAATCCCAGCACTTTGGGAGGCCAAGGCGGGTGGATCACTTGAGGTCAGGAGTTTGAGACCACCCTGGCCAACATGGTGAAACCCCGTCTCAACTAAAATACAAAAAATTAGTTGGGCATGGTGGTGGGCATCTGTAATCTCGCTACTCAGGAGGCTGAAGCAGAAGAATCACCTGAACCTGGGAGGCGGAGGTTGCAGTGAGCCAAGATCATGCCACTGCACTCCAGCCTTGGATGACAGAGTGAGACTCTGTCTCAAAAGAAAAAAAAAAAAAACTGCAGCGATATAGTCTTGTTATGGTGCCCAGTACCTCAGTCTCCCAAAACACTGAGATTACAGGTGTGAGCCACTGTGCTCAGCCTATTTTTACTTTTTATTAACATAAGCTTATTATTTATTTAAACAGGAAAAAAATATTTCCTTGAATTCCAAAGGCAGAGGTATTTTTTCATTGGTCTCCTATCAAAAGCAGCACCATTCTTTCCAAAAGTCCTATTAAGGTGTGTGGTTTGGCTGTTCTTAGTGAAGAAATGGAAATAACTAGCCTACTAAGCATTTGCCCTAGAAAGGCAACCTATGGGCAGAAAGAAAATTAAAAACGGTTAGTATATACTCTCAGTACTATGGAAGAAAGATAAAAGTGAAAAGCTGCTATTCTTCTCTACCCAAAAAACTACTTGGTTTTCTATGTTAACGTGTACATTTATCTTCTGCCTCCAAGTACTAAGGGGAAAAATATAAACAAGCTATACTTCACAAACGTACAAAATGACAAAAATATTCCAGTTTAATTAAAGTAAAAACTATGATGTTGCTCCATTCTGGAGGGGAAAAAAATCAGAAAAAAAACCCTCAAAATTATCTATTTAGGATGTAACAAGCATATAACATGATACAGTGTATTAAAACCTCATACAACATAACTTCAGACATTTCCTAACCTTATAGGTATAGTTTTGGAAGATGTTAATGACCTCTCTGAAAGACAGGAAAACTTGGCAAGAAAATGTCAATTCTGAAACTTCTGAGTTTTATTACATCTATGCTATAGATGTTATTCTGTCGCCCCACTCTTTACCACACCTTTTGTTTCTTTTTTTTTTGTTTTTGTTTTTTTTTTCTTTGAGACAGAATTTCGCTCTTGTCACCCAGGCTGGAGTGCAATGGCATGATCTCGGCTCACTGCAACCTCCGCCTCCCAGGTTCAAGCAATTTTCATGCCTCAGCCTCCTGAGTAGCTGGGATTATAGGTACCCGCCAATAGGCCCGGCTAATTTTTGTACTTTTTAGTTGAGACAGGGTTTCGCCAGGTTGGCCAGGCTGGTCTCAAACTCCTGATCTCAAGTGATCCACCTGCCTCAGCCTCCCAAAGTGTTGGGATTACAAGCGTGAGCCACCGCGCCCAGCCACATTTTTTCACTTTCAGCTGGAGGGTAAGAAATTACATCTACGTTCAGCATTTTGCCACCACTTACTAACAGTGGGGCATATCTTTTAAAATATATTTTAAGTAAGCTACATACCAGTTCTGCTGTGGTAAAACTTGGAAGAGTTCTACCAGCAGGAATAACTAATGATGCTGCATAGAAAACAAAATAAATATGCGTTCATTAGAATTTACCAGTTTAATAAAATCACTAAATATAGCTTATTTTTAAAAAATATTTTCTATCACTAACAGGTTAAACCATGGTGAATTCTAAACTTCCTGATTCCGAGTGAAGTAAAAAGTAATCATATTTTTTGCAACAACTTCAGATAAAGACTTTACAAATAAACTCCTTTAAGTGCCGAAAGAAAATATCTCATTGTAATCAACCATATTGTACTTTGGAAATCCATAACAAAACACCTGGATTGTCCTTAGTAAGTCAAGGCAGCACTAAATCTCTCTTACAACCCTTCACTGGAGAGAAAAAGTAATATTTATTAAAGAGGCACATTTCCAAGAGACTATAATATTGAGCATAAATTTGTAACACAACATAAACCTATTCTAAATTGTATAGGTTCAAAATAAATTCCAATTCATTATTTTATGAAAAGTTATTTACAGTACTTTGGGCAAGTAAGCAAGCACACCTGAATAGTTTTAGGAACAAAAGAATAAGAACATGTCTCCTCAAGTCTCTGCAGTAAAACAGGTACAACTGCTAAAAACAAATCCCCAGATTGGCAACTCGACCTACATTAGAGCTACAATCCCATATATCTTTCCTTTATTATCTACCAGTTTTCTGTGCTAACCAGCCTTTCATTTATAATACATCTCAAAGACTGACAGCTAGTTGTAAATGTAACCTATCATTTAAAAATAAGTGTAAAGAAAAAATAGTAACGACAGTAGAGGGATCTTAGTTGATCAATGTAATCATATACCTTAGATACTCAAGGTTCATTTTACCTAAACATGACTAAATATGGCTGTTAGAATGTCATTTTCCCTCAACTTTAATAAAAACACAAACTTTAGCATGTTTATGTGTTAATGTAATATTTATTATGGCTTGTTTTTCACATATTGCATTAAGGAAAATTGCCCCAAAGATCTGTTCCTGACATTAGAATCACTCCATCACATAAAACAACTCATAAACAAACAACTCATAAAAGCTAACTTTTTTTTAAACTAACCATTCCTTCCACGTTAAGACAACAGAAGAAAGGCTACAGATTGATGGTTAATGAAGCACAGAATTGTTTTTATCCTCTGTTCATCTATGACTTTGCTTATTAACAGGCATTATCTTAGAAAAGCTAAATTAGAAAGAATTGAACTGGCAGGAACACAATGGTATTTAGTCTTCATTAGCTGAAGTGAGCAAAGCTTAAGCTGCTACAGCTTAAGTAATAGCCTGAGAGAAAACAAAAATCTGTTAACACATTGTCTAAAGCAATTAAACGAATTCCTTGAGAAAAAATAGCAACAGTCATCCTCTTTTAAACACTTGCAATAAATCCTGTAAGATAATTCTCTATATTTAAATAAATCAAACAGGACTATAAGAGAGTTTTTTAAGTTTCTTTATAGACATTGGAATAAAAGCATTGAACAGTTTTATAATGAAGTTTCATGCAGCTCCTACTTAATTTTGATACTAAACTAACAAGTTATATAATTGAACATCTAAAAATAACTTGTGATCAACCACACTGTACTTTGGAAATCCGTAACAAAACACCTAGATTGTCCTTAGTAAGTCAAGGTAGCACTGAATCTCTCATATAAATCATCTAAAAATAACAACTTATTTTTACATGTTCACGTTATACCTTTAAATGTATGTGAAACAAATTTTAATATTCAAGATGGTTTTAATAACAAAGTAAGTTTTAAATGAGTATGTATTTTTACTCAAACTAAAAGTGTCATAACTTTGATCTTCACATATATGTTCTAGAAATACTACATTTTTTTAACTTTTAAGTTCAGGGGTACATGTGAAGGTTTGTTCCACAGGTAAATTCATGTCACAGGGGTTTGTTGTACAGATTATTTCATTACCCAGGAATTAAGCCCAGTACCCAGTAGTTATCTTTTCTGCTCCTCTGCCCCCGCCCACCCTCCACCCTCAAGTAGACCCAGTGTCTGTTGTTTCCTTGTGTTCATGAGTTCTCATCATCTAGCTCCCACTTGTAAGTGAGAACATGCAGTATTTCGTTGTCTTTCCTGCATTAGTTTGTTGAAGATAATAGCCTCCAGCTTCATCCATGTTCCCACAAAAGACATGATCTCATTCTTTTTTATGTCTGCATAGTATCCATGGTATATATGTACCACACTCCCTTTATCCAATCTGTCACTGATAAGCATTTAGGTTATTCCGTCTTTGCTATTGTGAAAAAATGCTGCAATGAACATTCGCATGCGTCTTTATGGTAGAATGCTTTATATTCCTCTGAGTATATACCCAGTAATGGGATTGCTGGGTCAAATAGCAGTTCTGCTTTTAGCTCTTTGAGGAATTGCCATACTGTTTTCCACAATGGCTGAACTAATTTACACTCCCACCAACAGTATATAAGTATTTCCTTTTCTCTGCAACCTCACCAGTATCTATTAGTTTTTTACTTTTTAACAATAGCCATTCGGACTGGTGTGAGATGGTATCTCCTTGTGTTTTTGATTTGCATTTCTCTAATGATCAGTAATATTGAGCTTTTTTCCATATGCTTGTTGGCTGCATGCATGTCTTCTTTTGAAAAGTATCTGTTCATGTCCTTTACCCACTTTTTAATGGGACTGTTTGTTTTTCTCTTGTAAATTTAAGTTCCTTATAGATGCTGGATATTAGACTTTTATCAGATGCATAGTTTGCAAATATTTTCTCACATTCTGTAAGCTGCTTCCTCTGTTGATAGTTTGTTTCACTGTGCAGAAACTCTTAAGTTTAATTAGATCTCACTTGTAAATTTTTGCTTTTCTTATGATTGCTTTTGGTGTCTTTGTCATGAAATCTTTTCCTGTTCCTACATCCAAGATGGTATTGCCTAGGTTGTTTTCTACGATTTTTACAGTTTGGGGTTTTATATTTAAGTCTTTAATCCATCTTGAGTTTATTTTTGTATGTGGTATAAGAAAGGGGTCCAGCTTCAGTCTTCTGCATATGGCTAGCCAGTTATCCCAGCACCATTTATTGAATTGACAGTCCTTTCCCCATTGCTTACTTTTGTTGACTTGGTCAAAGGTCAGATGGCTATAGATGCGCAGCCTTACTTCCTGGCTGTCTATTCTGTTCCATTGGTCTATGGATCTGTTTTTGTGCCTGTACCATGCTGTTTTGGTTACCATGGCCCTGTAGTATAGTTTTAAGTCAGGTAATGTGATGCCTCCAGCTTTTCCTTTTTGTTTAGGATTGCCTTGGCTATTCACGCTCTTTGTTAGTTCCATATGAATTTTAAAATAGTGTTTTCCAGTTCTGTGAAGAATTTCATTGGAATTTGATAGGAATAGCATTGAATCTGTACATTGTTTTAGGTAGTATGGCCATTTTAATAATATTGATTCTTCCTATCCATGAGCATGGGATGTTTTCCCATTTGTTTGTGTCTTCTCTGATTTCTTTGAGCAGTGTTTTGTAATTCTTATTGTAAAGATCTTTCACCTCCCTGGTTAGCTGTATTGCTAGGTGTTTTATTCTTTTTGTGGCAATGGAATTGCCCTCCTGGTTTGCCTCTCAGCTTGGCTATTGTTGATATATAGGAATGCTAGTGACTTTTGCACATTGATTTTTGTATCCTAAAACTTTGCTGAAGTTGTTTATTACCTGAAGGAGCTTTTGGCCAAGACTATAGAGTTTTCTACATATAGAGTCATGTCATCTGCAAATAGGGACAGTTTGACTTCCTCTCTTCCTATTTGGATGTCCTTTATTTCTTTGTCTTGCCTGACGGCTCTAGCTAGGACTTCCAATACTATGTTGAATAGGAGTGGTGAGAGAGGGCATACTTGTCTTGTGCTGTTTTCAAGGGGAATGCATTCAGCTTTTCCCCATTCAGTATAATGTTGGCTGTAGGTCTGTCATAGATGGCTTGTATTATTTTGAGGTATATTCTTCAATACCTAATTTCTTGAGTGTTTAACATGCAAGGCTGTTGAATTTTATCTAAAGCTTTTTCTGCATCTATTGAGATAAGCACTTGGTTTCTGTCTTTAGTTTTGTTTATGTAATGAATCACATTTATTGATTTCAGTGTGTTGAACCAACTTTGCATTCCAGGGATAAAGCCTACTTGATCATGGTGGATTCGCTTTTTGATATGCTGCTAAATTCGGTTTACAAGAATCAAGTATTTTGTTAAGGATTTTTGCAGCGATGTTCATCAGGAATATTGGCCTGAAGGTTTCTTTTCTGTTGTGTCTCTCCCAGGCTTTGGTATCAGGATGATGCTGGCCTCACAGAATTGGCTGGGGAGGAGTCCTTCCTCCTCAATTTTTTGGAATAGTTTCAGTACGAATAGTGGCAGTTCTTTTTGCACATCAGGTAGAACTCAGCTGTTTATCCGTCACAGCCTAGGCTTTTTTTGGTTGGTAGGCTATTTATTACTGATTCAATTTTGGAGTTCCAATAAGGAACTATTCAGGGAATCAATTCCTTCCTGGTTAAATCTTGGGAGGAGGTATGTGTTCAGGAATTTATTCATCTCTTCTAGGCTTTCTAGTTTGTGTGCATAGAGGTGTTTTTCACAATAGTTTCTGATGGTTATTTTCATTTCTGTGGGGTCAGTGGTAACATCCCTTCATTTCTAATTGTATTTATTTGGATCTTCTCTCTTTATTAGTCTAGCCAGCAGTCTATCTATCTTATTAATTTTTTCAAAAACCAACTCCTGGATTCATTAATCTTTTGAATGGTTTTTTGTGCCTTGATTTCCTTCAGTTCCACTCTAATTTTGGTCTTCTGCTAGCTTTGGGGCTGATTTGTTCTTGCTTCTCTGATTCTTTCAATTGTGATGTTACATTCTTAATTTGAGATCTCTCTAACTTTTTGAAGTGGGCATTTAGTGCTATGAGTTTCCCTCTTAACACTGCCTTAGCTGTGTCCCAGAGATTCTGGTGTATTGTATCTTTGTTCTCATTAGAAATAGTAAATTTAACAATAAATTTTAACATAGCAAGAATTCAATTCCACAAACATAAGTTTAAGAATGTTGTAATACACTAACATGGCATAACAATATCCACATTCATAAGTGTATTATTTCTTATTCACCATCAAAAATCCTTTGATACATTGTGGCAGTTATAGTTTTGTGATTCTTGGATCTTCTTTGAACCAATCCAAATAAAATTACATGATTCATGAAATACAGAAACAGGTGAATTTCTTCTTTGTGAATACTCATTAGCATAAAAGATGTCTCCTGATGACCAAACAATATTCTAACTCTCAAATCACCTAAAGAACCAACCATATTGCTGAAATTTTCAACACATCTAAGTTGAAGAACAATTGGACATATAGTTTAACACCTATATTTTAGGAGTTTTAATGCTCAAATATGAAAGCCACCACAAAAGTCTCAGTGTCCCTGTTCTTCCCTTCCCTTCCTTCCATCATGACTGATAGTATCATTTCAAAAAGATCACGTGACATGAAGACCAACTACAGAAGCTGACTTGAAGTGCCCTAGAAATAAGGTAATCATAGGGTGACTACACGTCCCAGTTTGCCCAGGACAGTCCCAGTTTACACCTGTTAGTTATTCTGAGATAATTATCAGTAGAATCCCATTTCTCTCTCTCTCAAAACTAGATTATAAATTACATATAGTCACCCGAAGTGCAGAACAACAGTGTAATATACAAACCACTGAGGGTACCTAAGACCATTTTCAGTGTGTTCATAAGGTCAAAACTATTTTCATAATACCAAGACAAAGTATGCCTTTTTCTCATTTAGTATTTTTATTTGGTTTTGTTGGCATTTGAACTGATGATGCAAAAGCAATAACAAGTAAAACTGTAGACATCTTAGCATGAATTAAGGTAGTAGCACCAAATCTTGCAAGTGGTCTCTTTATTCTCCATTGCTACTCACCATTAAAATAACACCACAGAAAAACAGCATGAACAACCACAAAGATATTTCACTTAAGATAAGAAAGTCCTTTGCATAATCTAAGAATTATTAATTATACTAAATTTCAACTAGCAAGTATACTTCCTTTTAATATTTGATGAGGTGAAATAGAAAGATAAAGCATTTCTGCAGCATACAAAAGTACAAAAAGTACAAGGAAAAGCATTTGTGCCATTGTTTAAGCTGGGAGTTAATATAGCCTTTTTTTTCTAAGGTGGCAGATTAACGCCTGTTGGCAGGCCTCCGTCATTTAGATACAACAAAATAGTAAATAAAAATTAATGGTGTGAGCTTTAATTCAAGAAGGAAAATGGGAATCCACTGGAATCATGCAGGATACTCCAAATCCCAGAGACGAGAATCCCGCCAAACAGTCACTGTGATGGCATTTGGCTGATGAAAGTAAGTGAAGCCCCAATACATGAGAGAGAAAGACAGCCTCCCTCAGTGACTCACCTTTCCACTGGAGATCAGAGCAACTCAGGCTGAGGAAAAACTTTTTTTTTTCTCCCAAGCCCTGAAGCTAACCTGGGGAGAGGGCTGGAGACACTATGAGGGAAAAACACTAGAAGAAGCTGCAGACACTTTCCCAGACATAGGACCAAGCACAGGATGCCATTTTTAATCTGGGTGCATACAAAATCAGCCATTCTAAGCAACCCAGCTGCATGGCCACACAAGCATTTTACTCTTGGGCCAGAGACTAGAGCACCTGCTCGGGAGCAGGATAGCAGTCTCCACAGCCTCCACCACTTCTGAGGTGGAAAGCACCTCAGAAGTAGTACTGGAATTATACTCTTCCCTATTGCAAGCTTGGAGTGGGAGGAGAGCTGCTACCACTGCAGTTTCTCCTGGGCAATGAGACTTCCAACCATGGCCAGCTTGGCAATCTGAAACTGAACTGCATGTGCCATCACTTAGTACCCCTGCCTGTTCCCCTGGGATCAAGGTGAAGTGGGTCCCCTCTGCTCCACCCTCAGGCAGAAATCCAGGCATTCAGGGCACTCACTTGCCTGAACCAGCAGCCTGAATCACTCATCTTTCATGGACAGAGATCATGGTGCAGCAGGGTCATCTCCACTCCATGCCCAGGCAGATGTCCAGACCTCTGGAGCACTCACTCACCTTGATTAACAGCCTGACCCACTCCACCCTTCCTGTGCAGAGATCCTGGTGCAAGGGGGCCCTCTCTGCTACACACCTAGGCAGATCTCCAGGTATTCATAGCACCTGCTTGCCTGGTCCAGTAGCCTGAGTCATCCCACCTCTCCTATGCAGAGGTCTTGATGCAGGGAGGCCCTCTCCACTCCATGCCCAGGCAGATCTCCAGGTATCTGGAGCACTCACTACCCTGGATTAGAATTTTAGGCTACCCCCCATCATTGTGCAGAGAACCTGGGGCAAGGAGGTTCCCCAGTTTCAGGCCTAGATACACCTCTGGGCACCTAGTGGCTGCCCAGTGGATTCTCCCTCAGCATCAGTGCTTGTACCTGCCACTGAGGGACCTGTAGATGGATGTGCCCAGTCTGGCCCCACTCTTCATGGCCCCTGCCCTCCCAGACTGTCCAAAGTCAATGCTAAAGAAAAAATCTTAAAGGCAGCTAGAGAAAAAGGTGAGATCATGTAAAAAAGGAAACCCTTTAGGCTAAAAGCAGATGTCTCAGCAGAAACCTTACAAGCCAGGACAGACTAGGGGCCTATTTTCAGTATTCTTAATGAAAAGAAATTCCAACCAAGAATTTCACACCCTGCCAAGTTTCATAAGCACAGCAGAAATAAAAGCTTTTCCAGACATGCAAGCATTAAAGGAATTAGTTACGACTAGACCACCATTACAAGAGCTCCTTAAGGGAGCTCTAAACATGGAAACAAAAGACCAATGCCAGCTACCATGAACACACACTTAAGCGCACAGACCCTATAAAGTAACCACACAATAGAAACTACAAAGCAACCAGCTAAGAATTTCATGATAGGATCAAAATCTTACACGTCAGTCAGAGACAGTGACTCATGCCCGTAATCCCAACACTTTGGGAGGCCGAGCTAGGCAGATCACTTGAGGTAAGCAGTTCATGATCAGCCTGGCAACATGATCATGGTGAAACCCTGTTTCTACTAAAAATACAAAAATTAGCCAGGTGTGGTGATGCTCGCCTGCAGTCCCAGCTACTCAGGAAGCTGAGGCAGGAGAATCTCTTGAACCCGGAGACAAAGGTTATACTGAGCTGAGATTGTGCCACTGCACTCCAGCCTGAGTGACAGAGCAAGACTCCATCTGAATAAAAAAAAATCTCACATATCAATATTAACCTTGAATGTAAATGGTCTACACTCCACTAAAAAGACACAAAGTGGTAAGTTGTATAAAAAGCAAGATGCATGTAACAACACCCATAGGCTCAAAATAAAGGGCTGAAGAGTGATCCACCAAGCAAATAGAAAACAAAAAAGAGCAGAGGTCACTATTATTATATCAGACAAAACAGACTTTAAACCAACAACAATAAAAAAAAAGACAAAGAAGGCCATTTATAATGATAAAGCCTTCAATTCAACAAGAAGGCCTAACTATCCTAAATATACACTCATCCAAAATTGGAGCACCCAGAATCACAAACAAGTACTTCTAGACCTACAAAACTCTCATACAGCCACACGATAATAGTGGGGGATTTCAACACCCTACTGAAAACATTAGATCATCGAGGCAGAAAACTAACAAAGGAATTCTGAATTTAAACTTGACCAATTGGACCTCATGGACATCTACAGAATACTCCACCCATTGACCACAGAATAATACTCCCATCATCTACACATGGAACATACTCCACAACCAACCATAGGCTCCGCCATAAAGCAAATCTCAATAAATTCCAAAAAATGAACATCATACCAACCATACTTATGGACCACAGAGGAATAAAAATAGAAATCCCCTTTTCCACCCACTCCTAACTCCCACCAAGCACTGCTCCAGCTGCATCATGTTCACTCTGATCTCTGGAATCCTGCTAAGCCAGCACCACTGCGTGTCCCTTCAGCCGCCATCATGATTATCTACCCAGACCTTATTAGCCATGATGAGCTGTTCTCCAACATTTACAATATCTGGGAGATTGCAAGCGGTCTGTGCATGTAAGTGGGATGGGGGGTGGGGAGGAAGATGGTCAGTAGGACAGTGGGTGACATTGACAGAAATGCCTCCGCAGAAGGCCCTGAGGGTGAAGGTACCGAAAGCACATTAATCACTTATGTTGATACTGTCATAATACATAATACATACGTACATCACTTGCAGGAAACAAACTTCACAAAAGAAGCCTACAAGAAATACATTGAAGATTACATAAAATCAATCAAAGACCAACTTGAAGAACAGAGACCTAAACAGTAAAATCTTTTATGACAGAGGCTGTAGAACAAACCAAGCACATCTTATTAATTTCAACAACTACCAGTTTTTTACTGGTAAAAATGTGAATCCAGATGGCATGGGTGCTCTGCCATGAGGATGGTGTAACCCTGTATATGATTTTCTTTAAAGAGGGTTTAGAAATGGAAAAATGTTAACCAATTGGCAATTTCTTTAGTTCTATCACCTGTCTTCATAACTGCCTGCTGCCTATCACCCACAGGACACAATGACTTAAGATAAATTAGACTGATGTCATCTCAAGCTCTTCATTTATTTTGACCACTATGTATTTGGAGTGGAAGCATTGTTTTTAAGAAAAACATGTCAGCCGGCATGGTGGCTCACACCTGTAATCCCAACACTTTGGGAGGCCAACGTGGGCGGATCACAAGGTCAGGAGTTGGAGACTATCCTGGCCAACATGGTAAAACCCTGTCTCTACTAAAAATACAAAAATTAGCTGGGCACGGTGGAACATGCCTATGATCCCAGCTACCTGGCAGGCTGAGGCAGGAGAATCGCTTGAGCCAGGGAGTCGGAGGTTGCAGCGAGCCAAGATCATGCCACTGCACTTTAGCCTCGTGACAGAGTAAGACTCCGTCTCCAAAAAACAAAACAAAACAAAACTTGTCATGTAGGTTGTCTAAAAATAAAATGCATTTAAAGAATCCTTTTTAATTTAATATATGTTTATGCTAAATGCATCCTATAGTGTTCCTGTAGAGGTTAGAGCCTGGTTTTAAGCCACTACTAGGATGAATAAGACTATCAGTAGATAACTTCTATAGAAGGAATTACTTCTGGGACTGGGATATAAAAAAGAATCAAAAGTTTTAATTCTCAGTTGAGTAAAGGAAGAGACCACGCTCATAGCATTATCAACATCTGAAGTAGGGCCTTTTACATTTTATCACCTACAACAGAAGTAGTTAACTCTGGAAGATATTACCAAGAGAATAAAAAGAGATTAATACAGTTGGAAGTAAAAAACAACTAAAACAAAACTATACCAAGATTTCTCCAAATCACACAATTAGATTGAAATTTTAAAACTTGCTCCTGAATGACTTTTGGGTAAACAACAAAGTTAAGGCAGAAATCAAAAAATTCTTTGAAATACATGAAAACAGACACAACACACCAAAAATCTCTGAGATGAAGCAAAAGCAGTGTTAGGAGGAAACTGTATAGTACTAAATGCCTACTACAAAAAGTTGGAAAGATCTCAAATTAACAATTTAACATCACACCTAAAGGAACTAGGAAAACAAGAACTAACCCTAGAGCCAGATGAAAAGAAATAACTACAATTGGAGTGAGACACAACAAAATTGAGATCCAAAAATCCATACAAAGAATCAATGATTTTCTGACAGTGATCATTAAGGGGGAGAAAAAGAATCAATGAAACCAAAACCTGGTTCTCTGAAAGGATAAACAAAATTGATAGACCACTAGCTAGATTAACAAAGGAAAAAAAGGAAAGATTCCAATAAGCACAGTCAGAAATGACAAAGACGACATTACAACCAATCCCACAGAAATACAAAAGATCCTCAGAGACTATTAGAACACCTCTACATACAAAACTAGAAAATCTAGAGGAAACGGATAAATTCCTAGAAATAAAACCTCCCAAGATTGAATCAGGAAGAAATTAAAACTCTGAACAGACCAATATCGAGTTCCAAAATTGAATTAGTAATAAAAAAAAACCTACCACCCAAAAGAAGCCCCAGACCAGATGGACTCACAGTTGAATTCTACCAGATGTTCAAAGTAGTGCTGATACTACTCCAAATATGCTGAAAACTAATCCAAAATGTTGAGAAGGGACTCCTCTCTAACTCATTCTATGAAACCAGCATCACCCTTATACCAAAACCTGGAAAAGACATGATAAAAAAAGAAAAGAAAAGAAAAGTATAGGCCAATATCCCTGATGAACATAGAGCAAAAATCCTCAACAAAATGCTAGCAAACTGAATTCAGCAGCACATCAAAAGTTAACTCACCACAACTAAATAAGCTTCATTCCTGGGTTATAAAGTTGGTTTAACACACACAAATCAATAAATATGATTTATTGACAAATACAATAAACAGAATTAAAACACACAAACAGAATTAAAAGCAAAAACCTATGATCATCTCAAAATACATGGAAAAAGCTTTTGGCAAAATCCAACATGACTTCAGGATAAAAGAAAAACCCTCAAGAAACTAGGCATTGAAGGAACATACCTCAAAATAATAGGAGCAATCTATGACAAACTCACAGCCAACAACATGCTAAATGGGCAAAAATTAGAAGCATTCTCCTGGAGAACCAGAACAAGACAAGGATGCCCAATCTCACCACTCCTATTCAATATAATACTGGAAGTATAGAGCAATCACTCAAGAGAAAAAGTAAAAGGCATCCAAATAGGAAAAGAAGTCAAACTATCTCTCTTTGCTGATAATATGGTCTTATACCTAGAAAACCCTCAGGACTTCACCAAAAGACTCCTAGAACTAATACATGACTTCAGTTAAGTTTCAGGACACAAAACCAATGTATAAAATTAGTAGCATTTCTTTACACCAACAACGTTCAAGCTGAACGCCAAATCAAGAACACAATCCCATTTACAATAGCCACATGCAAAAATAAAATACCTAGGAACACATCTAATCAAGGAAGGGAATGATCTCTACAAGGAGAACTACAAAACACTGCTGAAAGAAATCATAGATGACACAAACAAATGGAGAAACACTCAAGCTCATGGAATACAAGAATCAATATCATTAAAATGGTCATACATCCTAAAGCAATCTACAGATTCAATGCTATTTCTATCAAACTACCAATGTCATTTTTCACAGAACTAGAAAAAAACTATTCTAAAATTCATATGCAACCAACAAGGAGCCTGAACAGCCAAAACAATCATAAGCAAAAAAGAATACAACTGGAAGCTTCATATTACAGAACTTCAACACATACTATAAGGCTATAATAACCAAATGGCATAGCAACAGTATAAAAACATACATATAGACCAGTGAAACAGATAGAGAACTCTGATATAAAGCCACACACCTACAGCCATCTGATCTTTGACAAAGTTGACAAAAATAAGCAATAGGGAAAGGACTCCCTATTCAATAAATAGTGCTGGGGTAACTGGTAGCCATATGCAGAAGAATGAACTAGACTCCTACGTTTTACCATATACAAAAATTAACTCAAGATGTAACTGGGCAGCTTAACTTCAAAATACATTTTAAAACTTTTCTTTTTCCTTTCCCTTTGGATTCAAGACTTAACCTTGAAGCAAACTACAGAAGCCTTTTCCCTTAGCCTGAAAACAGACTTCATGTCCTTCCCCTTCTCACTGTATATATTCCCTTGACATTTATCTAACTGTATGCTAATATCTAATTATGTGCCTAGTTGGAAGTTCTAGGGGCTAATCTTGAGACAAACAGACCAAGCCTGGAGACCCAGCTGCAAAACTGCAGTGATAAACTCAAGGCAGCTAGTCCACCACCTTGCCATTGTTGAGATGACTCCAGTCCCCAATCCACATGGACTGCAACCCAAAAAAGCCAATAGAATAAGACACACAGACGTTGTACTCAGTAGAATTCTTGCATGCCTTCCATGCCAAGTTTTACCTTTTTAAACCCTTGACTTCCCCCATCAAAATTCAAAGTGATTGCTTTGGACAGGAATCAAGCCACTTCCTCCCTGCCAGCTTTGGAAATAAAGTCATTTTTTTTTTTTTTTTTTTTTTTTTTTTGAGATGGATTCTCCCTCTGTTACCCAGGCTGGAGTGCAGTGACATGATCTTGGCTCACTGCAACCTCCGCCTCCTGGGTTCAAGCAATTCTCCTGCCTCAGCCTCCTGAGTGCCTGCCAACACACCTGGCTAATTTTTGTATTTTTAGTAAAGACAGGGTTTCACCATGTTGATCAGGCTGGTCTCAAACTCCTGACCTCATGATCCGCCCACCTCAGCCTCCCAAAGTGCCGCAATTACAGGCATGAGCCACCATGCCCCGACTGCAAAGTAACTTTCTTTCTACCACACCTCCCTCTTGTTAACAAGACTCTGCAAATAGTGAGTGAATGAACTTGCATTCAGTTACAAAGATAGGTTAAAGATATAAATGTAAGACCTCAAACTATAAGAATTCTAGAAGAAAACCTAGGAAACACCATTCTAGAAATTGGCCTTCGGAAATTATTTACGACAAAATTCTCAAAAGCAATTGCAACAAAAACAAAATTGACAAAAGTGAGACCTAATTAAACTATAGAGCTTCTGCACAGCAAAAGAAGCTACCAACAGAGTGAACAGACAACCTACAGGATGGTAGAAAATATTCGCAAACTATTCATCTGACAAAGTTGTAATGTCTAGAATCTATAAGGAACTTAAACAATTCAACAAAAAATCAAGTAATCCCATTAAAAAGTGGGGAAAAGCCGTGAACAGATGCTTCTCAAAAGACTATATAGAAGTAGCCAATATATGAAAAAATGCTACACATCACTAATCACCAGAGAAATACAAATCAAAACACAAGAAGATACCACCTCACACCAGTCACAATGGCCATTATTAAAAAGTCAAAAAACAACCAATGCTGGCAAGGCTGCAGAGAAAAAGGAACCCTTGTACACTGTTGGTGCAAATGTAAATTAGTTCAGCCACTGTGGACAGCAGTTTGGAGATTTCTCTAAGAACTTAAAATAGAACTACCATTTGACCCAGCAATCCCATTGCTGGCTATATATCAAAAGAAAGAAATCTTTCTACTAAAATGACACACGCACTCCCATGTTCATCACGGTACTATTCACAATAGCAATGGCATGCAACCAACCCAGGTGCCCATCCACAGTGGATTGGATAAAGAAAATGTGGTATATATACACCATGGAACACCATGCACCCATAAAAACAAAGAAATCACGTCCTTTGCAGCAACACAAATGCTGCTGTAGGCTGGTATCCTAAGTGAATTAATGCAGGAACAGAAAAACAAATACCACATATTCTTACTTTCAAATAGAAGCTAAACATTAAGTACCCATGGACATAAAGATGCCAACAAGAGAAAATGGGCACTACGAGAGGGATGAGGGTGAAAGGAAGATAAAGGCTGAAAAACTAACTATTGGATACTATGCTCAGTACCTGGGGGTACTATGCATTTGTACCCCAAACCTCAGAATCATGCAATATACCCATGTAACAAACCTGTCTGTGTACCCCTGAATCTAGAATAAAAGTTGAAAAGAATTAAAAAAAAAAAAACATGGCCTCTTTCTTCAAGAAACACCATTTTTACTTGAAAGAATAACTGACAGCAACTATAGTTATTCAAACTGGGTATCTGGCAGACATTTTTTTAAACATAAACTAAGCATACCCATCACTTCAAGAAAAACTAACAGCATGTATTTGCCAATGGTAAAACTTAAGTTTTCAAGCAAAAATTTAATTTTGGAAAATTCATATCAACCACAATGGATGAGATGCTTAGTTTTATCAACAAATATGATTTTTTATCTTGTATAATGAACAATGTTTTAACTGTATGACAGCAAATCAATATTTTCCAAATAACCAATGTATGCTGTAACATTACACATGTGTTAAAGAGCCATTCAAAGTGTGAGGTGTACCAATAAACCCTAATGAAATATTCCAAAAAGTTCCTTGTGGTTCCAGATTCCATCATGCAGCTAACCTCTCAGAAAGTACCATTTGCTGAGTTTTAGTGTAGTATCAATTATGTGAAAATACTATTAAAATGCTTCCCTTTTTTCCAACTATGTATCTGTGGAAGGCTAGATTTTCTTCATATACTTTCACAAAAACAACATATCACAACAGATTGAATTTAGGAACAGATATAAGAAATAAAGAGACAGAGGTAGTAATTAAAAACCTCCCAACATAGAAAAGCCCAGAACCAGATGGCTTCAAGGCTGAATTCTACCAAATATTCAAAGAGGATGAACTCAGTAAAGTGGCAGGATACAAAATCAACATAAAAAATCAGTGGCATTTCTGTACACAAATAACTACCTATCCAAAAAAATCATTTAAAAATCTCTTTTACAATAGCATCTTAAAAAATAAAATTCTTAAGAATATATTTAATTAAGAAGGTGAAAGATATGCACACTCTGGGAGGCCAAAGTGGGTGGATTGCTTGAACTCAGGAGTTTGAGACCAGCCTAGGCAGTATGGACAAACCCTACCTCTACAAAAAATACAAAAATCAGTCAGATGTGCTGGCACATGCCTGTAGTCCCAACTACTTGGGAGACTGAAGTGGGAGAATGGCTTGTGCCCAGGAGGTGGAGGCTGCAGTGAGCCAAGATTGTGCCACTGCACTCCAGCCTGGATGACAGAGTCAGATCCTGTCTCAAAAAAAAGAAAAAAAGATACATACACTGAAAACTATAAAACATTGATATAAGAAACTGAAGGACACCAATAAATGGGAAAATACCCATGTTAATGGACTGGAATAACTGGTGTCATTAAAAATGACCATACTACCCAAAGCAAAATATGGATTCAACAAAATCTCTATCAAAATTCCAATGACTTTCTTTATAGAAATAAAAAAAAAATTCTAAAATTCATGTGGAACAACAGAACACATCAAACAACGAAAGCAATTCAGAGGCAAAAAAAAACAGAGTTGGAAATATCACATTTTCTCATTTAAAACTACATTACAAAGCTGTAGTAATCAAAACAGTATGGTACTGACATAAAAACAGACACACAGAGCAGCAGAACAGAACAGAGAGCCCAGAAATAAACCCAAACACATATGGTCAACTAATTTTCAACAAGGGTGCTAAGAGGACACAATGGGGAAAGGGTAGTTCCTTCAATAAATGGTTGCTGGTGGGAGAAGTGAATTCCACACACAAAAGACTGAAATGGACTTTTATTTGTATACCTTACATAAAAATCAATTCAAAATAGATAAAAGACCTAAACACAAGACCTTAAACCATAAAACTCCAAGACAAAAACACAGAGGAAAAACTCTTTGACAATGCCCTTGGCAATGATTTTTTGGATATCACACCAAAAGCTTGGGCTACAAAAGTAAAAATAAATAAGCCAGGCATACTGGCTCACACCTGTAATCCCAGCACTTTGGGAGGCCGAGGCAGGAGGACTGGTTCATTCCAAGAATTTAAGACCACCCTTGATGACACAGGAAAACCCAGTATCTACAAAAAAATGGAAAATAACCAGCCATGATAGGCTGTGCCTGTAGTGCCAGTTACTCATGAAGTTAAGGTGAGAGGATCAATTGACCCTCGAAGGTCAAGGCTACAGTGACCTGTGATTGCTCCAGTGCACTCCAGCCTGGATGACAGAGCAAGACCCTGTCTCAAATAAAATAAAATAAAAGACCATCGGTGTGCTGTATTCAGGATACCCATCTCACAAGCAGAGACACACATAGGCTCAAAATAAAGGGATGGAGGAAGATCTACCAAGCATATGGAAAACGAAAAAAGGCAGGGGTTGCAATCCTAGTCTTTGATAAAACAGACTTTAAACCAACAAAGATCAAAAGAGACAAAGAAGGCCATTACATAATGGTAAAGGGATCAATTCAACAGGAAGAGCTAACTATCCTAAATATATATGCACCCAATACAGGAGCACCCAGATTCATAAAGCAAGTCCTCAGAGACTTACAAAGAGACTTAGACTCCCATACAATAATAATGGGAGACTTTAACACCCCACTATCAACGTTAGACAGATCAACGAGACAGAAAATTAACAAGGATATGCAGAAATTGAACTCAGCTCTGCACCAAGTGGACCTAATAGACATCTACAGAACTCTCCACCCCAAATCAACAGAATATACATCCTACTCAGCACCACATCGCACTTACTCCAAAATTGACCACATAGTTGGAAGTAAAGCACTCCTCAGCAAATGTAAAAGAACAGAAATTATAACAAACTGTCTCTCAGACCACAGTGCAATCAAACTAGAACTCAGGATTAAGAAACTCACTCAAAACCGCTCAAATACATGGAAACTGAACAACCTGCTCCTGAACGACTACTGGGTACATAACGAAATGAAGGCAGAAATAAAGATGTTCTTTGAAACCAATGAGAAGAAAGACACAACATACCAGAATCTATGGGATGCATTTAAAGCAGTATGTAGAGGGAAATTTATAGCACTAAATGCCCACAAGAGAAAGCAGGAAACATCTAAAATTGACACTCTAACATCACAATTAAAAGAACTAGAGAAGCAAGAGCAAACACATTCAACAGCTAGCAGAAGGCAAGAAATAACTAAGATCAGAGCAGAACTGAAGGAGATAGAGACACAAAAAACCTTCAAAAAGTCAATGAATCCAGAAGCTGGTTTTTTTAAAAAGATCAACAAAATTGATAGACCGCTAGCAAGAATAATGAAGAAGAAAAGGGAGAAGAATCAAACAGACGCAATAAAAAATGATAAAGGGGATATCACCACCGAACCCACAGAAATACAAATTACCATCACAGTATACTGTAAACACCTCTATGGAAATAAACTAGAAAACCTAGAAGAAATGGATAAATTCCTGGACACATACACTCTCCCAAGGCTAAACCAGGAAGAAACTGAATCCCTGAATGGACCAATAGCAGGCTCTGAAACTGAGGCAATAATTAACAGCCTACCAACCAAAAAAAAGTCCAGGACCAGACGGATTCACAGTCAAATTCTACCAGAAGTACAAGGAGGAGCTGGTACCATTCCTTCTGAAACTATTCCAATCAATAGAAAAGGAAGGAATCCTCCCTAACTCACTTTATGAGACCAACATCATCCTGATACCAAAGCCTAGTAGAGACACAAAAAAAAGAGAGAATTTTAGACCGATATCCCTGACGAACATCGATGCAAAAATCCTCAGTAAAATACTGGCAAACCGAATCCAGCAGCACATCAAAAACCTTATCCACCACGATCAAGTGGGCTTCATCCCTGGCTGGTTCAATACATGCAAATCAATAAACGTAGTCCAGCATATAAATAGAACCAAAGACAAAAACCCCATGATTATCTCAACAGATGCAGAAAAGGCCTTTGACAAACTTCAACAGCCCTTCATGCTAAAAACTCTCAATATATTCGGTATTGATGGAACGTATCTCAAAATAATAAGAGCTATTTATGACAAACCCACAGACAATATCATACTGAATGGGCAAAAACTGGAAGCATTCCCTTTGAAAACTGGCACAATACAGGGATGCCCTCTCTCACCACTCCTATTCAACATAGTGTTGGAAGTTCTGGCTAGGGCAGTCAGGCAGGAGAAAGAAAGAAAGGGTATTCAATTAGGAAAAGAGGAAGTCAAATTGTCCCTGTCTGCAGATGGCATGATTGTATATTTAGAAAACCCCATTGTCTCAGCCCAAAATCTCCTTAAGCTGATAAGCAACCTCAGCAAAGTCTCAGGAGACAAAATCAATGTGCAAAAATCACAAGCATTCTTATACACTAATAACAGACAAACAGAGCCAAATCACGAGTGAACTCCCATTCACAATTGCTTCAAATAGAATAAAATACCTAGAAATCCAACTTACAAGGGATGTGAAGGACCTCTTCAAGGAGAACTACAAACCACTGCTCAATGAAATAAAAGAGGACACAAACAAATGGACGAACATTCCATGCTCATGGATAGGAAGAATCGATATCATGAAAATGGCCATACTGCCCAAGATAGTTTACAGATTCAATGCCATCCCCATCAAGCTACCAATGACTTTCTTCACAGAATTGGAAAAAACTACTTTAAAGTTAATATGGAACCAAAAAAGAGCCCGCATTGCCAAAACAATCCTAAGCCAAAAGAACAAAGCTGGAAGCATCACACTACCTGACTTCAAACTATACCACAAGGTTACAGTAACCAAAACAGCATGGTACTGGTACCAAAACAGAGGTATAGACCAATGGAACAGGACAGAGCCCTCAGAAATAATACCACACATCTACAACCATCTGATCTTTGACAAACCTGACAAAAACAAACAATGGGGAAAGGATTCCCTATTTAATAAATGGTGCTGGAAAAACTGGCCAGCCATATGTAGAAAGCTGAAACTGGATCCCTTCCTTACACCTTATACAAAAATTAACTCAAGATGGATTAAAGACTTAAATGTTAGACCCAAAATTATAAAAACCCTAGAAGAAAACCTAGGCAATACCATTCAGGACATAGGCATGGGCAAGGACTTCATGTCTAAAACACCAAAAGCAATGGCAACAAAAGCCAAAATGGACAAATGGGATCTAATTAAACTAAAGGGCAGCAAAAGAAACTACCATCAGAGCAAAAAGGCAACTTACAGAATGGGAGAAAATTTTTGCAATCTACTCATCTGACAAAGGGCTAATATCCAGAACCTACAAAGAACTCAAACAAATTTACAAGAGAAAAACAAACAACCCCATCAAAAAGTGGGCAAAGGATATGAACAGACACTTAAAAGAAGACATTCATGCAGCCAACAGACACATGACAAAATGCTCATCATCACTAGCCATCAGAGAAATGCAAATCAAAACCAAAACGAGAAACCATCCCACACCAGTTAGAATGGCGATCATTAAAAAGTCAGGAAACAACAGGCGCTGGAGAGGATGTGGAGAAATAGGAACACTTTTACACTGTTGGTGGGACTGTAAACTAGTTCAACCATTGTGGAAGACAGTGTGGCAATTCCTCATGGATCTAGAACTATAAATACCATTTGACCCAGCCATCCCATTACTGGGTAAATACCCAAAGGACTATAAATCATGCTGCTATAAAGACACATGCACACGTATGTTTATTGCAGCACTATTCACAATAGCCAAGACTTGGAACCAACCCAAATGTCTATCAATGACAGATTGGATTAAGAAAATGTGGCACATAGACATCATGGAATACTATGTAGCCATAAAAAAGGATGAGTTTGTGTCCTTTGCAGGGACATGGATACAGCTGGAAACCATCATTCTCAGCAAACTATCGCAAGAACAGAAAACCAAACACTGCATGTTCTCACTCAGAGGTGGGAACTGAACAATGAGAACGCTTGGACACAGGAAGGGGAACATCACACACCAGGGCCTGTTGTGGGGTGGGGGAAGCAGGGAGGGATAGCATTAGGAGATATACCTAATGTAAATGACGAGTTAATGGGTGCAGCACACCAACATGGCACATGTAAGTATATGTAACAAAACTGCACGTTGTGCACATGTACCCTAGAACATAAAGTATAATAAAAAATAAAATAGAGACATCAAACTAAAAAGCTGCTGCACAGCAAAGAAAACAAATAACAAAATAAAACAGCAGCCAACAGATTGAGAGAAAATATTTGCAAACCATGTATCTGATAAAGGGCTTAATATCCAAAACATATTAAAAGATGTACACAATTCAATAACAGAAAAACAAATAACCCTATTCAAAAATTGGCGAAGGACTTGAATAGATCTTTTTCCAAAGACAACATAAAAACAGCTAACAGGTATATGAAAAGGTGCTCAACATCACTATTCATCAGAGGAATATAAGTCAAAACTACATTAAGTTATCAACTCACACCTGTTAGGATGGGTATTACCAAAAAGAAAAGAGATGACAAGTGTTGGTGAGAGTACAGAGGAAAGGAAACCCCTATACGCTGTTGGTGGGAATGCAGAATGGTCAGCCACTGTATGAAACTGTGCAGAGACTCCTAAATAAATTAAAAATAGAACTACCATATGACTCAGCAATCCTTCTTATGGATATGTATCCAAGGGAAATTAAACTACTACCACATAAAAATATCTACACTCCCATGTTCATTGCAACATTACTCACGATAGCCAAGATTTGTAAACAACCAAAGTGTCTGCAAATGAACAAATGGATAAAGAAAATGTGGTGTGTCTGTGTACACACACACACTCACACAGAGAAATATTATTCAGCTTTTTAAAAAAGGGAGAGTCTGCCATTTGTCACAACATAGATGAATCTGAAGGACATTATACTAAGTTAAATATGCCAGACACAAAAAGAAAAGTATTGCATGATCTCATTTATATGTTAAACACACACACACACACACAGTCAAATACACAGAGATAGAGAATAAAATAGCAGCTACAAGGGGCAGGAAGGGAGAAAATGAGAAGATGTAAGTTAAAGGATACAAAGCCACAGATACATAGGATCAATAAGTCTAAATAGCTAATAGATAACATGAGGGCTATACTTAATATTGTGCTGCATTTGGGATTTTTGCTAAAAGAGAAGACTTCAGGCATACTAAAAGTACCTAAAATGAGCACCTATGTGAGATGACAGACAGGTTAATTTGCTAGACTATACCAACCTCTTCACTATCTACCTATCTATCTATCTATCTCAAGGCACCATGCTGAACACCTTAAATACATACAATAAAATTTAAATAAAAAGAAATAGATAAGAATCCAGCTCATTTCTGCAGACCTCATTAAGCTGACATTAACAAGACCTGCAGAAAAGTAAAACAATGCTACTCTTCTTTCTAAATTTTTTTGTTCTAGAAGAATTATTACTCATAAATATATGCTATTATGTTAACATGTAATTGAATTTTTTAATAAATCAATATTTTTTAAATTTGTGTTTTAATTTCTAATATAGTAGATACTTACAACCCACATTTTAAAAGCTATTTAGGGTCCTTAATTTTTATGAGCTTAAAGGGGTCCTGAGACCAAACAAAGTTGAGAACTGAAGATACAGGAAATTACTAAACAAATAAAAAACAAAGAACATATGATAGCGCAAACCAGTTTCTGGGGTGTTTTTGTTTTTTAGGTTCGGGGGGTATGTGTACAGGTTTGTTACAGGGGTATATCATATGATGCTGAGGTTTAAGCTTCTATTGATCCCGTCACCCAAATAGTGAACACAGTACCCGACGGGTAGTTTTTCAACACTTGCCCCCTTCTCTCCCTCTCTCCTTTTGGAGTCCCCAGTGTTCTCACCTTTCTGTCTATATGTACCCAATGTATAGCTCCCATTTATAAGTGAGAACATGCAGTATGTGGTTTTCTGTTCCTGTGTTAATTCACTTAGGATAATGGCCCCAGCAACACCCATATTGTTGCAAAGGACATCTCTCTCTTTTTTATGGTTGCATAGTATTCCATGGTAGACATGTACCACATTTTCTTTATCCAATCCACCATGTATGGGTTGAGCTGATTCCACATCTTTGCTAAGGTGAATAGTACTGCAATAAGCATACAAGTGTGGGTGTCTTTTTGTTAGAACAATTTATTTTCTTTTGGGTAAATGCCTAGTAATAGGACTGCTGAGTTGAATGGTAGCTCTAAGTTCTCCGAGAAATCTGCAAACTGCTTTCCACAGAGGCTGAACAAAGTTACATTCCCACCAATAGTGCATAAGTGGTTCCTTTTTTCTGTAGCTTCACCAACATCTGTTTTTCAGTTTTTTAATAACAGCCATTCTGACTAGTGTGAGATGGTATGTTATTGTGATTTTGATAGAGCAGACAAGTTTTAAGATGGAACAGACAAAGGAAAATGACTTCTTGAATTGTAGATTTAATTTGAACTTGTTATCAAAAGAGAAAAAAAGGTTCTAGAAGTTTAAGTTATTTGAATCAGGCTTTTAAAAGTAAACCATGAGAAGATATAATTAAGAAGCACTTCAATTTTATGAGACTATTTATTTCAAGAATCTTATTGTTGGGTACCTAAAGATGAAAAGAGACAGGAACAAGACTATAAAGCACTTTTAAGGGATACATGTACTTCCTCTTAAACCTCTTCATTATAATGATGTGGAAGAGAATAAGGAGAAAAACTATTTAAATGTAATTATTTCTATTATTCTAACTGCTAAGATACAGAATAAGGTACTGAGTAAAAACAAACTAGATACATGAGTTGCAAGACTATTTTGTTATTTAAATCACTGGTAATATTACCATCTTGCGGCGAAATCTAGTATTGCAATTTTGAATGACAGAATCTTAGAAGTGTTCACCCTGGTTTTTTTTTTTAAGATGGAGTCTCACTCTGTCGCCCAGGCTGGAGTGCAGTGGCGCGATCTCAGCTCACTGCAACCTCTGCCTCCCGGGTTCAAGTGATTCTCCTGCCTCAGCCTCCCAAGTAGGTGGGATTACAGGCATGAGCCACCACGCCTGGCTAATTTTTGTGTTTTTCTTTTTTAGTAGAGACAGGATTTCACCATGTTGGCCAGGTTGGTCTAGAACTCCTGACCTCAGGTGATCCATCCACCTCGGCCTCTTTTGATAAAAGACAGTCAAGTATTTTCCTCTTCCATATCTACCACACCCTCATGCCAACCATAAGTTAAAAAAAATTTTAGCATTCTGTAATAAATAAAACAGTGATTAAGAAAACAAAAGTCCAAAGGAATGTTATTTAAACAGAGAAGGGGATGTCCCAATGAAATAGTAGTTAAAAATTAAAGCATAGCCAAAAACCCAACTGATGAAAAATGTTTCAATGTGTCAACAATTAAAACTGCCAAGACTAATTCTTACAGAGCAAAAGTATACTTTATAAACGCAGTATTCAATAAAACTTGTATTTGGTAATTCAACATTCATTGTTAATTTATTCATTTTTATATGTTAGAATTGCTGCCACATGTAAATTCTCCCACTTTGTAATAGAAGAAGTACAAGCATCCTTACAATGTTCTCTTCACCTTGGCCCATGTAATGTTCATGTGAATTTTTCCAAGCATGCAAAGAACTATCTACCTATTATTGATAATCTAATCCAAAATCTACCCTCACTTCTTGCAGACTACTCTGTTGAATTTCAGCTAAACCCAATAAAACTTGTTTGAATGTGAGTATACATTTATGTATACACACGAGTAACATAAAGATTACAAGAATCAGAGGAGAAAGAAAGGAATCAAGCATGCAAAGATAGAAAACTCTAAGTTTTATCTTTTATTAGCTAGTCCCTTCCAGTTTAAATTGATAAGCATAACGTGCACAAATATTTCCCTTAAAAGCAGAAGTCTAGATTTGCTAAGTCCAAGAATAAAGAGAAATGCACATGATCAATTTCTAGCCATCATTTTATATATCCAAAACAGTGAGGTAGCCTGAATAATCTCCATATTCTGAACTCTCCATTCTGCTCCCAATACATCAGATCTATAACACAAAAAAAAAAACAAATAAGAGAAAGAGAACACACAAACTTGTGAGCTCTCACCTTTCCCTCTGCCACTTGTAATCCTTGACTAGACACAATCAAACTATCTGAAATTACCAATGGGTGTTCCCAACAGCCAACAAACTGTGTGACTTTCCTCTAAAGAAAGGCTTTATCATCTTTGTAAAATTTAATATTTAAAATAAAAACTAGTTTGAATAACCCGAGTTTTTAACCAATAATTACATGTGGCAATGATTTATACTGTGTTCATTTAATAGAAATGATTTAGGTGTCCGAGCCTTCTCACCCTAAGAACATTACCCTGTCGAACTGAAAAACAACCCCAAATGAGAATTTATTCTGAAGATACTAACAGTACTCATTTACTAACGGTATCCAACCTGTTGCCGATTGCAATGTTTGGTGCAAGCTGTGTGGCAACTGAAGAGTAAACAGAGGTGATTGGATGCTATTTCTGAAGAAGTCTTCTGTTGCTTTAGACTGCAAAACCTTGGTTTCCCAGAGCTGCAGAGGAAAAAAAAAAAAAGTTTGCTGTAAAAATATATATACATATATAATGATACTTCTTTTTTTTCAGTTTCTTAAAAACTAACTTGTCATCCTGATGGCACAATGAATGGGTAAGTACTAAACTATAATTTGAGAGATCAGAACTGTATCAGTTTTGTATGCCAAAAAAACAACAAAAGACAGGAAGAAAAAGTTGTATCGGCTACAAACCTGCTTCAAGTCTTTTAAAACTTGTTCCTCTATACCTTCTTCAGCAAATAGATTCCGAACTCCTTCAATTACATCTTCAATTACAGATCTGTAGAGTTTAGGCTACATAAAAGCAATTGTCAAAGTTTTATTTTATTTATTTATTTATTTATTTATTTATTTATTTATTTATTTATTGAGACGAAGTCATGCTCTGTCGCCTAGGCTGGAGTGCAGTGGCACGATCTCAGTTCACTGCAACTTCCACTCCCGGGTTCAAGCAATTCTCCTGCCTCAGCCTCCTGAGTAGGTGCGATTACAGATGCACGACCATTCCTGGCTAATTTTTGTATTTTTAGAGAGATAGGGTTTCACCATGTTGGTCAGGCTGGTCTCGAACTACTGACCTCATGATCCACCCGCCTCAGCCTTCCCAAGTGCTGGGATTACAGTCATGAGCCACCGCACCCAGCCTGTTACAAGTTTTGACTTCTCAAGTTTGAATATATTTAGCCTTAAAAGATATGCAGTGTATACCTTCTAATCTTGTAAAGTTACCATAAAAACTTTTACTAAGTACATTCACATTCCCAATATAGTCTTAGCTTTCCATAAACTGTGTTAGCTTCAGACCCATAGTTTCAGCCTATCTACAAGACTGAATTACAGGACTACAATAACATATGAGCTAATAATCTCAAAGATGTATCGTTATTTTCATGTTACTTGCCTTTTGTGTCAATATTTAACCTCCCCAACTCCTTTTAAAAGAGAAATTAATGTAAGTCAGCTGGAAACAGGTCTTCTGTTTTCAATTTACCTTTTTATCAAAGTGGCCAAAGGAGAATTTTTTAGGGTTCACTATATTATTTCCACAAATATAAATAAACTCCAAGCCAGAAGACTGGGGTAAGCACTTAAAATAGAGCAATCAAAGCCCATCTCACTTCCAAAATACACAAAGTCCAAAAAATATATATTCTGGACCACTGTCAAATACAACTGCTCCAAAATGGATTTCCTACTAGAACCTAAGAAGGGCACGAACGACCCTACCCATCCAGTGTGCATACTGAAGAGACCAAATAACATTCTGAAATACCTCCTAGTCAAACATGCCATGACAACAAAGTTAAGCAGATTTCTTCCCAGATTAAACACTAGTTATAGCAAAACAAAAGAGGGTATGTGAAAAAAACTCAGCCCTTCAAATCTATATAAACTATGCCCCCAGGCCAAAACGGCAATGCTATGTGCTGACAATACTGACCTAGTGGAAGGTCCACGGGCAAGAAACAGCAAGCAGAAATTTAGCTGAGTTGCTCTTATTTCAAATTGCTTAATGAGGCCAAAATGAAAATGAAAATTGTGGCACTCTAGGATTGCCTTTTCATACTATACACTAAATAAATACTCTTAAATACTCCTGTTCATGCCAAGAGTAGCTATGCAGGTTTTTTGTTGTTGTTTTTTCATTTGTTTGTTTGTTTGTTTGTTTGTTTGTTTGTTTGTTTTGAGAAGGAGTCTTGCTCTGTCACCCAGGCTGGAGTGCAGTGGCACAATCTGGGCTCACTGCAACATCTGCCTCCTGGGTTCAAGTGATTCTCCTGTCTCAGCATCCAGAGTAGCTGGGACTACAGGCATGTACTACCTCATCTGGCTAATTTTTTGCATTTTTAGTAGAGATGGGGTGTCACCATGTTGGCCAGGCTGGTCTCAAACTCCTAGGCTGAAGTGATCTGCCCACCTCGACCTTCCAAAGTGCTGGTATTACAGGTCTAAGCCACCATGCCCAGCCCCCAAGAGTATTTAGTATTTGAAGCTATGCTTTAAACTAATCCTTCTGAAGACCCAGGGTAAGCCTATATGAATAGGCCAATCAGTAACATTTAAATAATGTTATTCACAAGCACATGCATTAAGACTAAATGCCCCTAAATTAGTTGCGTCTTCTAAAACAGTTTATCCTGATAAAGGCATACAAAATTGATACTTCAGTGGTAGTCCCAGCTAGTGTGATCAAGCTTAGCACTGAAGGAAAAAAACTCATAGGGCTAAAAACATCTTAACACAGCAGTAGTCAAAAAGTACCCATTAGAACACAATTTTTCAAAAATCAAAACAGGTATTGAACATATTTTCTCTTCTAGGACCACAGACTTTGTATTGCTTTCCCTGTTATCTTTATTAAAACTATGTCTAGTCCATCTTAACTCCTCTGTTTAAAACAAACACTACTTCATAGAATTCACAATCAGGTAAATTGGCATACCTAGTAAGCTTATATTCAGGCAGAGTATAGGTATTTTATGTATCTCAAAACACACTATCATAAAACAGATATAATTAAAGAAGTATGTCTCTAAATTAAACAGAGCTTTTATACTGCATATATGATAACCGGAACCCATAAAATTACACAGATCTGGACAAGCATATTGCCTTTCACGAAATGTGAAGTCTGTTGAGATGAATTGGTAATAAAGATGAATCCTTCATTTTTGTTCTTTGATACAGGTTTTTAAGATTGATGGTCTCCTAAGTGCCACTGAGACTAGAAATTCTCACTGTGCAAATTAAGTGTCCGTTAGGCATAGGAGGGTAATGTAGGTTGTACACTTAAGCATTAAGTTGTTAAAGGACAAAGAAATGGGCGGGTAGGGAAAGATACTAAAAACGTGGGGAGGTAACATGAGAATCACATTGTTATTTCAAGCAGTAAATAATACAGCTTGGAATTAACAATGTCCACAGTAAAATTAACACAGCCGAACTTGGGGGTTTTCTAACATCTAGGAAACCAGGAGGGTTGAGGGGGAGTTCCACCTCTAAACACCCCAACTAGATAGCCTCAGTTTTGGTGAAAAGAGAAAAAGGACACTTGTTTCAGCGGAGCTGGCCCAACTTCCTGCTGAACTACTGGCCCTCATCAGCTTCCTCCAACACAGAGGTGAGGAAGAGCCCCAGCCTCTAAAGAAGAGGGGTTATGACAATCTGTCAAGTGTCAGGGGGAAACAAAAGGGTGTGCAGGGTTCAGCCGCTGTGAACCAGGACTCCCAGGGCGCTCCCTCTACACAGAGCTTGAGGTCCTCCTTACCACCGGGTTGAAGCAAGCCATGACAGCACCTCCAGCACCTGGCCCTTTGCGCCTGCGCGGCACTCAGTGCACACGGAGGGAAACACTGGGCACGTTTTCAACGATGTAAGTCCGGTGCGCAACCGCGGAGAACGCCGAGGGTGTGGCTGGGCAGAAGAGAACGTTAATAGATGGAGCCGGCTTAACTGGAGGCGGGGCCAGGGCGGAGAGGCGGTCCTCCTGTGTGGGAAAAGAGACCCGCTAAAACGGATGGTTAGATTGGGTCTAGCCGGTTTTGGGCGGTTCACAGGTTGTTACCTCAATCTGCGAAAGATGAAGAAAATCGAGGAGGGGCAATGCAGGGGTAGATCTCAGTCTAATTTCAACTTTGAAGAAGATGGGGAAAGCAAAGAGGGGAGACTAGTGGTATCTGTCCTCTGCATTTACCAATTTTCATTCTTCCCCCTACATCCCACTCACAGCTGAACTCCATTTTTTGTTGTATAAAAATATAACAAGAGCCAAATTTTTCTAAGACTTATCGGCGTGGTACAGCGGCATCAGCAGCATCTGGGAACTTGTTAAATATGCAAATGATGGGTCCCACCCCAGCCCTCCTGAATCAGACTGGAGGATGGAGCCTAGCATTCTGTAAATTTAACATGCTCTCCAGGTGATTCCGATGGGCGCTGTAATGAGACCCACTGACATAAGACATAAGGGTCTCAATTTTGGGTGCACATTAAAATCACCCGGAGAGCTGAAAAAAAAAAAAAATTTAGTGCCTGACTCCCACTCGGCAGAATCTGATTCTAATATGCAGCCAAGGTGGAAAACCACTGCTAAAATAAAGTCAGCAGCTAATACCTTCCTGTCTCCTTTTTCCTCCTTAGGCAGAAATCACCAGCTGTCTACCTACAATAATTCTCCCTCCTGAAGGGCAGAGCATCTTGGGGAGTACCTTACCTAGCTAAGCTGAGGAAAGATGTAAGCACAGATAACCTGGAGGATTCGAAAAGGGAAGAAGTCACCATCTGTTGCCACAACTCCGCGTTTTTTTTTTTTTTTTTTTTTTTTTTTGTTGTTGTTGTTGTTGGCAGGGTCTCACACTGTTGCCCAGGCTGCAGTACAGAGGCATGCCCACAGCTCGCCGCAGCCTCTACTTCCTGGGCTCAAGCAACCCACCCACTTCAGCCTCCCAAGGAGCTGAGGCTACAGGTGTGTGTGCCACCACACCCAGCTATTTTGTGTGGGTGTGTGTGTGTGTATTTTGTAGAGACAGGGTTTCACCATGTTGCCCAGGCTGGTCTCAGACTCTTGGTCTAAAGTGATCCACCAGCCCCAGCCTCCCAAAGTGCTGGAATTATAGGCATGACTCACCGCACTTGGCCACAACTCTTCTAAAGAGCCCTTCTAGCCTGCAAATAGGTCTTGACCTAACCAGATGGATAAGTTATTTGATGATTAAAAACCCTATTAGATTTTAAATTGACTGTTTATGTATTTATTTGTGAAAGTAAGTGCAGTAGAGCTGTTTATCCCCTACCACTCTGTATGTGATTTGCCTGGGTCAGGTACCTTATGGTTTGTGAGTTTCAAGTAGCTGATTTATATGACAATCTTTAGAAAAGTTTCCTACATTGAAAACTATTAGAAATTTCTTTTACAAAAAGCCAAGAAGTATATACGGTAATTTTTAATGGTTATATCTCTCTACCTGGCAATTTACTACCAGGAGTGTTCAAAGTGACTTATCTTTCACCCAAAGTAGGAAACCTAAAAGCAGTCATTGATTCCTACTGATATTATAAAATCCAATTAAATTATTCAAGCTGGGAAATAAGAAAGCTAAAAGGGTCTCTTGTTTTCCATCTTTTTCATAGCAAGGTTTTAAAGCTTTATTTCTATATACTTAGGATTGGTAATCACCTAACTTTCTGTGACAGCATACTGTTTTACTTTATTATGCATTCTACCCTTCTCAGAACTATACTGTAGATCATGTATATTTTTCAAATTATTCTTGGATCTTGGTACCCATAAAAAGTGTAACTAAAAGTTGAATTGTTATTTCTTAGTACACTCAGTATACTCAAGTTATGGAAAGGCTATGTAATGTTAGCAGAGAAATGTCAGCAAATTTCCATTTGCCCCTTGCAGTCTGTCTGAATGGTCACTAGTCATTTCTTCCCAGTAACAGGCAATGACTACTAGAGGAGGTATGCTTTAACACAAGTTCTAGGTGAATCCAAGTTGCAAATCTGCCACATGGACCTGTAGTAGCCAGTTTTCAAGATGGCCCCCAGTGATCCCTGCATCCTGGTATTGACCACTTGATGTTGTCCCCTCCTACCTTGTACCATGGTTTGTCTGGTTTACCAGCAAAATAAAGAAGTAGTAGTAGCATATCACTTTTGAGATAAGGTTATTCATAGCTGTGGATTCTTTCTTGGGCTCACTCTCTCATTTTGGAGGAAGCCAGCTGTCATGTCATGAGGATACTCACATAGCTTATGGAGGGGTCTGTGTGGCAAGGAACTGAGACTCCAACTCACAGTCAGCAAGTATGAGAAACCTGCAAACAGTCACATAAGTAAGCTTGGAAATAGATCCTTCCCCAGTTGAACTATCAGATGATTGAAGCCCTGATAAGTTTGACTACATATCTTTAAGTTATCTTGAACGAAATCTACCCTCTAAGCATCTCCTAGATTCCTAATCCTCAGAAACTGTATGAGATCATGAATATATGTAATTTTATTTGCAGTTACATTTTGGGTAATTTGTTACATAGTGTGAAATAACTAAACCAGTGCCCATTCTCTGAACTGTCCCTCATTGTAATCTCAAGTGTCTTGAATGCCCTCACCAATCACAAGAGCATTTGAAAAGTATGTAAAAGAATCTTTTAACACTTATGTTTGATAGCTTATCAGATTATCATGAAACATGCAGAATATTATAGTCATAATGGTTACATTTCTTTTGTCAGTTTTTTAAACTCAGAGAGGAAGTATGTTGCATACACAAACCACTTTATTTAGAGAGAGAAACAGGGTCTAGGTCTGTCACCCAGGCTGGAGTGCAGTGGTATGGTCATAGTTCACCACAGCCTCGAACTCCTGGCCTCAAGCAATCCTCACACCTCAGCCTCCCAAAGTGCTGGGCATGAGTTGCTGCATCCAGCCCACAAGGTACTTTTGACACTAAAATGGAAATTTCAAGATCCTACAGCCTCAATGAGGCAATTTTACAGTGACTATTTTTTGTTAGTAAATAAAGAATAAAAAAGAAATGCCGAAACTTAGTCCTTTTTTAAGTACTTATTCCTTTGAAATTACACCTCTGCCAAAGCATAAAGCTCCTCCTTAACTGGCCAACACAATTTGGAGCATCAGATTTTCATTTTTCTCCTACTTTGTTTAGAGACCGTAATATATAATATATATTTATTACTGATAATACCAGTTTTTGCAACATTTAAGTAAATCTTAATAATCGGATTAATTTTCCTCCCCGTATGTTCTCATTACTTTTGCCTGGAGGTGTTAGTGAAACTCTTCTGAAAGTAAAGAAATAATTTCACTTTGCTTATTGTGAGCAAAAGCCATATTTATGAAGTCCTTTTGTTGGATAAAAATCTAAAGAAAGGTTGGGAGTGGTGGCTCACCCCTGTAATCCCAGCACTTTGGGAGGCCGAGGTGGGCAGATCACCTGAGGTCAGAAGTTCAAGACCAACTTAGCCAACATAGTGAAACTGCCTCTACTAAAAATACAAAAATTAGCCGGGGTGGTGGTGCACACCTGTAATCCCAGCTGCTCGGGAGGCTGAGGCAGGAGAATGGCGTGAACCTGGGAGGCAGAGGTGCAATGAGCCAAGATAATGCCACTGCACTCTAGTCTGAGTGACAAAGTGAGACTCGGTGTCACAAAAGAAAAAAAGTAAAGAAAAATATTTTAGAGACAGCCCATTATTTTTTACATATTAAACTTTACAGTCAATTACAAAGTATTTCAATAATTGTATAGACTGTAAATAATTATTTATTAGTGATTAAAATGCAAGTTAGTATTTGAGCGTATGACTTAAGGCAGCAAATATTCATAATTAACTTCTGAACATTTTGCAACCAGTGCATTAAACCCAGCAGTATTGTGTTTCTCTGACTTTGTTTCATCCTTTACATCTTACAGGAAATGAAAATCCAGATAATCTCTGCCTCGCCCTGTAACTTTGAAATGGTTACAGTGTTAGCAGTTCTGATTTATTTTATACTCTGCACTTTTGTAACATTTTCCATTTTCTAATACGGCTCCAAAATCAACTTGCTTTATTTGAACATCAGATTCTATTCCACCATGATGAGTTCCTCCTCCCACTCCAACAAGATTTCAGTTAAAGTGACCTGTATGACACAATGCAATGGAACACTGTTAATGAGTATATGACCTCCTACTTCAAAATATTTTAATATTCGAGAGATGTATATATTGTGCACATATTACTAATTATAATTAACCCATGAAAACTATGTAGGATGACTTCAAACACAATTTTCCTCATCACTACTTTTTCAACATTCTCATCAAGGTCTTGATAAGGATTCAGTAATTTCCTAGCTAACAAATGGTTATACTTTCATTTCTTTAATCATAGTGTGTATAATCATACATGAACATAAAGTATTAGCAAGAATAATGTTTATTGTCTCCAGTTAATTCTCCAACCTAGATAAGGTGGAGATAAAGACAATCTGAACCTAAGGCTATGACCTGCAGAAAACCAACCAGCTTTCTTCCCTCAAGAGCTGTGCTTTTCTTCTTTCCTAGTTTATCTCATTTTATAAGACGTAAGTGGCAGCATCTTGACTGTTCTATTGTCTTAGATGCTTCAAATATTGGGAGAGGCAGGGACAACATAAAATAAACACTCTTCTTCCTATTCATCCTGCTACGAACAGCTGGAATGTTATATATCTAAACATAAGAAGACTCTGAAAAGTGGGGAGAATATGGCAGATCAATTATAGACCTCGCAATCCCAAGAGCCACATAGCAGTGAGTTCTCCGATTTTCTTTTTGCCTCCCATATCCTAGATTGGGTGCTAGGGAAGCTGGCAACCCAGAAATACCAATGGTCACAGAGAGGAAGCATTAAAAAGCTTGCTTTTTCTAGCCAAGGGACCAAGAAAGGGTCATCAAGGCAGAAAACTTTTAGACAATAACCACTCTGTTCTATCCAAACACCACGGAAAACCACTGTGGCCCCTTTCCTACCACTATCATCCCTACTTGTGATTGCATTGTCTTTCGGCTTTGAAAGTGGCAATGTCATGGTCCCATAAATTTAAGTACACTGTAATTTGTAGAGTTCCATTTATTCCCTAAATTATAGTACCTAGGATTGTACTGGCCACATAAAAGGTTCCTAACAAATACTTGTGTTTGCTTATATGTGTTTACATGGGATGAGCTAGTGAATGATTCTTTATGTGAACGTTTTCCATTTGAAGTTACATTTTATTGTTATGTGGACAGATCAAGGAAATTAAGCATGGGATATTGTTTCAACTACAAGAAAAAAAGCCATCTACAGCCACACAAGGGTTCCAAGATACCTTTAACAAGAGACAGATGTTTTCATTTTGTGATGAGAAATAACACTCCTTGGCCGTGCGCGGTGGCTCACGCCTGTAATTCGAGCACTTTGGGAGGCCGAGGTGGGTGAATTGCTTGAGTCTGGGAGTTTGAGCCTGACCAATAGGGTGAAACTCTTTCTCCACTAAAAATACAAAATATTAGCCAGCCATGGTGGTGCGTACCTGTAATCCCAGCTACTTAGGAGGCTGAGACACAAGAATCACTTGAACCCGGGAGGGAGAGATTTCAGAAAGCCAAGATCAGGCCACTGCCCTCCAGCCTGGGAGACAGAGCAAGAGTCTGTCTCAAAAAGAAAAAGTAAAAAAGAGAGAGAGAAATAACACTTCCTTGATAAGTTGCTGGGTGTTAAATGAGAAAACACAATCCCAGACAAGCAATTGGTGCCAAAAAGCTAAGGGTGCATCCTCTTCACTTTTACCAGCTTTCAAAACCAAGATTAAATCAAATTTTAAAACAAACATTTTAATATTTTCCAACCCCTCGGATGTGTGTGTGTGTGTTTACTTTTTAAAGGGCATTTGCAACCATAAGTGTAACAGATTTTAAATTTCTTGAGGACTTAGGCTGTGTATTATTCATTCTTATATGCCCTTTGAGCTCCTAGCATAGTACCTCAAATATGAAAAAACATTCATTAAAAGTTATTGATATGAATTTATTCTTACGCTGTTATAAAATGGAATTTCTAGCCTATAGGTGGGGGAAAATTAGGGATTAAAATGCAACTATCATAGGGTGAAAAGTAGTGCATTTATCTAAATTTATCCAATCATTCATTCATGTAGTGTTTCTTATTGAACACATAGGTCATAATCTCTGGCCAGGGGATTCGCCCCATACCACTGGCATTGCTCCTACCATCACCTACCACCACCCCTGCAGAAGGTTCTCTTCCCAGAAAAAGAGAAATAACTGTGGGCAGAACCACCCCAGTCAAAACCCCAAAGAGGGTGGGCAAAAAGAAAATAATACAAGTAATTACAATATAACAGGATTAGTGTGTGTGTGGTTCAGCTGACCTGAATGGGGAGGGCCAGGGAAGGCTTCTTAGAATTGGCCCCCTAAACTGAGGTCTGTGGAATGAGTAGGGGACAGAGGAAGGGGGCAAGGAAGAGAATTCCAGGGAGAGGGAACTGTATCAGCCAAAGCTTGGGGCTTGAGAACATGGGGGGTTTGAGAACATGATAGGTTTGAGGAAATGAGAGCAGTTTGTTTGGTTTGGCTAAAGGATAGAGAATAAGGCAAGTTGTGGTGAAAGCTAAGTCTCCCTGGTAAGCAAATGCAAGATAATGTGTCCTTTCCTGACTGCAGCACAAAGGGTGGACTGGAGGATGGAGCACAGCCACACTGAAGGCAGAGAAGCAGTTAAAGGTCTGTGGGGTTTGGAGGAATAAGTAGCTCCATTGGAAAAGCCTGCAGCAGAAGAACACCAAGATCTAAGTTACTGATATCTACCCTTCCATGGCCTTCAATCACATAAGGCAAAAAGAGGGAAGGGGAGAGACCCTAAAAGCCTTGAGGAGGTACGGGGGAAGGGGCTGGAGCATCACTGACAGAGGAAGAGGCAATAAAAAGAGGGCTACAAACATTGTCTAGTTCACAATCTTACCCAAGGCCATCTTTGATCCCAGTGTGAGTTTAATATAGAATGTGTCCTTTTCCACAATGACTACTTAGCAAAGCCTTTGAAAAGTGTTTCAGAATATCTCAAAATTATCCACTGGAGAGGCAGGCTCTTGGCATTTAACAATGCCACTGTTCAAAGATGCTCTTTCCTTGTCCTTTTCATGGCACTTGAGGACCTTTGGGTGGAATTCTCTCTGAGCAGTGTGAAAATATCAAAATAAAACTCTATGGAAAAGGACAAGCACTGCTCTGACGTGGCATCTCCCACCCCCGCCCGGCCACTCACAGCTCTATAGCGTCTCTCTCAGAGATGAAAAGCAGAAAAAGAAACTGAATTCTGGAGTGCTCACAAATGGATTTCCCAAATCAGAGCTGTCTTAACCATTTATTCCCTGTTAGAAGGAATTGATCGTCTCAGTTCCAAAATCACAATAATGTCCTTTTTGAGTCAGTATGGTTAATATTGAAGCATTAATAGCAGTGACATCCACAGCAACCTCTGTCATGAAAAAAGAAAAAAAAAAAAAAAAACTCCAGTAAAGAACACATACTAAAAGAAGTGATCAAACTTTTCAAGAAAACAAAATTAGGCTGGGTGCAGTGGCTCACACCTGTAATCCCAGCACTTTAGGAGACTGAGGTGGGCAGATCACTTGAGGTCAAGAGTTTGAGACCAGCCTGGCCAACATGGTAAAACCCTGTCTCTACTGAAAATATAAAAACAGGCCAGACATAGTGGCAGGCACCTGTAGTCCCAGCTAATTGGGAGGCTGAGGCAGGAGAATCACTTGAACCCAGGAGGCAGGGGTTGCAGTGAGCTGAAATCGCACCACTGCACTCCCGTCTAGGTGGCAGAGTGAGACTCCCTCTCAAAAAAAACAAAAACAAAAACAAAAACAAACAAACAAACAAAACCTAAGGGGAAAAAAAGAAAATTAAAGTAGGTAATAAAGTGTCCTTAAAGAAACAGGATTCTCGGTCTCTGGGATGGTGAAAAGTCTCTGAATCCCCCATTCCACTTCTGGGAAAAAAACTAAGAAAGAACACCTTAGATAATAGGCCTACATTAATCTGTACCCATAGACTCTGTCTTGCCTCATTGCCGTGGATGAACTGTTTGTGCTTTTGTCTGTCAGTCCCTCTGCTGGTGCCTTGGGTCCCTTCTCCTCTCATCTGCTCAGAGATATGGCCCAGCAATTGTCTCCCTCTCTCCTTTGCATCATTAATTTTCTTTTTTCTTCCCTGCCCCCCCCCCCCCCCCCACCCCGCCACTCTGTCACTCAGGCTGGAATACAGTGGCATGATCCCAGTTCACTGCAACCTCCGCCTCCCGGGTTCAAGCGATTCTCCTGCCTCAGCCTCCAGAGTATCTGAGACTACAGGTGTGCACCACCACACCCGGCTAATTTTTGTACTTTTAGTATAGACCGGGTTAAACATGTTGGCCAGGCTGGTCTCGAACTCTTGACCTCAGATAATCCACCTGCTTCAGCCTTCCAAAGTGCTAGGGCTACAGGCGTGAGCCACCATGACCTGCTGTATCATTAATTTTTCTTTCACCACTGGATCACTGCCAATTTGTGGAAGTATTCATCATCCAGTGGTGTACCAAGTATGGGGAAGTGGACAGTCCTGGGCACAGGCAATAATGAGCAGCATTGTTTTTTGATAATTTAAACACAATGATAAAACAACAGAAAATCAGTCTGCTTTTGATTATCACCATGTTCTGGCAATTCTGGCAAAGGAATGTCCACAGTTAAATACTCTATCTCCCCTCCCCACCAATTTTTTATTAAATATTGGCATACATTCTAAACAAATCGGTGCAATTATTGTTAGTTTTAATAATGCAAATGAAAGATTCAAATCAGCATTTTTTTTTTTTTTTTTTTTAGATTCTTAGCATATAATAAACATTGTATCCTACATAGAGGTTAATTTGGAGGCCTCCCAGTTATACACTTGGACCTCTGACACATGTGGACTGATACCCACAGTCATCTGGGGATTCATAATGGTCTAGGTGCAACGTGTGTCTCCATTCCTTTGGTACCATGTATTCTTGGATTTAAATGATATATTTAAAATAAACTGTGACAGTAAAGATGAAGAAATATAATTTAGTTTACTTCTTTTGTTTTGTTTTGGTTTGGTTTTGTTTTAGATGGAGTTTTGCTCTGTCGCCCAGGCTGGAATGCAGTGGTGCGATCTTGGCTCACTGCAACCTCCACCTTCCTGGTTCAAGCGGTTCTCCTGCCTCAGCCTCCTGAGTAGCTGGGATTACAGGACCCTGCCACCATGTCTGGCTAGTTTTTTGTTTTGTTTTGTTTTTTGTTTTTTTCCTAGTAGAGATGGGGTTTCACCATGTTGGCCAGGCTGTTCTCAAACTCCTGGCCTCAAGTGATCCACTTGCCTTGGCCTCCCAAAGTGCTGGGATTACAGGCGTGAGCCACTGCGCCTGGCCAATTTTTTTGTTTGTTGGTTTGTCTGAGACAGAGTCTCACTCTGTGGCCCAGGCTGGAGTGCAGTGGCACAATCTCTGTTTACTGCAACCTCTGCCTCCTGGATTCAGGGATTTTCCCGCCTCAACCTCCCAAGTAGCTGGGATTACAGATGCCCACCACCATGCATGGCTAATTTTTGTATTTTTAGTACAGACAGGGTTTCACCATGTTGTCCAAGCTGGTCTTGAACTCCTAGCCTCAGGTGATCCGTCTGCCTCAGCCTCCCACAGTGTTGGGATTAAAGGCATGAGTCACTGTGCCCAGCCAAACTTAGGTTACTTCAATTCTGTCATTCTGTGTGACCATTTGGAGTTTTTATCTGTCTCTTTAAATTTAAAAGTCTAAAATGGAGTGTGAATTGCAAGATATAATATTTTTGTTTAGTAAATTTTGTTTCGTTACTTTATACATTAAATATTTACCATTTTTGAGTAATAATATTTTTAAATTGAAGTTTATTCTTATAATTGTGAACTGTTTTGTTACATAGCTTTGAAATGATTCCAAACACATATATAGTTTTCTATGAGTGACATATGTTTTACTGTGACAAGAACTTGCAATGTACTCCCACTTCCTTCAAAAATGTTATATCACACCTTATCAGACCCCATACGTGAGCTATTGACTTCAACTACTGGACTCCAAAATACAGTGGTGTGCTGCATAACCATGTTTCTGTCAATGAGGGACCCCTTATAAAACAGTAGTCCCAAGAGATTATAATACCGTAGTTTTACTGTATCTTTTCTTTGTTTAGATATCTTTAGATACACAAAACCATTGTATTACTACTGCCTACAGTATTCAGTATAGTAACATGCTGTTACTGAAAACAGGTATGTATCCCAGGAGCAATAGACCATACCGTATAGCCTAGGTATGTAGTGGGCTGTACTATCTAGGTTTGTGTCAGTAAATTCTATGATGCTTGCACAACGAGTCTCCTAACAACACATTTCTCATTTTGTACATTTTCCCATTGGTAAGTAATGCATGACTTACCTACAAACCTAATAGTTTGGCAGACACTTTGAGAGCTTAGACCATGGCATGACTGCACTCTGTTGAGTTGCTTCTCCAAAAAACGTGAGCTCCAGGTGTGGCAGGGCTACATTCTGTTAGCCTTTGGGGTCATCTCCGAAGCCTCAGCAGCAACACCCACATTCTTGCATGGAGGGACCTCCTGTGTCTGCATGGATCTCTGTTGTGTTGGTCAAGCCATCTCTCCCGAAATCCTCTCTTACACTCATACCTCACACTTCCACTAGCTTTCACTTTCCATAGAGCCTGCATTCATCCTAATTGGTGAACTAGACTTTAGTAATTTTGGAACTCACTCATTACATGGTTGATATGCTTCATCTATTGAGTATATTCCCTATGAGATTTGTTCTTGTGATTCTCCCTCTTTAAGCATTGTGGGGAAAAAAATCCCTTTGTATGACAATAAGCCATGTGAGTCATGAAATCATATTTTGATCACCTCCTTATTTTAACCATACAAAACAGTTTTAAAATAATAAAACAATAAAATATCCCACTAATAGTATGATTTCACAGTTGCCTAAATTGTACCTTTCACAGATACTTTACTTTTATTAAGATTCACTTAATTACTGGATAATTATTTACATAGAATATTACTGTATCAACTATAATAAAGAATCAAAGTTGAAACTATTAGGTAGATACAAAAACTATGAATAAATAGGTGTGCTTTTTTATCCTGCAGGAACTTTGAAGGCATTCTTAAGATTGTGAAACCAGTAACTGGTTTATAATTATTCTGAATTTGATAACAAAATTTGAAATGGGATTACCATCCTAATATGAAATGACATTGACCTGGTGAAATTCAACCAAGAAAAATTTTAAAACACTGCAGGATGTGATTAAAGCAATGGCTAAATTTATTTTAAAATATGTAATGCCTACAACGCCACACATACAGTTAATGAAAATTCTGAAGAAATACAAGCTGGCATAGTCAAAGCACCTATGCTGGAAACAGGAAATGATTCAGATGACATGTGCTAAAAGGTAACAAGGAATCATTTTCCATACACATTAACAATAAGGAAGTGAAAAACTTTTAGCAAGAGTCAACATCAAGAAGATAAAAATAATAGTAATGACAAAGAAGGAGCCAGAAAGCAAAGTATCAAGACTTGGGTCTTAAGGGATGTGAGGGAAGTGTTAAGATCTCATCCTCCCCAGCTACTGTCCCAGTGTTCATATTGAGAGCAAAACTCCTCAAAACAGCTGAAGGGGGCCAGGCATGGTGGCTCACGCCTGTAATCCCAGCACTTTGGGAGGCAGAGGTGGGTGGATCACCTGAGGTCAGGAGTTTGAGACCAGCCTGGCCAACGTGATGAACTCTTATCTCTACCAAAAATACAAAAATTAGCCAGGAGTGGTGGCACACGCCTGTAATCCCAGCTACTTGAGAAGCTGAGGCACAAGAATCACTTGAACCTGGGAGGTGGAGGTTGCAGTGAACTGAGATGGTACCACTGCACTCCGGCCTGGACAACAAGAGCAAGACTCTATCTCCAGAAAAAAGGGGTCTGAAGGGATTCATGCCATCCCACAATATGCTGTTTTGGCATATTGATTATTTTAAGCTGAAGGTGCTTGAGAAACAGAACATGCAGAAGGGCTCCGATATGGTTTGGATGTGTTTCCCCTCCAAATTTTATGTTGTAATGTGACCTCTGATGTTAGAGATGAGCCGAGTTGGAGGTATTTGGGTCATGGGGGCAGATCCCTCATGAATGTCTTCATGCTGCCCCTGCAATAATGAGTGAGTTCTCACTCTGTTCGTTCATGCAGAGTTGAGCCTGGAAGCGCCTCCTCTCGCTCCTGCTTCTTTCTCACCATGTGACATGCGTGTTCCTGCTTCTCCTTCTGCCATGGGTAAAAACCTCCTTGAGGCCTCACCAGAAGCCAAGCAAATGCTGGTCCCATGCTTGAGCAGCTTGCCAAACTGTAAGCCAATTAAACCTCTTTTCTTTATAAATTACTGAGTCTCAGGTATTCCTTTGTAGCGATGCAAAACAAACTAGCACAGGCTCTCTGACCTCCTCATTTCTACCTAAAAATGTATCATAAAATTTTCTATGAAAAAGGTGCCTTTCCTGTACTAGGAAGAGAAGAACATACTTATCACCAAATACTAGGAGTTGATGCTGAAATGGACCTCCACATCAAACTACTAAAACGACCCTATCTTTCATTAGTTTCCCCCATGTATTTTCTAGGCACTGTCCCACAATTTAATGCCCCGAGCCCAAGCCCCTTTGTCTTGTCACATCCCCATAATTAACTGTTCTTTGCGTGAAAAGGTATATAAGCTTCATGGCCTAATGACATCCTAGGGTCTTTACTTCCCTTTTGAAGACTGCCATGTACATGTAAAAAATATTAATAAAATCAATATGCTTTTCTCCTGTTAATCTGTCTTATGTCAGTTTAATTCTTGGACCAACCACAGAACTGAAGAGGGTAGAAGGAAATTTTGCTTCCCCTACAAAGCCATTTACTCACTGGGTCCAAACCTGCTTGAGTTTGCTTCCATTGCTGTCACTTCAATGACACTGTTTCTGTCAAGGTCACCGATTTCCATGTTGCTAGATCCAGTAGTCAACTCTCAGTTCTCATCTTACTCTAGCAGCAGCATTTGAGGAAACTCATTACATCCTTTTTCACTTGACCCCTGGAATGAATACCATTCTCTTTTTTCTTCTACTCCAGCTACCCTTCCTCAGTGTCCTTTATGGCATTGCCCTCATTTTCCTGACCTCTAAACTCCAGGGAGCCCAAGGGCTCAATTCTCAGCCCACTTCTAGTCTATATTCACGCCCGGGTGATCCCAGTTAGTCCCATGGCTGAAAGTGCTGATATCTCTAAGATGCGTGTCTCTATCACAGCCCGCTTTCCTGCCTTGTACATTCAATTGCTACTTGCTCTCTCCATTGTATATCTAATAGGCATCTCAAAGTTAGCACATCCAAACATGAATTCCTAATCTTTCTCCCCAAAACCCGCTCCTACAACACTCTTTCCCTCATCCATAAAATCAACTCCATTCTTTCGTTGCTCAGGCCAAAAATCTGGCAGTGGTCTTGGTTCCCTTCTTTCCCTCACGTCCCACATCTAATCCATCGGCATATACTATTGGCTCCATGTTTCACATATGTTCCGAATTCAACCATTTTTCATCTCCTGTCACCACTCTCAATCTCTATCACCTCTCACCTGTTGCTGTCATCTGAATGTTTGTGTCCCACACAAAATTCGTATGTTGAAACCTAACCCCCAAGATGATGGTAGTGAAAGGTGGGGCCTTTGGGAGGTAATTAGGTGTGAAGGCTCTGTCCTTATGAATGGGATTAGTGCCCTCATAAAAGAGGGTCCAGAGAGCCCTGTTGCCCCTCCTGTCATGTGAGGACACAGCAAGAACGTGCCTACTATGAGGAACAGACAGGCACTCACCAGACACTGAATCTATTGGCACTTGGTCTTGGACTTCCCAGCCTCCAGATTGTGAGAAATTTCTGCTGTGAGAAATTTTTGCTATCCCTCAGTCTCAGGTATAGCAGCAAGAAAGGACTAAGACACCTGAGATATTGCAATAGACTCTTAACTACTTTCTCTGCTGCTGCTTTTACTTCCTTTTTATGTCCACAGAATCATCTTAACATGAAACAAAGTTCTATCTCTCCTCTGCACAAAGCCTTCCAGGGGCTCCCATCTCACTCAGAATAAAATCCATGGCCCACAAAACCCTAGGTGGTCTGCCTCCCCCACCTCCCCACGATCTCTCTGATCCCTTTCCACCTCTATCCCACCCCCTTGCTCACTCCAATATAGCCACCCAGCGGCCATCTGTCCTCTGTGATGTTCTTCTGACAGGTTAGCACCCCCAGTCCCACACCTGTGCACTAGCAGAGCCCTCTGCTGGACACACTCTTCCCTGGGGATCCGGGAGGCACTCTACCTCATTTCTTTCAGGTCTCACTGCTAGAATGTCATCTCATCAAAGAGAACATTCCTTACCAACCTACCTAAAATGGCACGCTTCTACACCTCTTTATTGTTTTACCCTGCTTTATCTTTCTGCATAGCAATAATCACAACCTGATATTTATCATCTGACTTCCCCCACTATTATATACTCTCTATAAGAGCAGGAATTAACTGTCTTTGTAGTTGCTGATCCCTAGTACCTAGAAAACTGCAGACATATAGTAAGCACTTAAAAAAATTAGAATGACCAGCAAGATGATTATTTGGAACAAAGGTCACACTGCATTTTGAGGTGATTCAGAGTGGCAAACTGGCAGCCAGTGTGTTAAGGAAGCCTTCTGTAGTTCAGAATGCTTTGGGAATGCTGCATGCGTTCAGCTACACTCATAGACTTACTCATGATATAAGGCTTTTGGAAAGAGAGTCTCCTAACTGGCTTTATAAAAGAATGACAACATCCACCCAGGAAGATTTCTGAGAGGAACACAGAGCCCATCTTGAAAAGGACGTTGTTCATTACTGCTTTCTGAGGACTGAAAGAGTACCAAGGCTTGTCCCTGAGTCAAGGCAGCATGAAATATTCTCCTGAAAGCATATATCTTTGCTTGTTCTTACCTAAGAAGCTGAAAGTACAATCCTGGACTGGAGATTTTTAGAGACCACATTGACCTTGACACATGCCAAAACAGGATGAATTAATTATAATATCTTACAAATATTTTAAAGAAAGAAGATTTTGAGTTTATTAACTCACATTAGAAAAATGTTGTTTGAAACCTGTGGAGAAGGAAGACACTGTTTTTCTTTCTCTATAATAGTTAGAAATGTTTAGAGATAAGCATAGTATTTAACTCTTTGGGATATATAAAATTGTATTTGACAGCATTTTTAGACTAGGCATTAAGAATACTTTAATGTGTTTGTCTTTGCATTAATTTTAATTATACTCCACTGGACTCACATGCTTTGAAATGTTGTATTAAATGCCCCCAAGATCTTGTACTAATCATAATACAAGCAGCGCCAAATTTAAATTTCTAGCACTGGGTAGCATCAGCTTGCCTGAGAGCACCCTCTTCTGTTGCAAGAATGTACTGCAAATTACATTTCATGGAGTTCACAATGCTGGGTTCTACAAAAGGAGCTTCTCAGCAAAATGGCAACACACACAATCATATTATTTAAAGAAGCCACTCTTCTCTCTGAAGTTTGGAAGGCTGTGCGAGTGCAGATACATGAAGGGGAAGCAGCAAAACCCAGAGTCTAATGATGCTGTGCCTTTCTTCCCCAGGAAGTCTCATGGAAATGAACTGAAATATTTTAAAACATGGGGCAATTAATCTAATCAGTTCCTTTTCCTTACAGATGAAACATGATTTTAAAGGCAGAATATTACTTGTAGCTTGTATCTATGGTTTTTTGTAATTCAACTATTTACTTCTTGACTAGCAACTCTATCTTCCTTTAAAAATTTGAGTCAAATTCATATTTCAACACCATTTCTAAGCAGGATAACGAAAAATGCTTGTATCATATGACCCAGGGACATATAGGGATAATTAGATTAAGCCCGTGAAATTCCCATCAGGAAAGGTAAATATTGGCAATTACATATGATTCAACAGAATACATATAGCCCTATGTTTTAGGGCCCTGGCTAAGTGTATAAGTTCCTTGGAATACAATAGCTGCAGAGGATGGGTAGGGTCCAGGAGAGACAACATCAAAATCTACCCTGTGTCTACAAAAAAGTGGTGGGACAGTCTAGCCAGAGTTGAGACAAAACAGGGAAGAATTGATTGATGGGATTTTGAGGACTGTTGTTACAAATACGGTCAGTTTTTGCCACTCAATCCTTTTGTCGTTCCTGAAGAACTAGGGCCAAGCCTTGTGAGTCCTAGCAGTGGTTAAAATGGTGCTTCATTTCTGTCTTCTATGAAGTACTGATGCCATTTTGAAATATTAACTTTAGTAGCTAAATAAAAATTTAATTTCAACACAAGGCAGATTTCTTGTAAAAAGGAGGGTGGAGAGGTTGTTAGGTCGGTCCTTTATAAGCACTGATTTACCTTCATATCTCCTATGGCCTCCCTCCACTCCACCACAACTTCCCTCCACCCCCGCAACTCCCCACCACCCACACGTATACCTTACCTGAAATATATTCTGTACAATTATGTAAAACTGGTTTTCTAAACTTTAAAAACATGGCTTTTAGGTGCACATTAATTCTACAGGCGTACTCTACAAGTTGCCAAAGTTTGAAAATTCCATGGAATACTGTGGACAAAATTTTTCCTATTTTCAAGGAAAATTTGTGAAAGGCTTTGAGTAGTAGTAATCTTATGCACATATTCATTTCTTTTTTTAAATTTTATTTTATTTTTAAGACAGAGTCTCACTCTGTCGCCCAGGTTGGAGTGCAGTGTCGCAATCTCAGCTCACTACAAGCTCCGCCTCCCGGGTTCACACTGTTCTCCTGCCTCAGCCTCCTGAGTAGCTGGGACCACAGGCGCCCGCCACCATGCCTGGCTAATTTTTTTGTTTGTTTGTATTTTTAGTAGAGACAGGGTTTCACCATGTTAGCCAGGATGGTCTCGATCTCCTGACCTCGTGATTCGCCCACCTCAGCCTCCCAAAGTGCTGGGATTACAGGCGTGAGCCACTGCGCCCAGCCTCATATCTTTATGAGTCATGATTATACCCTATTTTTAAAATCATCTTTTATAACATTATCAACTATACTTTGATGATGTCATTTTTCCAGGATATGCCAAGAGGTCATGGTCACTGACTCCGTAAGATTGGAGTCTGACATATGCCTGACAGAGAGTCAATTGTTTAAGGTTATTGAAATTGATTTCAAACCTTAAGAAAAACAAAGAGCCCCAGGTCTTGCAAAAGAAGATATACATTCACAGCACAGTAAGAATCATTTGAAATACATTTTTAATTTTTGAAAAATCAATATTTAATCTACAAAATATTTTGTTACATGATTATTAAGGCTCAACCTGTTTTGTATTTGCATTGACAGAATATAAAACCATACTTTAAGTAAAACATTATAATAGTCATTGTTAAGAAAGGCCTTCTAACTGAATTTATAAGAAAAGGGGCTGTATCACAAGCATAGCTCTGGAATGAAGGGAACTAACATCCTAGAACTGTCTAATATATACATCAGGTTGTAAAATTCCAGCCTTTATGTGCTGGAAAGTATCTTTCTTACATATCTTTTTTTAATGGATGAACTCTTGTGATTCCCACAGAAAAAGGAAATGTCCTTAAATTTAGATCTGCACAAATGATCTACCCATGTTTACACTGTTAATGTGATCCTGTAACTGGAAAAGTGAGCAGACTAGTCACAAACTGGTCAGCTCGTTGGAAGTCTGCTCATTTGACTCCAAATGGTCAAACTCACAATGGAGTGATCTAAAGCAAAATAAATGCTAGAAAGGAATCTTTCCTCCCTCATTCCTTTCCTTCCCCGCTTCCCTCCCTTAAAAGCAAGGGTTTTTTGAAGATCACTGTTCCGGAAAGGGCAGTTCTACTTAATTTGAATCCTACCTGATTTTTCACCTAGAGTTCTGTAGTCACATCTGACCTCTTGCCAGTTCTGAGGTCAGAAGAATTGAATAAGCCTCCCCTCTCTACACAGAATGTTAATTTAACACTAAGTGATGAATATTTAAGGATCCTAATAGATGTGCAAATTAACAATTATGCCGTAACACCCCGCTGTTACGCTGTTAATGCTATCAGCCTCTGCATTGCCACAGACACTCCATTTGGGCGTTAGTCCAGCTTTTGCTATTATATTGTCAACACTGAATCTCGAGATGTCCTGAAGGCCCGGTGGCTTATGAGTGAATAACCCTGGCAGGGAGGGATACTAGTCGACCTGTGAAGCATGGGGGGCAATTAAGTGAACCCTCTGGTGAATATATTTTGAGGTGTAAATAGTCATTAAGTTCATCCTAATTAGACTGTGAGTTCTTTGTCACAGGATGCCATAAAACACACTCAGAAAGGAATGGCAGTAGTTAACCCAGCTAACTTCACTGGGACCATAGGTAGCATCAGTTTTGGCCTGCCTTCATATTTGTTCTGAGCAGACTGAAGTCACTCTAGAGTGCGCCCACACCAGATGATAAGAAAAGATGGTGGAATTTTTTTAAATGACATACACAGATTTGCCCTACTCTACATCAACAGTGAGCCTCAAGCATATGATATTATAAGCAAGGCATCAAATGTAGTTAAAAAGAGAAATAGCAGCCGGGCATGGTGGCTCATGCATGTAATCCCAGAACTTTGGGAGGTCGAGGCTGGTGGATTACCTGAGGTCAGGAGATCGAGACCAGCCTGGCCAACATGAGGAAACTCCATCTCTACTAAAAATACAAAAGAATTTTAGCCGGGCTTGGTGGCTTGCACCTGTAATCCCAGCTACTTGGGAGGCTGAGGCAGGAGAATCGCTTGAACCCAGGAGACGGAGGTTGCAGTGAGCCAAGATCATGCCACTGCACTCCAGCCTGGGCAACAGAATGAGACTCTGTTTCAAAAAAAGTAAAAAATAAAAACAGTAATAGCAATTCCTTTCAACCAACCATCACCTTTTGCATCCTTTGCCTTTACAGTAAAATAATGAAAAGCAATAAAATCTGCTGATTGATACAGACCATCATAAATGTTTGTCTTAATCTGTTTTTGAACAGATTGCAATGAATGTAATATAATATTAAATAAAACACATGAAATAAACTCTGTAGGCCAACACATAAATGTTGTTTGGAAAAACATTAAATCAGTTTTGACTCAAAACAAATCTAGCAAATAGAAAAAAATATCTCCTAATTATGTTTAAGCTTCAACATAAATTGAAGGTATATTAATACCACATGGGGGAGTCTGTTTTTCAGACTAAAAATATATCTGGAAAATAGATTCCATACATTTTAAAATTCTCACTTTTCACTGTAAATGCTAAAAGGAAATTATAAATGGAATTATAGCTGCTAATGCTATTGACTGTTCATTAGAAACCAAACCATTATAATCATTTACCTGACTCTGAAGAATAAAAATGTTGCCTCTTAGAAATCTGGGTAAAATACCAAGTATCTTTCACTTTGCTCACCTTAATGAAAAATACTCTAAAATAAGCAGAATTAGCATAAAATAGCATGATAGCAGAACTAGTATAAAATAATCATCATGTGATTTAGACTTCTACTCAAGAGAGGCTTCTGTTCATTACAAATAATACTTTATCAAAATATATCCTTAGAGTCTGTACTTTTGGAAAATAGTATTTATAAATTTTAAAAATTCATCTTTAATATATATAAATATTTTAACTAGTGTCTAATACTCGGATTCCATTTTGAAAGGAATCCTGCCAAGTGAAAGGAAATACGTCTTAGTGATTTATACTAAACTATGTAGGACAACAGAAATAGCTTCTTTGCAGCACACACCAGAATACAAACACATTTTGAAAATGACAATACAGTAGGAGAGAGACAGGTACCAAATATAGCCAATTATTACTCACCAATGTGGTAAGAGGACAGGAAAATAAGTAATTCAAAAGCACAGATACTTCCAAATCTACATTTTAGCCTGTGGTTTCAACATCATTCTACACCTAGCCACATTTCAGAGGCAAGCAAGAGGGAAAATTAAGTATTTTGGTGTATGTCTCCTTTGATTCCGTTACCCTCTAATACAGGCACTAACCAGCAAGAAGAGATGGGAAAAAATAAAGATGGCACCTCAGTAATCCAGGGAGCAAAACAATCAGCCACTGAGTAATCAAAACTCAAACTGGCTGCAGGGTCACACAACGAGTAACAGTGCCTTTGAGTTTCAATAGGAAGCAAAACATCACACAAATTATAGAAACATTTTAGATCGAACCCCTAGGACAAAAACATATGAAAAGCATAAAATACAGATTGTTCAGTTTTAGGTCTAAACTTCTGTAAACACAGCCATCAGACCTGTCTTAAAACCACTGTTCAGAAGTCATTTCCACTCTACAGTAGCAGGACTTGGTGTGTTTCGGTGAATTACATATTTGACAAGTGGGCTGTCATCATAAACTCTCACTACTCCTACTGAGTTATGCAGTCACCAATTTTATCTGGGTCTTCTCCATCGATTTTAATCCACTTCTTTTCTATTTCAACCTGTTATGCAAAAGCAAAACACAGGCAGCATTAACAAATGCAACGCAGCACTCACACCTCTTCAGTCTTATTTTATACATGCGGCACAGACTGCACAAACCTCACCCTTTGGACACAGACACAGCCCTCTACCCTCCTACAGCAGCTTCCAAGTGAGGCACTCTGCTCTTCTTTCGAACAACAGAGCCCCCCACAAATCCTCCCCGCCAGGGTCAAATCTTCAAGAGCACCAAAACTGTCTTCTAAGTCAAACGTAGTTTTTATAAAATGTGTACAGAATACATATGTTGAGAAAAACATTTACAGATCTGACTAGACATATGATCAATGATCCCTCCCCCTGAATACATGGCTGTATCGTATATCTAGCCATTGGCCCCCTTGAGATTTATAATGCACCCAAAATTATCTAACTGAAACAAACCAGCTTACAAACTATTAGGTTGGTGCAAAACTAATGGCAAAAACCGTGATTACTTTTGCAGCAAACTAATAGTAAACCAGCTGGGCCAAACCATCTGCTCTTCATCATTTTTGTCTCAGCTCAAATGTCACATCCTCCTGGAGGTCCTCCAGGACTACCCCAGATAAAGCCCTCCAGTCGTTCTCTATCCTGTTACCCTATTTTATTATCTTCTTAGAATTTGTCATTAGTTGAAGTCATATTATTTATTTATTTACTAACTGTTTTTCATTTACCCCCACTAGAAACTATGCTCCATGAGGACAGGGACTTTGTCTCTCTGTTCACACCACTGTGTCCCTGCACGTGGAGCGGTATCTGGCACTTTGAAACTGTAACAGAGAATTACTGAATGGAAGAAAATATTTTGAAACTGCCACCAGGTGCAGATCAACTAGTAAATGCCATTAAAGCTAGAGATACTTTGTAAAGTAATTTTTAATTGTCCACCAAAACTGCGTGAAGCTGGCACGTTTTGTGAATAGGAAAATAAATATAAACGTAGTCTCCATGCGAACTTAACCCACGTTTCAGTCACACATAATACTTATATACCTAGTGTTACAGGTCAGGTTCCCCAAGAAATAGACTCTGAGATGGAGATCCGTATGCAGAAGGTTTACTGGAGAGTGCTGTTGAGTTCAACATTCATGGAAACGTTGCAGGAAATGAAGCTAAATGGGCAGAGAGAGAAGCTGGGCTGCCATGTAGTCAGAATGAGGGCTTCTGCCCATGCCCTGGAGAGCTGAAGCTGGGCTGACCTACAGAGTTAGCCCAAGTTGATGCAAAGGGGTCTGCACACCCCTGCCTAGATTCCAGGGAGGAGGCATGACCTCGGGGAAGGCAGCTATCTTCAGCGGAGGCAATTCCCACCTGCTGGGGAAATATATCCTTCAGGTCACAGCACTACCTATCACTACTTTTATCAGCAGAAAAAGGTAACTGGACCCAAACATAGATTTCTAAACAGATAGTCCAAAAATAAAGAAAAATCCTGACTCACATTACTATAGTATAGGAAACCCAGTTGATATTAATGATGTCATCTATAATATCACTATTTTTAATAGAAATAAATGAGTAGGAAATCAGAATGGCATTAATCATTGCTGCAAGCCAAGCAACACATAGATTTTAAAATGCTATTCGAGGGGCACATGTTCTCAGGACCTCCTGAGAGCTGTGTCACAGGCAAAATTTAAATTTTTAAAAATAAAATAAATGATACTAGAAATTATAAAATGTTGCTCATGTGAAAGTCAGAAGGGAAACATAAATTCTAAACTGAACCACCTGTCTGTAATGAAATGTTTAATTTTTGTGACTTTTGAAATGTTTTCTAGTTAAAAAATACGTTTAGGCCAGGTGTGGTGGCTCACACCTATAATCCCAGCACTTTGGGAGGCCGAGGCAGGCAGATCATGAGGTCAGGAGTTTGAGACCAGCCTGGCCAACATGGTGAAACCCCATCTCTACTAAAAATACAAAAAATTAGCCAGGCGTGGTGGCAGGAGCCTGTAATCCTAGCCACTCGGGAAGCTGAGGTGGGAGAATTGTTTGAACCCAGGAGGCAGAGGTTGCAGTGAGCCAAGACCGTGCCACTGCACTCCAACCTGGGCAACAGAGCAAAACTCTGTCTCAAAAAAAAAAAAAAACAAAAACAAACAAACAAAAAAAAACTTCTAAACAAGACCAGCAAGATACATCACTATTTCAAGATACTGTGGGAAATATGTGGCAGAGGACATGCATATATGTACTAAACTTGAGGATAAGGAGGGAAAACAAGTTTAGAAACAGATGTAAGTGTATGTCCTCCTTTAGTTCATCTGCCTAAGAATGCAGAAGAACTGATGGCAAACATTTAAAACCACCATAGTACCAGGCTGGATATGGTGGCTCACACTTTTAATCCCAGCACTTTGGGAGGCTGAGGCAGGAGGATCACTTGAGACCAGGAATTTGAGACCAGCCTGACCAACAGAGTGAGATCCCATCTCTATTTAAAAATTTTACATAAAACTTTAAGCTACCAATAGGCTAGGCATGGTCGCTCACGCCTGTAATCCCAGTACTTGGGGAGGCCGAGATGGTCAGATCACCTAAGGTCGGGAGTTTGAGACCAGCCTGGCCAACACGGCGAAACCCCATCTCTACTAAAAATACAATAATAATAATAATAATAATAAATAATAATAATAGCTGGGCATGGTGGTGGGTGCCTGTAATCCCAGTTACTTGAAAGGTTGAGGCAGGAGAATCGCTTGGACCCAGGAGGCGGAAGTTGCAGTGAGCCAAGATCATGCCACTGCACTCCAGCCTGGGTGACACAGTGAGATGCCATCTTAAAAAAAAAAAAAAAAAAAAAAAAACAGAAAACTACCATAATAGAGAAACTCGGCATTTCCTAAAGCATGCTCCACAGAATAGTATTCCACAAGATAGGGATAAGTGTTTTATATACACACACCCACACAGACAAGACGCAATAGCCAATGAATTGGGAAAAATTGGGTTAACTAAGTTTAACAAGTTTCCTTATTGCAGGACTTCTTGGGGGCCTTTATTTAACATTAATTTAGTATATGGCATTCCCTAACTTATTTTTTTCTTGGATAATTATTTGGGACACGTGTTCTGCAGCACATATTTTGAGAAATGGTGCTCTAACATCATAATTTTTCTTATAAATATACTTCTAAAATGTAGATTCATTTTTTAATATACTGTTTTTCATTGAGAGCTAAATTATTAAGTGTTCCCAACATTCTCCAGAATGGAGAGGAAGTGCTAAGCTCAATGGTGGCCATCAAGTTTCCAAAGCTGAGATCCTCTCTAGGGTAAATCCCACCACACATATACACACACAACACATACACGATCACAAAAGACAGCAAAACAAATATTTAAAGCCAAATCAGGTCACAGTTCTGGAAGCTGTGGGATGTACCTGGATGTTGTAGCAAGCTCGCTGCTGAACATGTTTCTGTGGCTGGACATCACTCTCCACCCCCAGAGACCTGACCTCTGTCTTTGAGGCACAGGTGTCAGGCACGGAAAACTCAACAGTAGCAAATGGATACCAATCAGAGGGAATTTCTTGGTCTGATCCAAGCTCTAATTTGTATGACAGACAATGAGGATGATCAAGACCTTGAGGAAAGAAAAAATCAAATAGTCAAAGTATTTTAATGGCCATTGAACATTTCTCTTGAACATAAAAGGCACTCATCTCTCTTACTAAAGAATTTCATTAGCACTGCAGCAGTGCAAATTCCATTTAAACAACATACCATGAAAATCTACAATTTTGCACTAACTAGGGGAAAGCTGTCCGCGATGTTTAAGTGCTAGCTTTAAAACAAGTATGACTTTATTACTATTTTGAATAAGAGTGGTAAAAATTTAAAAATAGAAAAAATAAAAAATATATTACTACACGCAGGCACAGATGGACTCCTAAAAACATTTTCAATTAGAAATATTACTAATATTAATTAGAAATATTCCTATATTTAGCAGATTATATTAATATTATAATATGGTAATAATATGATTATATTGTATATTATATACTAATATATAGCAATATTGTTTAATATTAATGTTTAATTTATATTAAATAATATAGTAATATTGCTAAACTTGTTTTCCTTAAAGATATGAGTAATATTTATATTAAACATAATCATTTGGCCACAATGTGCTCAAGACCTGTACAAGCCTCTTTCTCTTAGACTAACATCTTATAATTATTAATTTATTCATTTTATTACAATCTATTTATAGATAACTCAAAAATAAACTTCAGCCCAAATTAAGTCATATTTTTTTTTTTTTTGACATGGAGTCCACTCTGTCGCCCAGGCTGGAGTGCAGTGGCCAGATCTCAGCTCACTGCAAGCTCCACCTCCTGGGTTTACACCATTCTCCTGCCTCAGCCTCCCGAGTAGCTGGGACTACAGGCACCTGTCACCTCGCCCGGCTAGTTTTTTGTATTTTTTAGTAGAGACGGGGTTTCACCGTGTTAGCCAGGATGGTCTTGATCTCCTGACCTCGTGATCCGCCCGTCTCGGCCTCCCAAAGTGCTGGGATTACAGGCTTGAGCCACCGCGCCCGGCCTAAGTCATATTTTTAAATTCTGATTTTTAAAAGCTAAACTTAACTTTTCAGAAAATGTTCCAGGCCAAGAATTCTTTTTTCAGTGGAACAAATTATTTTTCCCTACTGTAATTCTCACTCATCTTTCCAAAATACTTTGACTGGAACAGCTATAGAGAGTGGAAATGGGCATATTGGCCTGGAATATTTTAATCTAATATTGGTTTTCACTCAATTTGTCACTTATTGAGCATCTATGCTATGCCAGGCCAGGTTCAGTGCCAGACCCAGAGATATTGGATATATTCAAAGATTTTAGATGGGGGTCATAGAATATGTGTGTGTATGTGTGTGTTATAAGGAAATGAAAAATATTTTCATTGTAATCACTGTAGCAGCTTTACAAACATTCTGTGATCCTGTTGCATTGTTCATGGCATCTCCATATCCAATGTGGCTATCTTTACTTAAATAAATGTATGACATAAGAGTAATTTCAAGAACCAAATTAAATTACTGTACCACTGACATAGCTGGAGAAACAGCATTCCCATCAGAATATAGCTTTAGGCACAAAAACAAGAGTTTAAAGGATTTCACTTAATTCTTAAAAGATAAATTACCTTTCCTTCCATACAACCTGTTTCTTGTAGCCTGACTAATAGAATTCTCAGGCTGTAAAAAGCCTTGAGAAGTCATCAATCAATTAACCAACAGATGCTCATTAGCCATCTCTACCACTTACAGAAAGGGTAGGACAACCGTGGCCTCTGAGGTGCTCTTAACAACCGGGATCACTGCAGGCAAGTGATAACTTCATTCTCATACACACACACCCAGAGAGATTCCACTCCATTACTCTTTCTAGTCCTCTGCCTGCAGTGAGGATACAGTAAGTTCGTTTACACTTACTGTAGACACTCCTCAGTCTCGTTACGGCAAAGTGATTAAGGCTAGGGTTACAAATTGCTTATCTCTCTGAGCCTCAGTTTCTCCGTCTGAAAATGTGGATAATGAGGATAACCTGAATCTTATAAGGGCTGTTGTGAGGATTAACCAGTTCATGCACATACAGCACTGGGACTGTAGTATTCTATAGCAATATAGATGAGCTAGACATATTATTTTGTGAAGTGCTATTCAATTATAAAGCCAGCATTATTTAATTACTATAATTTTGCTAATAAGGAGACTGTGAATGCTACACATTCAGAGTCAAAAATTATACTAGACATGATCTGATTTGATACTCACACTTTATAAGAAAAACTTATTTGGGGAAATTTTACGATGAAAATTGAAGAAAAGAACTAAACCCAAGTTGAAGACTCAGTGCTACAAGTGTCAGAAACAAAACCTTTCTACCTGCTTTTCTTTAAAAATGGTAAAAGAAAACCTTTTTCCTTTCAAATTTTCTGGCTTATTTTTTATAGCTTTTGAAAATGCTAAATGCTCTACAATGTTTAGTAACACACTCCCTCTTCAGACTTTGTGCTCCATAGGGACAGATGTCATGTCTGTCCTTAGCACAATGTCTGTCATGTTTGGAGCTTCACGGATTATTTGTCAAATTCACCAGTTAATGGATAAAAGATAAAGGAAAATCATGTTGTCTCAGTGCTAACCACCAGGGGGAACTGTCCAGCTTTGGTCATTGTTCTCTCAACCTCATTCCTTTTCTTAGGACGGAGAATCAGTAAATCACAAAATCTTAGGTCTAGTTGATATCCAGTCCCTCTTGAACCAAAATATTTTACATCTGAAACTGAACTGTTAGAGGGCCGGAAGGAATGAATAGCAAGAGGATAACAGAAGTGGAGGAGGAGAGAGCAACCAATATGCTGATGACAGGGCAGAGAGAAAAAGAGAAAAGTAGAAAAATTTGGAAATTAGAGGTAGATATATTTAATTGATCCTCCACCACTCTCATTCCTCTTAATAATTCTGTGCCACCATATACACCTCCTCTGGCTAACCAGCATCCTCATTTGTCTTCAGCTGTATTTCTTTTTCTTCCTTTCTCTTTCTCTCTCTCTCTCTACCACCCCAACAAAGCCTAAGCTCCTCTGCTGTCATTCACACCTTAGTATGAATGAAGTCTGTGAGCTAGTGCCTCAGGCAAACCTTTGTTGTAAAATGAAAGACCTGCCCACTGTTGAAGGAATACTAAACATTGACAAGCTGGTTAGAAGGGACATTAAGGGACCAGTACCCCTTCCCACTTTTCCAGAAATCACAGGTGATTTCCCCAATAAAAAATGTCAATCCTGATCCCTCAAATTCCCAGGAAGGCAAAAAAAAAAAAAAAAAAGTTATAATTAGAGCATAGTAGACTAGTTTATATGTTCTTGCCAGGTGCAGTAGTTTACACCTGTAATCCCAGCACTTGGAAGGCCAAGGTGGGTGGATTGCCTGAGCTGAGGAGCTCGAGACCAGTCTGAGCAACATGGCAAAACCCCATCTCTGCAAAAAGTACAAAAAATTAGCCAGGCATGGTGGCACATGCTGTGATCCCAGCTACTTGGGAGGCTGAGGTAGGAGGATGGCTTGAGCCTGGGAGGTAGAGGTTGCAGTGAGCTGAGATCTCCCCACCGCACTCCAGTGCTATTCATTTTGTTTCCATTTTCAAAGTATCTTTTCAAATAATGCATGTTTTTCAGAAACTATCTTGAAAAGGATAAAATTTTAAAGAGCTTTTTAAAAACTTTTTGTTCTCTAAATACACAACTGATCTAAAAGTCATATAGAAAAATAGAGATGCATTCTGGGATCCTGCTGTTCTAAGTGTGTTTCTTGGGCCAGATGCATCGACATCACATCAGCACTTGTTAGAAACACAGTATTCCAGATCCCACCTGCTCAGTCAGAATCCACATTTTAACAAGGTGATGCCTCGGCACACACAAGTTTGAGAAGAACTGTCTTAGGACAAAGATTTCCTTTCTGCTCCAATCTTATTATTACCATACTTCTCAAGAGGCAAATTAGGTTATAGCCTGTCCTGGCACCCTCTCACTCTCTGCATTGCCCTCCCCACCCCCTCAATGGAGAAGCTTGGTGCAGGGCCCTGTAATCCCAGATATGCCCTGCCTCAAGCCAGGCCTACAGCTGCACCATGCCCTCTGGACGCCACCTGACACAGCTCCACTGTATTTTCCCTGGGCCTCCTCTTTGTGCACAGACCTGACCTCAATAAAGCAGCTGTGATCCCAAAGGCTTTGTTCAGTGAATTACCACTGTGTAATTGACTGAAATGCCTGTAAAATGTTGTCCTGTGTGGGCCTGGTGATATGACAGTTTTACAAAAGAATTCCTGAAGGCCAAGATCAGGTCCAGCCAGTTTCCCTGGAAATGTCCATTCTTGTACATTGTTCTTGGTGAGCTCCACTGCTAATAAATACTCATGGGAGACCGGGCGCAGTGGCTCATGTCTATAATCCCAGCACTTTGGGAGGCCAAACCGGGCAAGTCACGAGATCAAGAGTTTGAGACCAGCCTGGCCAATATGATGAAACCCCGTCTCTACTAAAAATATAAAAATTAGCCAGGCGTGGTGGTGCACACCTGTAGTCCCAGCTACTCGGGAGGCTGAGGCAGAAGAATCTCTCGAACCCAGGAGATGGAGGCTGCAGTGAGCCAAGATCATGCCACTGCACTCCAGGCTGGGTGGCAGAGCGAGACTCCGTCTTATAAATAAATAAATAAATAAATACTCATGGGAGAGCAATAATAGAGCTCCAGAAGACACAGACATATGCAGAGCAGGGAGGAATGATCCCTGCCGAGGGGATCAGGTCAGTAGTTCTCAACCCTGGCTGCATGAGCCTTTAGAAATATCAATACCTGGGCCTCATCTTCACAGAACCTGATTAGTAGGGGATAGGGCCCAAATATGGGTATGTGTTTGAAGCTTTAATGATGCTAACATGTGGCCAGGGCTGGGAAACAGATTGTAAAAGGATAGGTGATGAGAAGATCCCAGGTTATCTCAGCTAATGGCACCATTGCCCACCTATCCACCAAAGCCAGAGCCCCTGACCTTGTCCCATCCCCTCACTTTCCCTCATGCCCATAGAGAATCTGTCATCACTGAGGGGCATCTCCTCTGAATTCACTCACCCATCTCTTGCCTCTCTCACTGCTACTGCCTTTGCTCAGCATCCCTCACCTCCTCCCAACTTCCTTGTGTCTATAATCTACTCCTAAATCTTCCCTCTGCACTGCTTGCTGGCATTTCTGAAACAAGATTTGATTCTGTAGCAGTCATGCCTGAAAACAACCCTGAGGCCCTGTTGATAGATAAACTTCACACCCCACAGCATGGCCCACAAGGTCTTCATACACTGGTCTCTTCACTCACCACTCCCTCAGCCCCAAAACTTAGGTAAGAGCCCCCACCTACACACCTGTGGTTCTGCTGTTTCTTTCTTTGATGGAAACTCTATTGACTCTCCCAGCCATCAGCTCTAAAGCGAAGCCCTCCCTAGTCCCCAGGCAGTTTATCACCCTTTCCTCTGGGATCCCTAAGTGCGTATGTTTGTCTAAGCCTGGAGCTGTGCACTTTTCCACAGTGCATTTGGGTGGCTGCTTCAGAGTCTGTCTTACCTTCTAGACTGTTAAGCTTCTGACAGAATAGGAATCATGTCTGTGTCTGTATCTCCTAAACACTCAGCACAGAGCCTATGCCTAGAAGAAACTTTGCAGATGTTTGTGGAATAAATGAGTGAGCCTCCTTCTCAATACATTCTTGTTGATTGAATCAGTTAACTACCACATTAACTATGAAAAAAATGCCGTGTTATAAACAGGATCATTTTCACAAAAAGCTTCATACATGTCTGCACTCCCAAAGTTAGAAAAGGTGATTGGTATGGTTTCTCAGTTTGAAAACTAAGTGTGTGGTTACCCTGGCCAGGCTTTAGCCAAATGCTTAGTTCCTTCAGGGCCTCCCGGAGCACCTGCTCTAAGTAGAGCAATAGGAATGGACTACAAAGGGGGCCTGTGCTCTTGTCCCTCTGACACCGTGTGGACAAGCCCACAGCCTGAGCCTATTGTGCTTCTCTCTCAAAAGCATAATTACCACTTCACGTCTATGCAAAAACTGCTTTGGACCTTTTGTTCCAGTCCCTGTGACCACCTCTAGGATCAACAGAAAACAACAGGAGTTAGTTTATCACCCAGATTTCAGGGGAAACCTGCAGATCCAGGAGGTTCCAATAGGCATTCCAGCCTGCCTGACTTTCTGCCTGCCTCTCTTTCCCTTTTTGTTTAGCAAAACAAAAGCTAATACTCTGATTGTGTTTAAACCCTCTAACCTAACACTAGCACAAATAACTTTTAGAATAGACCATTTGGAACCTTGTATGAAGACCTCCAAACTGGTTTCTCTGGCATGAAGATGCAAATGGTTCAATTTGCCTCTCTAGCTAAGTTATAAAAGAAAGCAGGGGCCAGGCACGGTGGCTCACACTTGTAATCCCAGCATTCTGAGAGGCCAAGGCGGGTGGATCACCTGAGGTCGGGAGTTCGAGACCAGCCTGGCCAACATGGTGAAACCCCATCTCTACGAAAAATATAAGAAATTAGCCAGGTGTGCTGGTGTGGGCCTGTAATCCTAGCTACTTGGGAGACTGAACCACTAGAATTGCTTGAAACCAGGAGGCAGCGGTTGCAGTGAGCACCACTGCACTCCAGCCTGGGCAACAGAGCAACACTCCATCTCAAAAAAAAAAAAAAAAACAGAAAGCAGGAAACATTATCTCAGTGGATTATATCATGGTATCATGGAAGATACCGACCTTCCCTCCCATCACAGCAGAGTTGATCAGAATGTGCTGTATGAGGCCATTCACTGTGACCACGTTCCACCATCACCACCTCACTCTGCCCTAAGGCTGAGCTATCCTTGCCAGTCTGGGGGAACTGAACATAATGTGATTCTTGAGAACGCTGTGGGGTGAAATTTGGCATTAATGAAGAAGGGTGTGGGGTGTCAGGAAGAAAGACAACGTAGGAACTTCCCTTCCACACAGGGTCCTGGAGCTCCTCAGCTCACCGCGCCTGTGTCTCTCACCTGAAGGATCCTGCCCATAGCTCAAGCTCTCATCAGTCAACAGATGTTAAACCAACAAACAGAGAGTCATGGACAAGGTCCCATGGCCTCCAGGGTGCGGGCAGTGCTGCCCTTCAAGTCAATTGTAGTCTGAGGCTTGCTCTTCTGGTTCTACAACTTTACAACACCTGGAGAGCAGTGTTCTTTCCTCTGGCTACACCTTATATCTGAAGAGATCTTCAAACAAATATCTGGTACCTGGCTCCCTCCCCCAACCCCTGCCAGAGATTCTGGTTTAATTAGCATGCAGTGAAGCCTGAACATTGAGATTATTTAAAAGCTTTCAAGCTATTCTAATATAGTCAGGTTTGGCCAGGCATGGTGGCTCACACCCGTAATCTCAACATTTTGGGAGGCCAAGGTGGGTGGATCACTTGAGGTCAGGAGTTCAAGATCAGTCTGGCCAACATGGGAAAACCCGTCTCTACTAAAAATACAAAAATTAGCCAGGCGTGGTGGCTCATGCCTATTGTCCCAGCTACTCAGGATTCAAGAGAATCACTTGAACCTGGGAGGCAGAGGTTGCAGTGAGCTGAGATCACGCTGCACTCCAGCCTGGGCAACAGAGTAAGACTCCATCTCAAAATAATAATAATAATAATAATAATAATAATAATATAGCCAGGTTTGAGAAACACTGCCATAAGGCCACCCTAAAGAAAAACGCTTCCTCTGAAGTCCACAGCCTGGAGGGTTCTAGATGAGCTTAAATTTCTCTGAAGAACTACAGTAGCTGTGAGCCATCTGGAAACAGGGATCAGATTTTTATTTATCTTTACCCCCAGCACTTGATGTGGCACTTGGTACACAGTAAGTGCTCAGTAAAGTTTTGGATGGATGGGCCAGGCGCAGTGGCTCACACCTGTAATCCCAGCACTTTGGGGGGTCGAGGCAGGAGGATCACAAGGTCAGGAGTTTGAGACGACCCTGGCCAATATGGTGAAACCCTGTCTCTACTAAAATACAAAAATTATCCAGGCATGGTGGTGGCTGCCTGTAGTCCCAGCTACTCGGGAGGCTGAGGCAGGAGAATCGCTTGAACCTAAGAGGTGGAGGTTACAGTGAGCCGAGATTGTGCCACTGTACTCCGCCTGGGTGAGAAAGTGAGACACCGTCTCAAAAAAAAACAAAAAAAAAAAAAAGAAAAGAAAAAGAAAAAATGATTTGGATCAATGGATGGATGGATGGATGAATGGATGGATGGATGAATGCATCAACTCAGGTCCCTCAACTCTGCCCCCAGTTTAACTCTAGAGACTAGTGACCAGTGCTCTGCTGGGGAAAAGAAAAAAAAAAAAAATCTCAACTAAATAGGGAAGAGCTCTAATTTTAAAATTTGGTTTTTGACTTTATTGTATTATGCCCACTACTAACTTACTGCTCCGAAATAAATGTGGTACTATAACTGTCTTTTCAAGTTCTGACTTCTAGATAATTTTTTCTTTACAAAATTTTAAAAATTAACTGAATTTTTAACACTCAAATATGTCCACCTCATTCTTTTAAAACAATCAGTTGAGGCCAGATGAGGTGGCTCACACCTGTAATCCTAGCATTTTGGGAGGCGAACGTGGGAGGATCCCTCGAGCCCAGGAATTCAAGACCAGCCTGGGCAACATTGGGAGACCCTGTCTCTACTAAAAAACAAAATATTAGCCAGGCACGATGGTATGCATCTGTAATCCCAGGTACTGAGGAGGCTGAGGCAGGAAGATCACTTGAGCCTGGGAAATGGAGGCTGCAGTGAGCCATGATCATGCCACTGCACTCCAGCCTGGATAACAGAGTGAGATCCCATGTCAAAAACAAAAACAATACCAGTTGAGATGGCCAAATGGGTGAATTCAGTCAACAAAAATCAGTTTGGGTAAAAAGGAAAGCAGTCTTATTTCAAAGAGCAGGGAGCAAACCTAAGGAAGAAGTGGTATCGGCTGAGAATGCAAAAAAGTTCAGGCATATTCATGGATGACAGATCTTTAAAGATTAGGGAATCTCAGCTATATTAGAAACATTTTTAACATTTGAAGTTGATGGGTTAATCTCAACCATGGATATCAATGAATTTTCTCTTAGTGCTGCCATCCACAACAAATTCCTAGCCTAGCATGGTATTTCATATGACATTAAAAAAATGTTAAACAGTTAAACTTATCTGGTAGAAATAGGTGCAAAAGGAAACAAATAAACCAACTCTTGAGCTAAATGTTCCATCTCCCACCCCAAAGCGTGGCCTCAGCTGACAAATTGCCATCTGTCTCTACCTGGTTTCAACCCAAAGAGGAAGGTGAGAATATTTAAGCTATTTCCCATGAAAATAAACTTGGGGTATTGAATAGTTACTTGAATTTTTGTCTGGAAGCCGATCTATCTTCCATACCACTGCCTGGTAGGCACTCTCATATTTTGCTGACCCCACAGTGACTTGAATGACAGGTTCAGATTCAAGTTCATGTAAACTCCCCAGACATGCCCGGCGGTTCATTTTGGCTTTCAGAGACTTCTGCCTCTGGAGGTTCATGGTCCAAAGGGCCTTGATCCACTGCGATGGGACAGGAAAGTGTATCATTATATTGTCACAGGACCTTAAAGAACCAGCATGGGATGACCTCTGTGCCAATGGGGCCATGTTGACAAAAGCCTGAAGTTCCACATATGCTCCCTGGACAACCACTACAGACTTCAAGGAAAACGGAAGATCATCCCCGTTATACAAAGTCTTGAAACGCATCAGCTCACACCGGCAGGCATCCAGAGGCACAAACTTAATGATTCTTGATTGCTCAAATTCTTGTACTTTCACACACTTATGAAAATGGTAGTCAAGAATATTAATCCCTTTTTTTTCTGAGTCCTTCTCAAAATAGGATTCATCTCGCTTCGGCAGCTCAAGGTCATTCAAGGTTAAAAAGCATTCCAGGTTCCCATTCACAAAGCAGAGACAGTAAATTTGAGTTATCACAGCACTTTCAACCAATTTTCCTTCTTTTGTGACTTTACCCCAAAAGTTGTCCACAATTTCCAAGGAAATTTCTTGCTCCTCATAGTTCTTTTTTGGTTTTGAAACAGCTGGCAACTTCATCAGCTCCTCCTCCACAGTGGTCAGAAAGTCAAGGAAGTCATGGTACGATGTGGACCCCAGCTTTAGCATCTGCTCTATGTCTGGTTCATGAACTACTTCTGTCTTAGAATGGTATTTCCTTTTTTCTGTATAAGACACATGTTCAATCTTCACAGTATGGATTTTTCCTGCTACACTGAAGTTCTCAACCTTGGGTTCAGAAAGCCTACAATATGGATCAAGCTGTATCTCTTTAAATGGTTTTTCTAATCCCTGCTCATAATACATCTGCAAAATTCCTCCAGGCAAAACGTTCAGAAAAATGGGTCCCCATTGCCGGGAAGACATCATATTCTTCTTCTCAGGAATTCTCAGCATGAAAGACCATCCAGCTTTTGGCTGACTCCTGAAGAGTGCGTGAGGGACAAAGGAAGAGGCATTTTCTTCAGCACATAGACAGTGCATAGACAAACTTCTAAGTGAGTCTTGGTTCTCAGCTGACTGGAGATGCTCGAGCTTCTCACAGATATAGTTGAGTGAACACTTATTTAGGCTTTTTTGATCATTAGGCATCTCCTTGTCTCTTGATGAGAACATCTTTTTGCTTCCTGGTGGGTCAAGGGTGAACTGGGAATCACTGCCTTCATCTTTCCAAAATGGACTTGAAAAAGCACAGTCCTCTCGAAAATACTGAAACTGGGGGAGATCATCACTTTGGAATCCTAGGCTTTCAGCCTGGTGAGGGTTAACTTCATCTGGAAGACCTACTTTGGGAGCTGGATGTGTACATGAGTGGTCACTGGGCAACAAGGCATGGGATGAACACGTTGGTCCGGTAGTCAGTAAGGAAGATTCTCCTCCTGATATTGTGAGTGGGCTGTCTGAAGATGATTCTGGAATAGGATAAAGCACATGAGTCCCTGCTTTGGGGATGCCAGGAAAACCTGGGAAGTCTTTGGTAGGTGTAGAAAGAGGAGAGTTACTTGGAGGTCCTGGACTGAAATAAAAGTCTACAATGGGGGAGGAGAGAGGGGTGCTGCTGGTGGAAGAAGATCCACTGGGAAATTCCTTGAGGCCAGGAAGGTTCAGCTTCAGTCCATTTGGTCTACAGACACCTTGATTCTCCAGAGGAAAATTCTTTGACTTTTGAGAAGACTGAAAAGCAGGATCATCATCAAAGGTGACCCAGTTGCCTGGGTTTGTGGAGCACATCTTTGGGATCAGATTGTGGTCTTGTCAAGAAATCAAATAGGTTGTCTCTGTTAAAAAAAAAATAAACAAATAAAGAGAAAATAGGCACACAAAATGAAGGGGGGAATCATTACTACAGGTCTTTAGTTCTGATAAATATTTGGATGTAAAAGCATCCAGATTTACAGATTAACCAAGTTCAAAGAAATGCTTAAAAATTATAATTCTGTTGGTGGCTAAGTGGATTAAAAAAAAAAAAAAAACCATGATCCAACTATATGCTGTCTATAAGGGACACACTTTAGATTTAAGGACATATATATGCTGAAAGTGAAAGGATGAAAAAAGATATTCCATGCAAATGTTATCTAAGAGAGAGCAGGAGTAGCCATACTTCAGCAAAATAAACTTTAAGTCAAAAACTATCATAGGAGACAAAGAAGGACATTATATAATGATAAAAGAGTCAATTCACTAGAAAGACATAACAATTATAAATATATATTAACCGAGCTGGGAATAGTGGCTCATAACTGTAATTCCAGCACTTCGGAAGGCCGAAGCAAGCGGGTCACCTGAGGTCAGCAGTTCGAGACTGGTCTGGCCAATATAGCAAAACCCTGTCTCTATAAAAAAATACAAAAATTAGCCAAGCATGGTGGTGGTCACCTGTAATCCTAGCTACTCGGGAGGCTGAGGCAGGAGAATCACTTGAACCTGGGAGGCAGATGTCGCAGTGAGCTGAGAAAGTGCCACTGCACTCCAGCCTGGGTGACGGAGTAAAACTCCCTCTCAAAATATATATATATTTATATATCCAACATCAGAGCATCCAAATATATGAAGCAAGCATTAATAGAATTGAAGGGAGAAACAGATGGCCACTCATTAATAATTGGAGATTTCAACACCATACTTTAAACAATATACAGAACATCCAGACAGAAGACCACTAAAGAAACAAGAGACTTGGACACTATAAACTAAACTAAACTGGCAGACCAATACAGAACATTCCACCTAACAGCAGCAGAACACATATTCTTCTCAAGCACACACAGAACATTCTCCAAAGCAGATCACATGTTTGGTTACAAAACAAATCTTAACAAATGTGAGAAGACTGAAATCACACAAACATTTTTTCTAACCACAATGGAATAAAACCAGAAATTAATAATAGAAGGAAAACTAAAAAATTCACAAATATTTGAAAATTAACATACTCTTGAACAACCAATGGATCAAAGAAGAAATAAAAAAGGAAATTAGAAAATATCTTGAGACAAATGAAAATGAAAACACGGCACACCAAAATTTATGGGATGCAGCAAAAGCAGTACTCAGAGGGAATTTTATAGCCAAAATGTGCCACTGCACTCCAGCCTGGGCAACAGAGCGAGACTCCATTTCAGAAAAAAAAAGAAGAAGAAGAAGAAGAAAGAGGGCTAGGTGCAGTGGCTCACATTTATAATCCCAGCACTTTGGGAGGCTGAAGAGAGCAGATCACCTGAGATCAGGAGTTCGAGACCAGCCTGGCCAACATGGAGAAGCCCTGTCTCTACCGAAAATACAAAAAATTAGCTGGGTGTGGTGGCGCATGCTTGTAATCCCAGCTACTCAAGAGGCTGAGGCAGGAGAATCACTTGAGCTTGGGAGGCAGAGGTTTCAGTGAGCAGAGACTGCATCATTCCTCTCCAGTCTGGGCAACAAGAGAGAAACTTTCTCTCAAAACAAAAAAGTGGTGTTGAAAAAACTTGATATCCACATGCAAAAGAGTGAAACTAAACTGTAATCTTATACCAGACATGTCCAATCTTTTGGCTTCCCTCAGCCACACTGGAAGAAGAAGAATTAAGGCCAGGCACAGTGGTTCACGACTATAATCCCAGCACTTTGGGAGACCAAGGTGGGAGGTCAGGAGTCCAAGACCAGCCTGGCCAACATGGTGAAATCCCGTCTCTACTAAAAATACAAAAAAATTAGCCAGGCCTGGTGTCATGCAACTGTAATCCCAGCTACTCAGGAGGCTAAGGCAGGGGAATTGCTTGAACCTGGGAGGCAGAGGTTGCAGTGAGCCAAGATTGTATCACTGCACTTCAGCCTGGGCAACACAGTGAAACTCCATCTCAAAAAAAAAAAAAATAGATAAAAGATTTAAACATAAGACTTGAAACTATAAAACTCTGGGTTTTTTGTTTGTTTTTTTCTTGTTTTTTGTTTTGTTTTGTTTTTGTTTTGAGACAGGAGTCTCGCTCTGTCACTCAGGCTGGAATGCAGTGGTCGGATCTCGACTCACTGCAACCTCCGCCTCCCTGGTTCAATCAATTCTCCTGCCTTAGCCTCCTGAGTAGCTGGGATTACAGGCATGCACCACCACGCCCAGCTAATTTTTGTATTTTTAGTAGAGACGGGGTTTCCTCATGTTGGGCAGGCTGGTCTCAAACTCCTGACCTCGTGATCTGCCCGCCTTGGCCTCCCAAAGTGCTGGGATTACAGGGATGAGCCACCACGTCTGGTGAAAACTATAAAACTCTTAGAACAAAATGCAGAGGAAAATCTTCATAACATTGGTCTTGGCAACGATTCCTTGGATATGACAGCAAAGCACAGGCAACAAAAGCAAAAACAGAGAAGTGAGACACCATTAAACTTAAAACTTTCTGCATAGCAAAGGAAACAATCAACAGAATAAAAATGGTAACATAAAGAATGGAGAAAATATTTGCAAATGGTATTTCTTATAAGGAATTAATATCCAAAACATATAAGGAACTCAATAAACTCAACAGCAAGAAAATAAATAATGCAATTTAGTAATTGGCAAAAGTACTTGAATAGACATGTCTGCAAAAAAGACATACAAATGGCCAGAAAGTATATGAAAAGATGCTCAACATTACTAATCATCAGGAAAATGCTGATCAAAACTACAATGAGGTATCACCTCATACCTTTTAGAATGGCCATTATTTTCTTTTTTTTTAAATGATAACATGGCCAACCACAGTGGCTCACGCCTGTAATCCCAGCACTTTGGGAAGCTGAGGCGGGAGGATCACTTGAGGTCAGGAGTTCAAGACCAGTTGGCCAACATGGTGAAAACTCATCTCTACTAAAAATACAAAAATTAGCTGGGTGTGGTGGTCGGTGCCTGAAATCCCAGCTACTCAGGAGGCTGAGGCATTAGAAGCACTTGAACCCAGGAGGCAGAGGTTGCAGTGAGCCGAGATCCCACTGCACTCCAGCCTAGGAGACACAGTGAGACTCTGTCTCAAAAAAAAAAAAAAAGGAAAACAACAAAACAACGAATCTTGGCAAGGATGTAAGAAATCAGAACGCTTGTGCATTGTTGCTGCGAACGTAAAGTGGTGCAACAAGAGCAAAACTCCATCTCGAAAAAAAAAAAAAATTAAAAATAGAACTACCGTATGATCCAGCAATCCCACTTCTGGGTATTTATTCAAAAAATTGAAAACAAGGTCGTGAAAAAATATTTGCACGCTCATATTCACTACATCATTATTTACAGTAGTCAACAGATGGAAACCATCTAAATGTTCATCGATGGAAGGATGCGTAAAGAAAATGCAGTATATTCATACAGTAGAATATGATTCAGTATTAAAAGGAAGAAAATTCTGACGCAGCCTGCAACATAGATGAACCTTCAGCACATTATGCTAAGTGCAGTAAGTCCATCACAGAAGGACAAATCCTACATGACTCCTCTTATACAAAGTATATAAAGTAGTCAAACTCATACAGCAGAAAGTAAAACGGTAGTTGCCAGGAACTGGGAGAAAGTAAAAATAGGAAGTTGCTGTTCAGTGGATATAGTTTCAGTTATGTAAGATGAAAAAGTTCTAGAGATTTGCTGTACAACAATGTGCATATCATTCATAATACTGTTTTGTACACTTAAAAACTTTTAAAAGAGTAGATCTCTTGTTACGTAGTTTCATTTGCCACAATTGAATAAAACTGGAATACATTTGAATCAACTCAATAACTTTATTTGAGTGATCACATGTACCCAGACCTTGTTAGTATTATGAAAAACACAGGAGGAGATTAAAAATCCAATTTATAATGAACTTATAAGCCACTGACAGTCCAAAAATATATGAAGTTTACAGTTTAGAAGCATATTCAAATTCACAATCTCATTTGTCAAAAACACCCTGTAAAGTGTATTATTATTCCTGTTTCATAGCTGAGATGCCTTGGCTTCAGGTTCACTGCCTAAAATTGCCCAGCCAGTAAGAGGTAGAGCCAGAATTTTTTAAATAACAGTTTTATTGAGATATAATTCCTATCCATGAATTCACCCATTTAAAAAAAGTGTCAATTCAGTGGCTTTTAGTATGTTAACAGAATTGTGCAACCATCACAACTATCAAATTCCACAACATTCTTTTTTTTTTTTTTTTGAGATGGAGTCTCCCTCTGTCGCTCAGGCTAGAGTGCAGTGGCACGATCTCGACTCACTGCAACCTCCACCTCCCGGGTTCAATTGATTCTCCTGCCTCAGTCTCCCAAGTAGCTGGGATTACAGGCACACAGCACCACACCTGGCTAATTTTTGTATTTTTAGTAGAAATGGGGTTTTGCCATGTTTGCCAGGCTGATCTTCAACTCCTGACCTCAAGTGATCCACCTGCCTCAGCCTCCCAAAGTGCTGGGATTACAGGCGTGTGCCACTGTGCCTGGCCAAATTCCACAACATTCTTTTCATCCCAATAATAAATCTTGTATACTTATTAGTAGTCACTCCACATACTCCCCTTCCCACAGGCCCTGGAAACCACTAAACTACTTTCTGTCTCTGTGAATTTGCCTATTCAGGACATTTCATATAAATTGAATCATACAGCATATGGCTTTTGTGTCTGGCTTCTTTCACCTAGCATGTTTCCAAGGTCATCCATGTTGTAGCATATGTCACTGCTTCCTTCCTTTTTAAGGCTGAATAGTAGTTCATTGCATGGAAATATCACACTTTGTTTATCCATTTATCAGTTGATAGACATTTGGTTTGTTTCCACTTTTTAGCTATTTTGAATAATGCTGCTCTGAATATTTGTGTATAAGTTTCGTGTGATCATTTCTCTTGAGTATACACCTAGGTGTGGAAAAAACAGGATTGGAATACAGGTCACTTCAGCTCAACCTGATACAACAAATTACTGAAATTAATCTAATGACACCAGAGGCAACGAAGTGTAAGGACCACAACACTGATGTGGGGCTTGGATAACCCAAATTCTAGGCCTTGCTCTGTCACTCACCAGCTGTGTGCACAGCCTCTCCAAACATTCAGTGATTACACTAGAATGAGCTCTGTGGTCCTTACCAACTGCAAAGTGATGCTATGGTAGTTGACATCCAGTGGAAAATTTTGTCAAAAGCAGAAATTGTATTACCACTAAATACATGGGCTTTAGTGCTGGGATATTTATTTATTTATTTTTCAGAGGTAGGACCTTGCTGTGTTTCCCAGGCTGGTCTCAAATACCTGGGCTCAAGTGATCCTCCTGCCTCAGCCTCCCAAGTAGCTGGGATAGGGCAAACGTCCAAACTGACAGAAAATGAAACTCCCTGAGATCTACTGATGTTAAAAATGCAAACCCTGCTAGAATCATGCCCTTGGGAAAGGCCTGTTTTTCTCCCTCCAGCCACTGTCTTGCCTCCCCTTGTGGATAATGAAGCTTCCACCAATGCAATCATTCAACCTTGGAAAACAGCCAACATAAAGAGTGAGAGGGCCTGGGGCTCTGCTAGGGACAGAGCACTCACTGTTGTCATTTGCTGCATCCACACATTCCTGAGGGCACAAAAACACACAGCGGAGGGCAGCCCAGGCTGCTGGCTCTCTGGAGGCCGCTTCACTGTCACTGCCCTCAGGCTGAAGTTGCTGTGAAGCACCTTCCCTCAGAGCAGGGAGAGCAGGGTTTCGTCGGGACGCACCAGGAGGCTCAGAGGTGGGAAATCAGCAGCACTATTTCTCACCCTCTTCAGAAGGCATCCAGCCAAAATAAGTCCTCCTATGGGATGAGAGCTCAGGAAAATATTTACTTTAGTTGGGTTTATTAAAATGAAAAGAAAAAGAGGAAATTATTCCATTTCAGACCGAATACGATTCTGATGTATGCCAAAAATTTCACCTCATCAGTTTTCCTTGTAGCTTCAAAATTAGCAACAGTGGTGTTGGTTTCTTCAGTTTTTGCTTATTATGAGACAAATAAACTGATTTCCATAAGCAAGACCAAAAGAAATCAAGCCCATTACTTTGTAAGCAGCCCTGAATTTTTTTAAAGCAAACCTTACACAAAAATCTCCTAACTTGAACCCCAGATCTATGCAAAGTACACTCCTACCCCCTCACTGTCCATATTTCACCCTTGTCCAGGATTCTTCCAAAGAAAGCAGTCAGCAAATGTGATGTGAGTTTTATTCAACCAAACAGAACTTCTTATGACGCCCAATAGGAACCCAAACCTCTATCCTAGAAGTATGATACTATTCTGGAGTCAGAAGCTCTGATTCCTCATTGCCGAGGGGAGGCCTATTTCCCACTGTGCTCCTCTTCAATCTCTTGCTATCTTCCTTTATCAATCCTTTTTGTTTTTCCCCAAGACAGAATCTTCCTCTGTCACCCAGGCTGGAGTGTAGTGGCACGATCTTGGCTCACCACAACCTCCACCTCCCGGGTTCAAGTGATTCTCCTGTCTCAGCCCCCTAAGTAGCTGGGATTACAGGTACCCGCCACCACGCCAGGCTAATTTTTGTACTTTTAGTAGAGACAGGGTTTCGTCATGTTGGCCAGGCTGGTCTCAAACTCCTGACCTTGTGATCCACCTGTCTTGGCCTCCCAAAGTGGTGGGATTACAGGCATGAGCCATTGCGCCCAGCCTATCAATCCTTTTTACACTTGCTTCCATTTCTCTCACCTCTTTCACCTCCTCCTTCTCTATGACTTCATCTTTCTGTTCTGGTCTCAAAACCCACCAGCCAGTTGGCACAAAGTCAACAACTAAGATCAATTCCATGCATCACCTTCCTTCCCTTTCCTTCCCTCCTAATCCTCTCATAGGAAAGGGGGCCACACCCTGTCCAGGGCCTTGGTCTGTTAGAAGCCTACTGGGTCTCTGAGAGATAAGAAGGCTCAGAGAAGTTTAGACACATTTTCCTCAGTCATCTGCTACTTTACCCTATGCATTTTGAGACATTGTAATCTAAGAGTATTCAAGTGGCAGCATCTATGTAACTTCAGTTTTGTTTTGTTCTGTTCCTGCATTACAAGTAGGGTTGGTCTAGATATGTAACTGTTCCTCCCAGAAAGCCCTTCACAGGCAACATCTCATTTAAACTGCATGACAATCTAGAGCAGACCACAGCATCTGGGCACTTTCCCCAAAGTCTCAAATCCAGTTAGTGCAGAGCTGGGAACCAAGGACTCCTGGCACCAAGTCCCCAGCCGCCTTCCTCTGAAGCAGATTCCTCTATTCTGAGTCCCTGGCTTTTCCCTCAGCTGTGGACTCCATCCCAGCCTGCATGCCCCATACTTTTCAAAGGTCTGTTTTCAATCTGGAATACCCTGCAAATTCCTAGAGGACAATTGCACACAAATTTCAGAGACAAGGCCAGTCACTGTGGCTCATGCCTGTAATCCCAGCACTTTGGAAGGCCAAGGCAGGCAGATTACGTGAGGCCAGGAATTCAAGACCAGCCTGGCCAACATGGCAAAACCCTGTCTCTACCAAAAATACAAAAATTAGCTGGGTGTGGTATTGCTCCTCGCAGCTACTCAGGAGGCTGAGGCAGGAGAATCGCTCAAGCCCATGAAGTGGTGGTTGCAGTGAGCCAAGATCACTCCACTGCACTCCAGCCTAGGGGACAGAGCAATACTCTGTCTGGGGAAAGGAAAAAAAAAAAAAAAAAAAAAAAAAAAAAAAAAACTTAGAGATAGCCAAGACATCAAGAATGAAGCCCAGAAAGAAAAGGAGAATGTATTATGGCGAGAATTTCTAGAAAACCATTTCGGAGGTTCGAAGGTTTCTAGGAAAGTGTTTGCTTCCTCTTTAGACTATTAGACATTTTCTACAGCTATCTGTTTTCAAAGCACTGAACTCAAGAAGAAATTAAAAGAAGACACACATGCCTATTCACACCAGGAATATTAGGAATTCACACTAGGAAACAATGGTTTGCAACCTTAGACCTCAACATGTGAGACAAATGGCATTCGAAAGCCTAGCACGTGCTCTTGGATATACCCACAATTTAGCATTCCCCATATTTAGGGAAGCCCTGAACTAATTCATTGTCCCTACCATTTTAAGCGGTGATAGGAGGGTTCACACGAAGCATGAACAAAGGCTGCATTTGCACACAGTTCGTACACTCCACCCCTTTCTCCCACTTAAGAAATCATATTGGAATTCTTTTTTTTTTTTTTTTAATTTGAGACTGAGCCTCACTCTGTCACCCAGGCTGGAGTGCAGTGGTGCAGTCTCAGCTCACTGCAACTTTTACCTCCTGGGTTCAAGTGATTTTCCTGCCTCAGCCTCCCAAGTAGCTGAGATTACAGATGCACACCACCACGCCCTGCTAATTTTTGTATTTTTTGTAGAGACGGGGTTTCGCCATGTTGGCCAGGCTGGCCTCAAACTCCTGACCTCAAGTGATCTGCCTGCCTCTGCCTCCCAAAGTGCTGGGATTACAGGCATGAGCCACCATGTCCAGCCTGGAATTCTTGTAAGAGTATTATGGAGATTATCATGAATTGACTATAAATCGTTTAAAAATGCATCTTTCACAAACAGCAATGCCTTAAATATTATTACAAATTGATTATCCCTAATTCAAAAACCCAAAATCTGAAATGCTCCAAAATTCAAAATGTTTTGAATGCCAACATGACACTCAAAGGAAAAGCTGACTGCAGCATTTTAGATTTGGGGATGCAAATATTCCAAAATCCAAAAAAATTTAAAACACTTCTGGTCTAAGCATTTGGTGTAAGGGATACTCAACCTGTAATAATATTGCAAATTACTTGCAACAAGCCCTATAAATAAGAAGCACTGGTATGGAAAAACAATCTCACAGAAAGAAATTTAAAGAAAATCTTTCAAACTATCATAGGAAAAAATTAATATATTCTTTGAGAATCAGACTGAAGCTTTTTCAAGGAAAGAGCATGTCTCATTTATTAAGACATTTTCTGCACTGTCTACAAATGTCTGACACAAATTCAAAAAGCTTAATACATTTCTGATTGAATAATTTTAAATGGTGTTTGCACTTTTCCACAAATTAAATCTCTCTACTTCCCTCCCCAGTTCAAAGAATCACTGGATAAGACATTTTCCACACTGTCTACAGATGCCTGACACACATACACAAAGCTTAATACATTTCTGATTGAATAATTTTAAATGGTTTTTTCATTTTTCCACAAATTAAATCTCTCTGCTGCCCTCCCTAGTTCAAAGAATCACTGGATTTTAGGGTTAGGAAGACATTGAAGGCATTCTGTTCAATTAACCACGCTAACAAACATTTATCAAATAACTATGTGTTCATGGTGTGCTCAGGGCTGTAGGCTATATATGCATGATCTCATTTAATACTCACAATCTCATGAAGCAATATTATCATTATTTTGTAGAAGAGGAAAATAAGTTCAAAGAAGTTAAACTACTTGCCCAAAGTTGCCCGACCAGTAAGACGTAGAACCTAGACTGTGACCAGGTCTGCCCGATCCCAAAGTCCATCAACCTGGAGATCCAGAGAGATCCAATGCTTTGTTGGTGTCAGGGGTCCTGGCTTTTCTGCACTTTCCACCACCCCACCCTTTACTAATGAAACAGCACCAGGGTAGAGCCACCACCACTTCCTGGAGCCAGGAGCTCTAGATTGGAAGGATGCTGTTCTCACCTGAGAAGAGCCTATTTCTCCAGCAAGCCCACCACACGTATCTGCCCCTTGGACATCAAGCTGTGGGAAAAGCAGACTCTGTGATAATTTTCCCCAAGGTTGCTCAAGAACAACAGCTCAGTATAAATTTGGGTCATTTCTGAGAATGGCTTTCATAACTCAGCTCGCCCTATTTCCTGCCCCTTCTTGACTGCATCAACTGGCTGTCCTACCCTTAGTGATGAACAATTTCTCAGAATTGTTGTCTAATAAATATATTTAGGTGCCCCGCCTTTCTTTTAGTGGTGATTCTGGTATTCTGTGTAATTTTCCAAGCTTTGTGTAACTCCCTGCAAAGTCCATCCCTCCCACACTATCATCCCCTACTCCCCTCCATCCTCAAGGGTCTACTTCTGCCATTCTTTGCAGTTTTCCTCTACTTTTCTTCATAAACCACTCAAATAAAATGTAAATATGAAGTTCTACCTTCTCCTGTAGATTGTTGAAGTCAGATTAGATGCATACGATAGGTGAAACAGCAATCCAGGTCATTTGCAGCTGAAGACTTTGTCCCCATTTCAGTATGCATCTGTGGGGAAAAGCACCCTCCGGTGTGGTCCCTACTGTCTGGCTCCTCTGTTTCTGCCAGATGTCGGGGGAGGGCTGATGCTGGGGAGGTATTAAGCAGAGCTCAGGAAGGCATCAACACCTCTCAGTAGCCTCCTGGTATCAGCCCAACCAAACTGTCCCTGTTGGGCCAGTTCCTACTTAAGCCTCAGGAACACCCTGTCCTTCAGCAGAGGGCTGAATTGAGTACTTCATGCCTGTGGCTTCTCTTTGCTCTGTAATAATGCTGCATAATCTAGAGAAAGAATGTCTTAATGTCAGTGTGTCTGTGTGGTTCCATTGGCTGTTTCTCAAATAAGGAATTCTCAGACTCCCTATAGCGCCAGACTCCTCAAGAGCAACATTGTAACTAGACTGGAGCAGCATTTCCAAACCCTCAGTCTGTTTTTGCATGATTGGAAGGCTGCAATCCAGCTACTGTGCATTCCAGAAACAACTGTACATCCTGGAAACAAAGCCAGTCAGGGACAAGCCAGTGTGTAAACATGCAGCTGTGAAGAATTTTCTTAAGGGCTTGCTACGACAGTATTTAAAATATCATTCCTGGCCAGGTACAGTGGCTCACGCCTGTAATCCCAGCACTTTGGGAGGCCCAGGCGGGCAGATCACCTGAGGTCAGGAGCTCGAAACCAGCCTGGCCAACATGGAGAAACTCTGTCTCTACTAAAAATACAAAAATTAGCCAGGCACATTGGTGGGCACCTATAATCCCAGCTACTCAGGAGGCTGAGGCAGGAGAAGCGCTTGAACTCGGGAGGCGGAGGTTGCAGTGAGCCGAGATCACACCATTGCACTCCAGTCTGGGTGACAGGGTGAGACTGCGTCTCAAAAATAAATAAATAAATAAAAATATCATTCCTATAAAAGCCTTCCTTCTAAAGGGGAAAGCAAAAGTTTGGAACAAAAAGGAACCATCAGAAAACACAATACCTTAAGGAAAATTAAAAAGCCTCGCCTTCATCTTAGGTCATGGGGGAAGTGCCCACAGGCTGCATGAACCGTATTATTAGCACATATGTTCTGCAGCTCATAATGCTTCATCGCAAACATGTGTGGTATTTAGTTCAGCTATGTGACAGGGAATAACATTTGTAAAATATTAAACCACAGCGAAACCTAACCATACCTTCAAATATTGTCAGTGCTGGTTCCAGCTCAATTCCCAACACTGCCCCTTCCCTATGACTTTTAACCTTCATTTTTTCTGCATGAATTTAGGTGCCAGCTTTTTTTTTTTTTTTTTTTCCGTTGTTGTCATAATCTGTTCATTTCCTAAATTTAGAGGATAGTGACATGGATTCTCTCTTTGACCAAATTCTAGCCAGGCTCAGAGCCTGCTTCTTGAACAGGCCTTTCAACCTCAGCCTGTAACAACTTGAACAAACACTAATATAGCTTCTAATGGCTCGAGGCCACACCACTACAACACCAGCCTCTCTTAAAGTGCCTGCCTGTGAAAACGCAAGGCTGGTTGAAGAATTCAATGTTTGTTTCAATCAACACCTGAAGATAGGGTCTCTGCCTTCCAGCCTCAGTAGGAGGGTAGGAGCCTAACTTTGATAAATGCCAGTTTGCAAACCCAGATGGATTTCACATGGACCAACCAACCCCTCCTTCCCACTTTTCGTAATTTTTCACTTCCCCAACTCCCTTGAGCTCATTCACCCTTTAAAATGCCCAGTCACAGGCTGGGTATGGCAGCTCATGCCTGTAATCCCAACATTTTGGGAGACTGAGGTGCGCGGATCACCTGAGGTCAGGAGATCGAGACCAGCGTGACCAATATGGTAAAACCTTGTCTCTAGTAAAAATACAAAAATTAGCCAGACATGGTGGTGGGCACCTGCAATCCCAGCTACATGGGAGGGTGAGGCAGGAGAATCACTTGAACCCAGGAGGCAGAGGTTGTGGTGAGCCAAGATGGTGCCACTGCACTCCAGCCTGGGCAACAGAGTGAAACTCCATCTTAAAAAAATAAAAAATAAAAATAAAAAATAAAATGCCCAGTCACCTCTGTACAAATGGAAATTAAGTTTGGTTCAAGCTAGACTCTTTTCCCTGTTGCAATAGTTATTACCAATTAAAATCTATTCTCAGCACTTTAACTGATGTCCAGCTGCTTTTATCTTTGACAGTAATATGAACAGAATCCAACCCAAACTGGCTGGTCCCAGAAAATGGTCATTACATGCACAAAGAAAAGATTTGGAGTTGGGTGGATATTCAGATTTTAGAATTTTATCCTTAATATCATGACTTTTCTATGATGTATCCATACCATATTCATGTCACTGCCATAGATGCTATAGAAATTTACTAAGCAGGTCACTGAGCTACAGTTTCCTCATCAGTAAAATGGTAATATTAATTTTACCTCATACATAAACTGCCTCATAAAAGTACTTGATATATGTTAGTTTTCCTTTCTCCTCCTCTGTCCCTACTCTAGCCTTTAGAACACCTGCTTTCTCCAGTCAGGAGGAAGCTAAAGAGGCCCAACTCTGGACCTTGGTTTACCATCAAGACAACTTGCTACGAATCCTTTTCTAGAACTGTGTCTCCATTCTGCCTAACTTATGACCAAGCCTCTATTCTGCCCTGGGGATCTGATCATACAATTCCCTGTCTTAGATCCTTGTGCCCAATTCCCTGCTCAGGGATCCTCCTTTGTTATGGGCTTAATGTTTGTGTCCCCACAAAATTCCTATGTTGAAACCTGAATCCCAATGTGATGATATTTAGAGGCGGGGACCTTAGAAGGTAATGAGGTCATGAGTGTAGAGCCCTCATGGATAGGATTAGTACCTGTATAAGAAGAAGCTGGCAGGCTGGGCACGGTGGCTCACGCCTATAATCCCAGCACTTTGGGAAGCTGAGGCGGGCAGATCACCTGAGGTCAGGAGTTCGAGAGCAGCCTGCCCAACATGGTGAAATCCTGTCTCTACTAAAAAGTACAAAAATTAGCCTAGCATGGTGATGCATGCCTGTGATCCCAGCTACTTGGGAGGCTGAGGCAGG